>NC_139966.1:46804633-47404633 GCF_963993115.1 Abramis brama | reverse complement strand
TATAAATATATAATGTGGTTATGTGTTGGCTCGCCACTTTATGACCAATGAAACAAGTAGAGTTCCACTGCAAGCGTATCCATTCTCAACTTCCGACAATAATGATTTGTTAATCAATGTGACACTAGAACTTCCCTCAGTAACACAACATAGATTTTGGCTGGTCTAGTGGTTCCTGGAGGAATGAGATAATGGAAGACAGAGTAGAGCATTGGGACTATAATTCTCTTTTCTGGATGGTACGGGCTGCCATTTTCTATCTGCAGAGTTTCATAATCAACAGGAAATGATATCCTGGACAATAGTGCAAGCTGAAATGATTGCTGGCATGTACCATTAGGACACAGAAATATGTATCATTATCTTTGTCAGCCCTTTTCCACTGCTGATCAGTGCATGTGCGTGAGCTCTGAAGACACATGAGCACATCATCTTCCTGTCTAAAGGGGAGGATGTGTGCAAGCCTCATTCTAAAGGCCATATCATTCGCAAACACGTTTCAGAGTGCTCACAAATGAAATAATTTCAGACGACGCCGCATAACTCATTCCTCAAAGCTTGAGAGATATGCTGTCGACCAAAAAGCCTCAAAATACACTGAAGAAACCAGAAGGAATTCAGATGTGACAAGCTACTGGAAACCACTGTTTGATTAGAAACAAAGAGAAACACAAATCACACGACTTTGTAAATGTTGAAAAAGCCTCCTGGAATGCTAAAAAAATGGGATCTGTAATCTCTCAAAGTGAAGGAGAAAAGGGAAGAAAATTCAACAATCGAAGGTGTGAAGATTTGTATTCTGGTCGTGCTAAATACAGTGAAATGAAATGGAAATCTCTTGGAGGAGTGTGTGGGATGTATATCTGGAAAATGAAGACAATATTATCTCCATTGAAATCAATACAGTATCTACTGTTGTTCTCCTTGTCAATGCAATAAGTTGACTGATGTTATCTTGTCATATTTGTCAGCAGTGTTGCAAGTAATGTGCATTATGTAATCAGATTACTTTTTTGTTGTAACGAGTAATGTATTACTTTACCCACTTTAATTTGAGTTACTTTTTTTTAAAAATACTTTTCACTTCAATTAACTTGCTCAAACATTTTTTAAACTACTGAATTTATCTTCTCCATAACAGTCACTTAGATGTACCACTCATGCATGCCTGGGAACAGACAAAAAGTTCAAAAGTAACAAAACATTTTTAATTAAAAAGAGTTGTACAGTAGGTAATCTTTTGGTAGAGCTTTTGTATGGCATTAGTGGTCAGGAATTATTTGAAGTGGTCAGAATACAATAATATTCTAAAGGAAAATGAAGGCTCATGTTATATAAGATATGTTGCTTAAGTAAACACTTCCAAAAATAACTTCTCTGTTAAAAACACCTGCAATGCCTGGAAGAGAGCGAGCCTCAGCCACGTGAGAAAATGTAACACAAAAGTAATGTAATGCTTTACTTTCCATAAAAAACTAATGTAATTAGTTACTTTTTAGGGAGTAGCGCAATATTGTAACTCTTTGCTTTTAAAAGTAACTTTCCCCAACACTGTTTGTCAGCATTTTTAGACACACTTTTCACAATTTCATCATACACACGAATAATTTCTGGTTTATCTGTTCATCCATGAGCAAAACTTATTTTACCAGTACTTAAACTCATTTTTTCTACTTCTCTACTTGCAGGGTCCATTGCCAGATGCTCCTATATCAAGTACCACTACTCCTCAGCCACAATACCCAAGAATCTCTCTTACAACATCACCAAGACCATACGTCAGGATGAATGGCACTCTCTACGTGAGTACATGGCTTTACTCTACATTTGAAAATGCATTTAAGAAATGCCACTACTGTGATTAGAGGAGATTACAAATTCTGTACTTGTAACACAACTAATGAATTAATATCTCAAACTGTCATATTTGCTTGACAAATTACATTCATAGTACAAATAAGTGTATAATTTAACCATTACTGCTGAGACAAGCACTTTGTAAACAGTACAAACAGTAATCATCCCCAACCTAGTGATGTCCTTTGCTCAGACCCCACTTGCTAAGGTCAAGTCAAAGCCGGATATGGAAGTTGTAATGCAATACGTTGTAATTTCATTCATTTCGGGCAAGCTCTCGGTAGACCTAAAGATATAGATGAGGTGATTTGTTGTTGCTTTGTGGAAGGAGAAAGTAGGGTACATATCTCAAAGTCAGATGTACCTTGTCGACCCACTTTTGCTCTGTTTCCACCCTACCTAAAATGGAAATTATGAAGATGCTTTTACAGAAGTGGTGGGAAAATGCTTTAATACAGAGAGTGGGCCATTAGTACGCAATCTGACCCACAGGAAGCTCAGCAAACTCGTAAAGCCCATCATTCATAAAGTTTCACACATGCCACACCTTGAGGGGTTGATTATTAAAGATATATTTACTATTCATAAATCCATTTAGCTGGTAAATAAAATAAAACAAATATTGTAAAACAAATATTACACATATACTTTAAATAGTTAACTTAATATTACAGTTTATGTAAGCAGTGTGCATAAAAAATATTATTAAAATATATTTAATTATAATAAAAATAATTATTACACATCAAGTTTACTTAATATAACTGTTTATATATAAAAGTGTGTGTATATAAAGTAAAGTTAATCTTTTTTAAAATTAAAATTACACATTAATAGTTCACTTAACATTACTTTTATTTATAAACGTGTATATAAAATAATAAAATACAATTTCCACTTGAGAACCAGATCAAAATGTCCACGTGTCACATCACATTTTTGAGTTTTAAGAACATATTTTAACACCGAAAGTAATTTTATTCAGTGTCCTTATGCAATCACAAGATGTGTTTAATGCAAAGGCCAGAAGTTATAATTAATTACATGCATGGTAATCATTTTATTTTAGGCATTTATTTTAGTTTGGTTATGCATTCATCTTGCTTGATTTAGCTTTAGGAAGACATTTTCATTAAAAACAGTTCAACAAGAAATAGTTTGAGGAAGCCTACAGTACAACAAGCTCTTCTGCTCTTTTCCTTTTTGTCTGACAGCCACATTTGTGACACAAAATTTACACTGAGTGGGGAGTGTGTAAATCTACAGATAAGGCCTTCTCCTTGGAGAGTACTGGCTTGTTTGAAACCCTCTTATGAGATGGGATTGTGGTTTGAAGCTGCCGTGTATCACGGACAGAAGAAAGAGCGGGATACAGCATGCCCTCAAACTGTCATGTGGTCACACTCCACTGCACTGCCTCTGTCAGGCGACTGGAGAGACACCTTTCCTTTAACCCCAAAACCCACCAGTATCTACACCTCCATCTCTCTCGCTTTCCTCATTTTCCAAAGCTCTAACATGGAGGGTTATGAGATCAGAGATGTATAAATGACACTTCTGGAAAGATACAGAGCTCTCATGCAGTCAAGTGCAACAGATGAAAGATCTCTGTGGCGCCAAACATTTCTCACGGTTTCCATTTTGCGCTCAATATCTGGTTCACATGAATTTATTATTCTGTTTTATTTATTGTACTTTTTGATATCAGAAATTTAGCCCAGACCTGCAGGACTTATTTTAAACCTTGCAAACGGAGTTTAGAGTTTATGTTAAAAGTTTATGTTAAAATCTGGGCCAGTACAATATAAAATCAGCCATAACATAATATGACCGTAACCGATAAATGGCTGATATTAAAATTCAATACTAAAATGAATACTGTAAAAAATAATAAGTATAAAAAATACTGTACCGTTCAAAAGTTTGGGGTTTATACGATTTTATTTAACATTTCTTATACTTACCAAGTCTATATTTGTTTGATCAAAAATACAGTAAAACAGCAATATTGTAAAATATTCTTACATATTTTTTAAATGTAATTGATGGCAAAGCTGAATTTTCAGCATCATTACTCCAGTCTTCAGTGTCTCATGATCCTTCAGAAATCTTTCTAATATGATGCTCAAGAAACATTTATTATTATTTTCAATGTTGAAAACAGTTGTGCTGATTAATATTTTTTTGTGGAAACATGATAATTTTTTTCAGGATTTTTTGATGAATAGAAAAAACGAATTTATTTTAAATAGAAATCTTTTACAAATGTCTTTACTGTCAGTTTTGATCAATTTAATGCGTCCTTGCTGAATAAAACCATAACCCCAACCCCAATACTGATCCTAAAGATTATATCAATGTTATCAAATTATTACTGTTTTTATAGATTAACTTTAAGTGAGCGTTTAATGACTGCAAAGGTATTCTAAATGTTAAAAATAGAGGAAATAAGTACGCAGTATATCCCAATATCAACAGACATCAATATATATATATATATTTTTTTTTAAACTCTAATATTGGCTGATAATCAAACTGGTACTGGGCATATCTAGTTCAAATATTTCTCATTCACACAGGACACAGGCAGGAAAATGTTCACACGGTATTTAGAGTCTCCCAGGGGCGCGTTAAACGAGTCTGTCATTTGATTCAAGCATTCTGACCTATACTGTAAAGAAAGATGTGGAACAGTCAATCTCTTGGTTAAGGTCAGGCTGAGATGTTTAATGTCCTTATTGCAGCTTACACAGCTGCTCCAACAAATCAAACAGTAGGATTAAGTCTTTTCCTCTGGTGAGGGAACCCTAAATGTAAAAAACTAAAAGAATTTTATGGCTTTGACTCCATTGAGCGCCATATTGATTTTGGGGGCCAAGAGAGGTCAGGAGATCAAGAACTCTCCATTAGTGGACATTGAGAAGTAAATTACTCTAGTACTCTGGGAAATGTGTCTGAACCAACACTGCCAAAAAAACCGGCCACTGGTGAAGGTATTAGATCAAAGCTTGTGTTTTGTTGTGATGCCTAGAATAAACAGAACAGGTAATGCTCATATTCGAGTTGTTTTTGCTCGTGTTGCGCTCAGATGAGAAGCCAGACCTGACATTTCATAAAGCGTGTGAAATTGAACAAAGGTAGGTTAGAACATTTCCTGCGCTCTCATAATGCTTATCTGTTCGTGAGTGACATCAGCAAAACTTCAGAAGGCTGTGGGATATACACAGCACTCATTTGTACCCGTCAGTCAACCCACCAGGAAACCGACTATACCAGCAAGAAAGTCACAAAATAAGACAATACTTCTATTATGTAGAATATGAAAGCGAAAGATGAGACTCCACAGAAGCCAAAATCTCTTGTTTTTAGCGATGGACGGCATATTCAGCTCAACACGGCAAATGCTTTTAGACATTTCGTCTTTGGATGAAGACGGTAACTTCAACAGCTTAGGGATTTTGTAAGATCAAAAGGAAGCAGCAAAAATGAGCAGCAGGAAGCTGTCAATGAACATGACAGGAAATAATCTGCTGTGATGCGTAAAGGTGCCCAAAGAGGCGAATTATGATCTTGGTTTCCAAATCCTCCAGATCTCAGTGCACTCAGCTTAGAAACTGCTTATAGTGCTTCAGAGACCAAAGAGAGACAACCATTGGATAAAAGAAAGAAAGAAGAAAAAAATGCAAAAAAAAGAAAACAAGAGTGTACTATTATTAGAGTCAATCAATTAAAAAAATTAAATTATGTAATAAAAATATGACATGCTAATATGACATGCCTAATCAAATTAATTGCAATTAAACATATCATGCAGTTAATCACATAGAGCAATATTTTTAAATTAAACTGATTTTAGTTACATGAATAAATTACAAATGTATTCATGTAATTCATTTAATAGTAATCATTAATCACTAATCCTATATAAACAATTTTAAATTAAATGGATTCTAATTACATTAATAAATTAAACGTGTTCATGTAATCAAATTAATTACATATGCCAATTAATTGCAATTAATCATATATATATATATATATATATATATATATATATATATATATATATATATATATATATATATATATATATATATATGCAGTTAATAATATCAATACTTTTAAATTAGTTAAAAATAAAAAAATCTATTTATTATTATTGTAATTAAATAAATTACATTAATTAATTAATTAATTAATGAAATCAAACATTTAAATTCATATAACTGCATTTTATTTTTATTTTTTACAAATTCTAGCGATTAATTCATCAAATTGAATGCAAATAAATCACATATATTAGTACATCATTAGCTGAGAAAAGCCCCATATGAAGATTATACAATGGCACTAGTGGCAGACAAAAGTATTTTAAGAGATTTTATGGAAAGTGACCATACGAAGTGAACACATTAAATAAACTGCTCTTATTATTATATACTTTAAAGCTACTGTGCATCCTTTACTGAAGCCGTTTCTTACACTAAACATTAGTTGAATAGCTTAATGATTGTTGTCTTGGGACCCTGCTAAAAACAGGACCTGTAATGATATACTAACATCCTAAATGGTAATTTAGTCTTCACCCCAGAGTGGGATCCGCAGAGGAAATGAATTGTACTTAATCGTCACTGCTGCAATCAGACACTATTAAGGTGGGATTGAGTAATTTGTATCATCTCTGTACTTACATTTAAACTACTTAAACATTGCCCTCCTATGTATATATTGCACTTAGAGGACTTTGAATGTGACCTAACCACAGTATTCACTCAACATTGCAGCTAAACAACCGGCAAAATGCATTATTTTCCTGTTATCACTGTAAAGCTGCTTTGAAACAATCTGTATTGTATAAAGCGTTATAAATAAAGGTGACTTGACTTGACACTCTCTGTATACACTACTGATTTAATCTCCCCTAGATAAAACATTTCCATGTGTCTAGGCATTAATAAATGGAAATTGAAAATAGTGTCATCATGCAAACCATGATGGGCCTGACATTAACAAGGACGCCATTACAGCGCACACCAGAGGAATGGAGGAGGCTGTCGAGAAATCTCTCAACTGCGATTTGGCATTTTGACATCCATGATCATTATGTTTTCTTTCAAAGCTGAGAGACCTTTTCCTACACGGTAGGTGAGCCGTCAATAGCCATTCTGACAGTTAGAGACTCTGATCTTCTGTTGACCTCTTTCATTCAAGTCAAGGAGCAAAGATGCACAAAAGATGTAATTACATGTTGACAGAGCAGAGGGCGAAGACAACATGAAATGGTATTTAAGACATATTTCACATTTGTAACGTGATGTAAGGACTTCATTTTGTCCTACAAGATCCTATAGTCTCTATATGACAGGAGGGCTTGATTAAAAAATAAAAATAAGACCAGGAACATGTACAGAAAAACAAATAGGGTACATTTTGATTTCATGTTGACTCTAAAAAAAAGTTATAAGATTATTTCATTCTGGTACATGACAGTAAAATGTGAAAGGCTGTAGGATGAGAACGATGATTAGATGAAGCACACTGGAAATTTGTTCCCAGTTTTCTGAGAAACTACTTCCACCGGAATCAAAATAACGGTTAAATCCTTGGCTAATGAGAATAAGAAGTCCAATAATATTGCAAAAGTAACCTTGCAAAGTTGGAGGGATTGCTAAACGTGCAAACGTGAGAAAGCGGTAAATAAATGTGGCATTATCAGCCGCCAAACATCCTGCCGTAATATTCACATTATTCAAATCCTTATTTACAACCGTAATCCTCTCTGTTCCAGATAACCTTGTCTGCATAAACATGTAGTAAAAACCATGGTCATTTTGGAGTTGTTTATAGAAACCTAAACAATGCAGTTTATTTTTATCGCTAGCAAGACAAAACTGTCTCTTAAAAATGAACATTTCAGCAGAGAAATCCTCAAGCCTGTTTGTTGCATGCATTTGATAATCCCTTTGCTATTAATTACAAACTGTGAGTTCTTTGTCCTGGCAGTTTTAGCGATTGCACCATTTTGACTCACAATTATCCACACTCACGCACCACATCCTCAACAGACAATTGAACGGCAGACTGCGCCGCCTCGACACCCCCTTGAATGATTGATGGGTAATACAATCAACAGACTATAAATGAACAGGAAAAGATGGAATAAAACGAGCAAAGCTTAGAGCTTTAGATCGGTGGACTTTACACATATGCTCACAGGGCATTTCAGATTAGCCAGAGTTCCCTGTGGGTTTAGTTGTGACCGCAGCGTCCAGAAGGGCTGTAATCTGTCAGACGGACGCCTAGTGATTAGTCTGTGGATGGCCGAGTGGAAGTTGCCCAGTGGCCACGAATCAGAAGCTTACTTTGATCTCTGTGCATGGATGGAAAGAAAACTGCCATATTATTACAAGTGCTGTTTACACTCGCAGTGCCAAAAGATGGAACCGAATCAAATCAATAACTCGGTTTAAAACCAGAGAATAATCTCCATGCTAAAAAATAGGCAATGTATTTGTACTGCCTAAACATGCAATTCAGACAAAATTTTTTAATTTCTAACATTGGCTAACCATTAAAAAAAATTACACTTCACTATTAAATTCTCTATGGACTATGCAATAAACTTGCATAACCTCTATAATGGTGTCATGTTACAGACACAAAAAACTGTTGTCTATATTTCAGTGAAATATGTTGGCCAGATTATAGTGTTTTCAAATAAACTGAGCTCTTTTTTTCCTCTGTCAGTCAAACAGAGGCCACTGACTCATTCTCTGGTCTCTCTAAGCTTTAGTGTTGATTTGCAGATTACATTAGGCCATGAATTCAATGTGATGAGATAAAACAGGGTGACACTGCAGGCTGCATCTGTTTCTCTTCTGTGGAGTAGAAGTAGGAGCCATCTAGGTCAAGCATTTGAACCCACGGTGTCTTTTTGGCCATGTGCTTTTTTTGCTTTTCATCATGCTTTTCAATTCAAATGCAAACAAAAGCTGTATCCTTGAGATTCTCATTCCTTTATTAATACATCCCCAATGATAGGGTTACAGTTAATTCCTACATTGATTTTTAACAATAACATGTAAATCTTGATAGACCTACCATGAAAATCTACAATAATCCTGAAAAGGGATCAACCAATCAGGAAAGTCATAAGGGGTCGTTTACTACCAAGCAGCACTGAATAATGTAATTGAATCAGTTTACTATACTCTCAAACAAGTTATTTATTTAAATATTTTGCAATAAACGTGAAATTTATTGTATTATATTGTATAAAAGATTCTAAGTTAGTAGTTTTATATTTTGTACCGTTTTGATTCGACATTGTCATGCGCAATGGGATGTGTGCAGTTATTAGCTTATAAAAGCATTTGTCTTTTTCTCAGATTTTCAAATACTTTTTGGCTTCAAATAAAATGAAAAACTGCGATTCATCTCACAGCTGGTTGGTTTGATTATGTCTTAGAACTCTTTTTTTTTTAAATCCTTGTGGAAAGAAAAAATTAATGGGAAATATACTTCTGGATGTAACGTTTAAGTCCTTTGAGAGGCGAGTTGAACTAACCCAAGTGCAGTCAATTGAAAGTAGAACAAAATACAAATTAAACAGAACTAAACAATGACAGACTTGAACTTGACTTGAGCATAAGGAGACTTTACAAAACTCACCAACAGATGGGGCAGAGAACAATGCATGACAAACAAACATGGCTAACTTGAGGGCTAAATACAAAACTACGGGGAACACACGACCAAAACAACCAATGACAAGATGGAACTAATGAACGTGAACCGATGAAACAACAAGACTGTTAACAAGATATCAGGACAATGGACCAATCAGAACATGACACATGAAGCAAGGGACCCAATGAAAACAAAACAGAGATCACGTGACATAAACACATGAACCAATAAACACGAACTTCAAAATAAAAGACCTGACATAATAAATGTGAACTAAGAACATTTGAGTGGTCACTGTTGCGCTTTATTGCCTCTATCTACTGATGATGTCCTTTACTGATCCTGGAACTGTCCCTGAATCCCTCTTGTTCCACAGGGAGAACTTCCTGTCCTCTAGGTTAGCACACACAAGAGAACAGAGGACCATAGCCAATTAAAAAAAGGAGAGGGATGGGTGAGGACATAATATCTGAGCATGAATACGCCTATATCCCAGTAGTGAACAGCCTCTGGCTTTGTTGCTGTAGGTGATGGCATCCACAGAGACTCTCCTGGATTAGTTGAACTGCTGGACTGGAGCTGCGGCTCTCAGTTCATTAAGCGCTTCACTGGGAGAAGTTTAATGACAAACGCTCTAATGGTCCTTCCGCAACTGACGTGATGGAAAGTAAAAAATGTATCGAGCACTTCAGAGGCCTAAGATAATATTTTCTTCCCTGGAGTGACCTAAAAATAGGTGTGCGACACGTATACAGTGAAGAAAAGAAAATCCTTTATAGTGGTGGATTTTCCAAATTCTTAAGAGTATGGTTGAATACTTTGAATTTGAATACATAACATTTTGGTAAAATTATTTAAAAAAATATATTTCTAAGGTAATGTTGTGAAAACATGTCCAGGCCATATTTCACACCAAATTCAAAAGAAATAAAAAAAATGTTTTTTCATGAAGATAAAACTTATGTTTAGTACAATTAAAATTATGTTCCTACCAGATTCTCATTACTGTGATGTAAAAAATAAATACATTACTTTAAGTAAGTGTAATGCACATTAACACACATTGCCATAATGCATCTTACTTTTAATAATTTGTCTCAATTACTGTAATATAGTAACTTTTGAAAGTTTATTTGTCATAAAAAATAATGGCACCTTCCAGAAAAAAAAAATATATATATTCTTTTGATTTTGGGGTGAAACATTCTGCTCATTTTTGTAACTGTTTGTACTCAAAAGGACCAAATGCATGCAAGTCAACAAACAAAGTGGAGGACTAAAAGAGAACTGCTTGTTAAACAGAAAGTACAATGATTGGAAAACGCGTTTCATTAAATCAGCGTGCTTGGCAATGCGTTTTGAGCATAATCACCGTCGTTAATCCACCCGATACATCTCTATAGTCGTCTGTATGGATAATCCATCTTTTTACTATGCATGAGTGTTTCCTCTCTGCCTCAAAAATAGCTTCATTCTCTTCAGATTTGCCTCGGAGGAGCTGAGCAAGAAACCAACTACATTCCTCCAAGCATGTAGTAACGATGATGACTAACTAGCCTGAGAATCCAATCTCTACAGATCCCGTTTGCAAACAGTTCCTTGGAAAGCCATGCAGTACTTTGCATTTCGACATTAGATTTACCTCTTTGCCAGGCGATCTCACAAAGGCTTACAGCGTTGCATTAAAGTAAAAGCTGCTTTCCCCGGAGCAACGCTGTCTGTCACAATGAACATATTAGTAAGCATGAGTAAGTAACTATGGGCTGCCCGGTCACCTAAATTAATCATTCAGGACTGAGCACGCAATAGAAGGGTCCAAATGTCTAAGACCACTAGTGATTTTTTTTTCTATTGCTAATATGGAATAACAATTGAGTGAAAAGCTGAATTAAGAATGAAGAAATGTGAATTTTATAATTTCTTAGTGTTTGGAAAATCCAAATTTTGCTTTAAATCACAGCTACACTGCAAATTAAATAATTATATTTAAAGTAGGCTATATTTAAAATTCAAGTATATTCAAACAAATAAATTACTAAATAAATGGTCATCAAATTATTGCATAATAACTTACAGTATGTATGGAACAAGAAAGGAAATATATAAATTATATATTTTGAGTAGAGTATATTTAAAATAAGAGTGTATTTACATAAATAAGTGGCCAAATTATTTCATAAATTAGTATACACTGCATCAAAAGGTAATTTAAAATAAAATAAAGAAATAACTACATAGTATATTTAAAATAAGTAAATAAATGGTCATTAACTTACTTATATTCATACTTTATTTGTGATGTGCTGTATTTACATAGCTCATCATTTTAAAATGAGTGCAATAGTCCTATCCTCAATTTAATGGCTGCTGGGTTTGGAATATAAACAGCATATTTAATGCAAACAAATCCAGACTTTAAATGAGTTCTAGCATCACCTTGGAGCCTGGCATTGATCAAGTGTAGGTCTCACACATGGAAGGTTGTGTTAAGGCAGGATAAATCAAGATCCATTACAAGTGACATTTTTATAACTGATACATACATGTATAATATACATGTAATAATTGAGCCCTCTACCCTCCTGAGAGGACCAGACTGCTAAATACATGTAAAAATCCATCAAGCGTGCTCCTGTTTGTTTTGACATGCCTCATTTCAGCTGTAATATACAGTTTAATCAGAATTTTCCAGAGCTGCAACAGTTCCATTCCGCACAGATTTGAATGTTCCTGGGATAGGCAGGATGAGAAACCGGCATGTGCATGAATAAATGTGTGTGCAGAATGCCTTAAACTGTCTGAGTAAGAGAAGGAAGTTGGAGGTGTGCCATGTGTTGGCTCAGCAACCCCAAACTGCTTGTTCTCTTAAAGCACTGAAGAGAGAGAGAAAGAGAGAGAGAAGATATACAAACATTACTGTACTCGCCAAACACAGTACAGAGATGTCTGAAGCCAAAGAATGCAAAAGGCCTTTTAATAGACATCAATAATCAAGTTTAAAGCTTTATTTTAAAACTGTATCTTGCATGAATTATGTTGCTAAAACACAATATGTGAAGTTATATTAAATACTTTTAGTAATCATCAACCTTATAGTAACTTACATTCAGGCAAAAGATTTTGGTTTGTTGGCCGAAACTGTATTTTTACACTCAAAACAATTAACAAAAATAAATAAATAAATAAAATTCGCTCAAACATTAGTTATAATAAATATTATACTGCCACTAGAATTAAGCTGTAAGCCATGGAGAAAGACAATATTCTCATGTTGTTGTTTTTTTAGTTTTGGTTTCATGAAAAATTATCGGAATGAAAAATCTGATTATTAATTATTAATCAGTTAGCAGCATTTGAAAATAACTTTTCCGACTATAGAACAATTATATTATTCTAAAATAGTTTCTAATCCACCTTCCTTAAAAAAATATTTTTTTGTAACAGAAACTATTTGAATGTACACTTAACTACACTGGAAAAAAAATGGCTTTGAAACAATTTTCACTCAGAAATTTCACAAATAATTATTTCCCAACTGTTTACGTTTACTTAAAACATACCTGACTGTGTTTACGTGAAAACTCGCCAAGTATTCGCATGTTGACATTATTTTGTGTGTATTTGACGGTTTAATGTCAATAAGCGAAAAAAGAACTCCATTTAGTACTGAGAGGCATGCTTTATGTGCAATAAGCGCAATTCAAACCCTGTAACACCAACAATTTTCATCCAGAGCAAATGAAACGAGTAAGGGGAGGCGGGTCTGTGTGTCAACTCGCTGTCGGAGAGATGAGAGAGCGAGAAAGCGCAGCTGGTATCGTGTATATAGTCTGCGTTTCAGATATATTATGTGTATGTATATTTTTATTATTTCAGATGACTTTTTAAAATACTACATTCAACCCACCAAATTCTGAAATTCACCTGGCTGGTGTTAATGTCAAGCCCTGCTGGCGGGCGATAAAATAGGTGAAAAAGCCAAAATACCAAAATATCATAGATAGAGCTCTTGATTTGGGTTTGTAAGCAATAACTCAGAACACATCAGAAATCACACTGCAACATCCTAGCAACCATCAAAAAACATAGCAACATCCTGGAAACCTTCTATAACATCCTAGAATCATGGCAGTGACTTTTGCATGAGCAATCACCTGTTTTCTTCATAAACATAACATCTAGTTCTTGCTTGCAATTTCAATTGCCCTCTTTTTATTTGAAGTCCAAACAAACGAAGAAAAAAAAAAAAAGTAGCTCATTGATGCTATGTAAATGTATGTAAAAGCATGCCTGTTCATTATCTCTAATGGCATACCAAGAGTTCATGCACTCTCACAACTAACAGGAATGTGTCCTTTCTATAAATGAGAGTGCACAAGAGAAGTATAGTGTACTATAAAGGGGTTTTAATTGATAAATATCTGAATTTGGTCACAATTCAGTTCTGCACTGAAACGCTGTGGGTAAACCATCACAGAAATAGGTGCTAATGATGCGTTTAAGCTCTGCGACTAAGGCTGATTATAGCATATAGGAATGTATAATAAACTGAGCATAGATGAGGGCCATTACGCTGTAATTATGAGAATCATCCCCAACTCTCAAAATGTGACCCTTTCACTTGCTGGTGAATATGGCTGGTAGAACATAATGTACAGTGCTGTGAATGAGCTCTTTGGAGAAATTTGACACTGGAAATGAGATATTTGATGGCAATTGTTGTGATCCTGCTGTGGCCATCTCCTCTTATTGATCATCTTCATCAATAAATGTGTCACTTGACAGCGAGTCCTTCTAAATGACCGGCACTTCTTTCTACCTGCAGTGGCTGGAACAAAAAAAGAAAAAATCTTTAAGATTCAAACTCAACCGTTTAGTGGAAGCCAGCTTGACTCTGTGATTATGCCACTGTGACATATTTCTAAACTTTAGAAAAGTTTTGTTGGATAGCTCATGTTTTCTGAGTCACTGAGCCGTCGTGCACGTTTAAAGTTAAAACCTGGCTCTTAACTTTCCCCCGTCATTTCATGTCATCTCTATACGCTTATCCATATTTTAAGCACAACTTTAATGGCCTATATTAAGATTCTAATCTATTTTGCCAAAATAAGTTAAAAATAAAACACAAAACTTAAAATTCATCATTTTAAATGCTACAGTATAAGTGAATTTAGGCATCACAACATTGCAATGTACAGTATGCAAAATGGACATTTATTTTGAGATTAAAGATTACATTTAACTTTGGTAAAATAGTATTTTTAAAATAAATATAAAAAATATATATATATTTTCTATAAAACTCTTATTAGGCGATGGATGATGTGCATGCACAAATAAATATCCAAACATTCTTCTGTGGATTTCCACAGAGTTTGATATATCGGCTAATAAAATATGAATGTAAAACTCTCCAACTGGAAAATGACAAAATTTCAGTATGAGTCACAGGGAACTTGTGTATTTTTCATAAATATGATCCTTGGCTTCAAGGATTCACTGGCTGAGTTGACTGAAGTCAGTTCTCTATAAAGCTTAGTTTCTTTCCAAAAAGTCAACATAAATTCCCTTCCCTGCCTCATTATGACCCAACTCTCAATACTGACACTGACTTCGTGCTTTCTCCAGCGATACCACCATATACTTGTGGCTCCATCTTCCCCCATAAAGTGCAGCATTAATCTGGTTAGTCACATTGCACAGTCTCTCTGTCCACTTCCTGGCAAATCCTAAAGTAATTTAGACTTAAAAGAAGAGGAGGTGGTTTATGCTGCTGTGACTGGCTGCCACATAGAATTTCACACCACTGTGTTTTGTAATGCTCCACTGTTGTTTACTGTCATTAGATCAAATGCCGTCACTAGCTTGCGCCTGCCGGAGACTCGCCACGGTGTTGAAAGGTTTAAACAGGGTGCAAAACACCCACTTCAACACCCTACTTAATCTGACATTAATGCTCATTAAAATTCAACAACCTTTAGCCTAGGAGCAATGGCTGTCGTAATCACGATGCAATGAATATATAGATGAAATGCTGTGTTAAAAGTGAATACTCAAAGAATTGGTTTAAAAAGATTCCAAGCTGAACTGCATTGTTCACATTTCTACTGTTACTTCATTCATTTTGAGAAATATTTGCTGTGACAGCTGAGGCAGGAGGGAGATTTTTCTCTCATTGAAATTCAAGCGATCCTGAAAGTGACTAAAAAAAAGAAAAAAAAAGAGATATTCACACAAAATTGACTCTTATACCACTGGAAGGCTGTAAACACAGAAAAGTGATGCAAATTAGAGAACCAGAGCAAATTAGATTTAAATTAACAATAGTTGTTCTATTACCGGTACTATTGCTGTTAATGAATGATTCAGTAGAATCGATTTGAAAATTTAATATTCAATAGAAACAAATCAGAAATTGTGTCCTGGGGGTTGTTTTTAAAACTTAACTGAACTGAACTTAAATTAAATAACGAAATGAAACAGATTTTAAAATAAAACAGCAGGTGAAGTAAAAAGAAAGCAGCTTGAACAAGCCTATTCAGCTCAACATCAGGCAGGTTACAGATTTCTACCACCTTTTCTACCACCTCACTCTTCAAAGGTCGTTGTGTGAGATCGCGTTTTGGCCCCTGACACTAAACGCTTGTTACAGGAACTCACAGGGGTAAGATGGCAGCGGACTGGCTCTGTAAGAAGCAGAGAGAGAGGATTTTACCACGACAGTTATCCCAAAATCTTTTTTTTTAAATTCACACTCCTCCCCACATCATGTGTCTATTGAACAGCATTGAAACAGAAATGGGTCACTATAAGCAAAATGGGTCACTAAGCATTTGTCAGACAAACCGATTGATGTGAGCTTGTGTCTGCAAATCTGCTTGCAAACTTTTTGCCCAAGATGAAACATTTAGTAGGCAAATATTATGATGCAATTTCACTAAGAAATATGTATCTAAATCCCAAGAGACTCTTGTTGGCTGGTTTAGAAACATACAAAAAAACCTGTACTTCCAGAGCTGGAACTGAGCATCTGAGTTAAAAATTAAGTTCTTTGGTGTTTCAAAACACCAAATGCAGCACAGACACAACAATATATTCAGGCAAACCAAACCAAAATTAAAGGGTGGTTCACAAAGGACACTTTTTTTTTTTTTTTTTAATTGTTGGTAGACAAAATAAAATTCAGTTTGGACAGCCCCTAGCAGACAAAATGTGCAAACAAAGCCACAAACAAAAGACTATGTTTCGGCTTTGAAGCGCTAAACGTGGTGTTGTGTATTTAGTGTTTGTCCTCTGTGCCTATTTGTACAAGCACACATGGACCACATGAGTCATCAAAAGCCCTTCCCTGCTCTGCTGTTATATATGAATGCATTGTTTGTCCATATAGCTGGCAGAAAACGATCTCTGGATTAGGGATTATGACTGCTTGATTTAGGCCACAGAGACTCGAGATTACCAATGCGAAACACGGATGCTTCGTGTATATAGTAGATACAGATTTGTTTGGTTTTAATCAGATTACATTTGGTAGATGATGGGGATTTCTGAGGCTAGGAGACAAGAATACAAACGTCTGCACCTCACAATAAATATACTACAGGTTCTTCCCTCCTGGTAATCTGTATATGGTAAAGCCACAGTCTTTATTAGACTTCAGCTTGGTGAATACTACAAACGGAAGCACAGATGCCATAGACGACAAGCCCTGAAGACTTTTGACCTACATGTCCAATCCCAGATTAATTCAACAGGGAACACATTTGGACAGCCGAAAAAAAACATCCTTTCCTTCCCCCAGCAAAAACAATGGCAAATCTAATCACAGATATTATTGTATGTCCTGATCATTGGGTTAAGGTTCAGCTGGTTAGCATGACCCAGTTAACTCCTGCTGGTAGATGCAGTACCTTCATCTAAAGACCAAAAAACTGTAAAATGGGAGTAAACCATTGTCAAACTTCTGGGGGGTTTCACGCAAGCCAAAGAAACTGTCATTGAGATCAATGAAGAAGCTAACAGATTAATTTCTTCAGGTGTTATAGACCTCCTTGATACAGACAGATTGTTTCAAACATAGAGTCGCCGTAGTGAGCTGAAAATAAGGACCAGTTTCCTAGTTAAAACAGCAAGACACCAAACAAAGTCATTTCAGATGGACACGGCTATCTGGCCTCCACTGGCATCTCGTTGAGAAGTCTTACAGCTTCATCATCTCTCTCTCTCTCTCTCGCTTGTTCCCTCTGAGATGGAAATATCCTCACTCTGCCGGAGCTTGTGGCTGGTGTTTGGAGGAACGAGCGTCAGCGGTTGGCGTCTTATCAGCTCAGTGCACGCAGTCGAGGGACAGTCTGGAACGCCCAAGGTCACCGCTGCCTCACATCTCAAAAAGAACAGAAACAGCAGAAAACAGAGTTTTGGATGCTTCCCTTCTTTTATTGATAGAGCCACCACTGCTAAGGGAATGCGTTTTAAGTTGCCGCTTAAAATTCAACCCAACATCCCTTGGTATAGCTTATGAACGCAAAGGTGTTGCAGGCAAGATGAGGGCTGAATGCGTTAGTTTATGCGTATCCTATCGGCAGCAACACATATCTTAACTCCATAAGAGATACCACAAATCAACTGGTGTACCAGATACTTCAAAGTGCATAAATAAGAAAGAAATATCATCAATAAAAGAGAAATGTGATGACGAAAGCAACCAAAATAACATCGCTGCCTGTCTCAGAAATCCTGTTCCAGTGCCTGATACAAATACTTGTGCATGATGTCACTGCTTGTGGGCGTGGTCGTAAGTCTGGGCACGCCCACAATCATAATATAATGCGGTCTTGTTATATGAGGAATGCAGGACTGTTCAGTTACAGGGTTGAGGGACGTTTTGCCACATAGCGCTTGTCGTGGGATGCTGGTGGGTTTTCACATCTGCACAGCCGGTGGCAAATCATTCGCACCGGTGTCAGTGTCTCTCACCTCTGTTATCACATATATGACAAGCTGAGTGACACTGCCCCGCTGCACTCCTCCCATAGTTCCTTTCTCAGCTTCAGCCGCCAACATAATAGCAACCCACAGATCCTCAACACTGCTAATTGCTTGCGTGGTTTAGCCAATCAGGTGACTCAGTGACATAAGGCCCAGGCAAATGTGGTTAGATATAAGAAATATAAGAGGTACAGATGGGTATTTATTTAAAGCGAATTAAACAAGCAAATTTAAAGGAATATTTTGGATAAAATACAAAGTAAGTGTCTGTGGCTTGTTGCAATTTACCATAAAAATGATTTTCAACTCATCCCAAACTAGGACTGGGTATCACCAACTACTTCATTATATGATACAATAAACATGATGAAACAATTAATGTCATAATTCAATGCAGCACAATATCAAAATTAGATTATACCTGAAACTGCCGCATCATTTTTCTTTCTCACACGCTTACTTCACTTTTGTCCAGTAATTTTGTTACTGTTAACTAAAACTACAACTAAAACTATTCAAATTATTTTCATTCATTTAAATGAAATTGAAATAAAATAAAAATCTAAATATTAGATGAAAAAACTAATGCTGCTAGTTGATGTACTAGAATTGCTAAAACTGAAATAAAAAATAAAGCTAAATAGAAGTAAATTAATAATAGTAAACTAATAAAAATGACAAAAGTACAACTTAAATTAAAATGGAAAAGATAGAATAAAAGCTAAATCAAAATGAATAAATACTATAATAGTATACATAAGACTAAAATAACACTCTTGTCCAGTACCAAGTGTACACCTTTTAGATGATCTGCTTCTTTACTTAAGTGTAAGAAATTATATAACTGAACAAACAAATAGAAAATAGAAATATCGATTCAAGTATATGAAGTACCAATGCAATACTGTGAGAAATAGTATCACAGTATATTAATATGCAATCGTATCGGCACAGCCCTAGTAAAAACAAAGTGATTGTTCACTTTGTCCTGTGTTGTCGTACAACCTAAATAACTAAAAATTATTTTGTCAACAACAACATATTCCTTCCAGACCTTAAAAGATCCTTAAATAAAAACTCTTTCCAATACTCCCCACATTAAATTTGCATTTAATAATGTTTATTAGCATTTGTAATTTATCATCAGATATGTGGGAGGTTGAAATTGTACAGCACCACAACAGGATGTTAATCGTTATCTTTTAATGACAATCTAACCACTAAGTCTGCTGATGAAAGATGAATTCCTTGAATTGGTTCCATTAATCTATTTTTATAAAACTTAAGATGTAAGTCAGCTCAATGGACACTCGGGTCTTTTGAAGTCTGACTAAAGGTGAATAGTTGACTACAAGTCAAGTGGTCATCAGAGATGGCTCAGAGTAAGAGTTAAGAGGTGAGAGGGGTGACAAGAGGTTCATGTAATTGGCCGTCCATTGATCAAGCGGCCAACTTGTAATTATGTCAGGAGAATTTGCATGAATTTCATTTTATTGATTTTAGTCCTAGCTAAACAATATTATGAAGGGGACCAATATATATATATATATTAAAAAAAAAAATTAAATAAAAAACTCACAGAAAAAAAGCAGATATGTCTAGAGAGTGTGACTAAATAATGACTTCTTATTGGATGAACTAATCTTTTAAGTCTCCTGAGCTATGAAAGAGCCATTTATGTGCAAAAAATAAATAAAAAATAAAAATCCTCTTGGAACGCAGATTCAATTGACTTTCAGTTTCCTTTTTAAACGATCACACAAGAAAAGGAGACAAGCCACCTGACAGCTGTGAATGCATGAAACCGCACGGCTCTCGACCAGATTTCCTTGATTGGTCAACAGCCACACTGTGCTCGCAGAAACCAAGGCGCCATGCTAATTTTTGTGAATGTAAAAGCTTCTCTGTCTCCCTGATTCCGCCGTCCTCCCTCCCATCTCGCACCCTTCGTGTCTTTCGGTCCTGTGGGCTTTGGCCGTCCTGCTTTAAAGCTGTGCTGTGATGTGTATGGAGCCAGACTGCACTATGGGGAATGCCAGCTGAGAGAGGAGGTGACAGTTTAGCACACAGACAGGAGAGAGACAAAGCCATTTAAACACACCGCAGGGCAGATCGTCCTTTGGGCTTTTTAGCTCATCTATGGAGTGAGAGTGTGTGTTCATATGCAATTTGCCTGAATGTCAGATAAAGCTTATCTAGTTTCAAAGCATTACGTTGTTTATACCTATAATTTGTTTTTGCATGAGCTTGCTGAGCTTTCTGCACTGACAGCTTGACACATTGTGTTAAAAGTCACAGTGTGCATCTGAATGGCATGCACAGACATCTTAACCTAACAATTACTGTAAAACGATTAGTAAACAGAGGCACAGTCGTTCGCTTCAAATTTGCACATTCGAATGGCGCAGAGCCTCAGTGCGCACAGGACAAGATCTGCTCTCTCTAAACAAGCACGATACACAGCATGATACACAGTAGAGAAAATGCCTCCAACAGGATTTAAATCTAAGCATTACGCTTAACCTCATTCATGTCTGAACAAGCAAGGAAACACCACAGATGGTGAATACAGAATCTATCATGACGTCACGGATCGGGATCAGACTAGATGACCTGAAAAAGCTTGATGTACTGTATATTTCTCTTACTTTTGATCTGCCCTCTTTTAATAGGTTCAACCTTCTTTTGCACGCATTATGAAATCTTTGGTCACTTATTTTTCCACATCACAATTTTTGGTCACGTTTTAGATTAGGGTGCAATTATCACTAACTATTAACTACGAATTTTGTCTCAATAAACTCCTAATTACTGCTTATTAATAGTTAGTAAGGTAGTTGTTAAGTTTAGGTATTGGATAGGATTAAGGGATGTAGAATATGGTCATGTAGAATAAGGCATAATATGTGCTTTTTAAGTATTAATAAACAGCCAATATCCTAGTAATATGCATACTAATAAGCAACTAGTTAATAGTGAGAATTGGACCCTAAACTAAAATGTTCCCATATATATCAGGATTTGAACCCGGCCCCCATGCATACTATAGAATTACATCACTAGAGTATCATGACTCCCAGTCTTAGGAAGAAGTGCCAGAACTGTCACTGGTGCCACCTCAAGAAAAAAGGTGTTAAAATTGTACACTAGAGGGTTAAATATATTTGATCCATTTTTAGGCCTAAGAGCAGTGCAGATATTAGCAATCTCTCTGTCGGCGGAATTTTCTCCCTCCCATCATTTCTTTCGGCTTAGCCTGATGCTCAGTATGCAAATCCACTGCCGTGTGCGAGCGATCATGCGTCGGTCCAGTTGACAGCGGCATGCAAATGTGCCGTCCCATAATCCCAATATGAAACAAAGAGCATGCAGCTCCCTCACCCGTCATCATGGGATACAAACGGGAATGAGTGGCAGTGAAGAGGAGGAGAGGTGACTGACCAGGATGTATTTGCCTTTAAGCCCCTAGCGGCAAGCACGTTTGTGGTTGCGAGCGCATCGCAGCACGTAGCCTTGCTTACGTGAGAGCGACAGAGCTTTCACATCTGCATAAACATTGTCAAACGGCTGTCACATCCAATAGCTCTGAGTTTGCCTGTTTTGTCCCCTGTTGTTGATTTTGTGATGACTGTGTGGAAAAGGCACATGAGGGACGGGTGCAGTGATTGACAGCTGGCAGAGGCTTCTCTGTTTCACTCAGCATTTTCCATAGCTGTGCCATTCTACTGTCAGACTCACCCATGACCAGGTTTGGATGATTAAGCAATATACCACGAGCAAGAGTGCTGTTGTACTGAATATTAGCATGACTGTGATTCGGCTATAGGTAGTGCTGATAATTAGAACATCACAATTGTGAGCAGTGTTATTAATTTGGAAAAACTGAACCTAAAGTAAAATACATTTTAATGACTCCAAAATTTATTAAAATAAAATAAAAATGGTCACATATTAAAGTGCCCCTATTATGATATTTTAAAGGTTCCTAATTTTGTTTCCTACAATAGGTTCAAGGTAAAAAAAACACTTAAAATTTCTCAAAATATACATTGCACATCTCCTCATTTCCCAAAGAGTCTGAAAATGGTTTGTTTGAAGATTCAGTCTCTCTAAACCCCTCCTTACCGAGAGCCTACTCTGCTCTGATTGGTCAGATGGCCCAGTCTGATGTGATAGGTCGACCGCTTACAGTGCGTGTCGGAAACGAAAGCCCATAACCATACCTGAATTTTAGCTCTAAAGGCTTCACAAGCGCTTTACACACAGTGATACGAACAGTAATTCGTATCAATATATATGCATCAATTCCAGTGCGAGTCCTCAACCTTTTGAACAGCATGTAAAGTGGATTTGCAGTGCTGAAAACTGCATCTTCGCGAAATGTCGGAAACACGAACCAAACTCTTCCAGGCCTCATCTACAAAAGAAATGTTGTTCATAGGCAGCCAATGAAGACCATAGGCTGGCAGTATGCAAATGTGTTACATTGTTACATAGATATACATAGATTGTTACATAGATATGTAACTGGAAGTGAGACTGGAATTGCTTTCGGCAGTTCAGAATTGATTCTTTCTTTTAGGAGACAATAACTTTATTTGTCATGCACTTTGATCTTTAAAGGGGTGGTTGAATATGATTTCACTTTTCTAACTTTAGTTAGTGTGTAATGTTGCTGTTTGAGCATAAACAACATCTGGAAAATTTACAACGCTCAAAGTTCAAAGCAAAGGGAGATATTTGCTTTTAAAGAAATAGCTTTTTAAGGACTACAACAATCGGCTGGTAGGGACTACACGAGCTTCCTCCCGGGTTAGTGACATCACTAACCATAAAATTTACATAAACCCCACCCTCAGGAACACGATTTATAGATTATCAAGACAGAATATGCTAATCAATGACAAGAAGATAACTACACATAAGCAACATAAATTCACCAACTAACCATACAGAAATGTTGTCTACATGTTGTCACTTCTTCTTGAGTCTCTCCATCTTTCTGACTCTGTTTGAACATGAAAAGGCTAAAAGTTTTTGAAATTTCCAGTGCATGTCTGTGTGAGGTAAAAGGACACAAGCTCTTGAAGCTCCGCCCTCTGTGCTGGGAGCAGCAGCTCATTTGCATTTAAAGAAACACAAAAAACGGTGCGTTTTTGCTCACTCTCAAAAACTGACAACTTTAACATGCTATATAAAAATATCTGTGGGGTATTTTGAGCTAAAACTTCACATACACACTCTGGGGACATCAAAGACATATTTTACATCTTGTGAAAAGGGCATTATACCACCCCTTTAAAACTTTGCAGAACTTTTACATTCACAAACAGCTATATTACACACTGGATGAAAGGTAATATATCCGAAAAAGCATAATACGGGTATTCTAATTTTACTTTAAGATATATGGTATATTATAAAACCACAACAGCATTACATATTTGCAAATTATAACATTTAGTACATTAACTAAAATACTAAAGCTGTATTTTTTTCGTTTGGTATTTAGTTTGTTTGGTTTTTAACGCCATACTGTGGTCTGGAATGCCGCAAACACAAGTGGACTGATCCATTTTTTTAAATGTCCATGTGCTGTTGCACTTTTCATCAGCACTCTTGAAACTGGAATCTGATGTGTAATTAAAAATAGAATGCTGTATGTTTGTGCATTGGACTGTGAGCATCAAAAATCATGCTGTGTGACAGGAGTAAAAAGTTGATGCTCCAAATGTTGCTTTTAAACCAGTTGTGCACGATTTATGAAGCGGCATACTTAATCAGATCGAAATTCAAGCCATGTTGAAAGCAGTCGGTGCATAAAAAACCCCCAGAATGCCTTTTCTTGAGTTGCATTGGAAATTAAATCAAAAGGTCTGCCACAAAAGTGCTGAGTTACATGCCTCTCCTCGTGTTCAATGCCTGTCAGCACTCGTGATGCTTCGTCACCAGAGCCTTCATGCGGCGTCATGCAAATCGACACTTTATTGATGTGATGCACAGGACTGCGGCGCAGCCTGAACGATAGGCTGTCATCGAGCTCCCGCCATCATCTCCATAAAACCGCTCAACCTCGACACTTCATTAAAAAACACTTTTATTTTTTCATCTCTGCTAGTCTCCCTTTCAGTTCTCTTTTCTATGCGAATGGTGATTGGCGGGAGTTATTCACAAGGCCAGTTTCAATAGACGACTCATCTAATCATACACGCATGTCCTTTTTATCTGCACTATAATGCGTTTCCTGTATTATTACTTTCTTTTTAAGCAGCATAAAGTCCTGAGGTCAGAGAGGACGTTATGTCCAGACAGAATTTGTACGCTTACTTATTCCAGCGGTGACCGTATATGCAAGCTTTCTGATGGCGAGATATGGATTTAGATAGATCATTTTACTGCGCTTGCAGAACGGCATGTTTGTGGTTGTTCAGTTTAACCTTCTGGTCTGTAAGATTTGACCCCTGATTTATCAAAGTACACAGCCAGCATGCATAAATTCAGATGCTGCTTTCTTCTCTGAAACAAGCAGATCTTATTTGCTGATACCATCTTTATCTCTGAGCCGAACAGGAGGAGATTATAAGGCATACAGAGCATAAACTTAACTAAACTTATTTCCTGGCCTGAATATTGATTCAAAGCAATGCCGTTCACCCTATATATATTTCTTTTGCCAGATGTGTTTAAAGTGATTTACAACATATGCATTTGTGTAAATTGTCTTTATAAAAAAAAAGAAAAAAAAAAGAAAAAAAAGTGTAATGTGCTGTATTAAATTGAATGCAACAATTTACACAAGAATTGTTTTACAATTAACGATTTTGCACAAAAATTCTGGTACATTTGAAAGGTACTTCAAGGAAGGTTAGTGCACTTTACTACTATCTACTTTGTCAAAATTACATTTCAATAGCCTTTTTCAAAACAGAAATGAAGTCGGATAACAATGATAGCATAATTTCTATACAACATTTTCAGACTGGTGCATCTGAACAGTGATTGGCTCCTTTAACTGTAAGACAGGACTATGATGGCATATTCCGAGTAACAGTTTCTCCCATTTATATAAGTGGCATTGGAAACACTGAGCTAAAGCAGAAGGAAGCATTAGCGTATCATTAAATGTAGAACTTGCCCTCAGCTGAAATTGATAATCTGTCATCATGATGCACTGCTAATGGTTCTGTTGCATTTCTACTTCAGGAAATACACAAATTATTAAAAACATATGCTTAACATAAAATATGATGCCTGCTACCTGAAAACTTGCTCACTGCAGAGCCAAATGATGTCCAGCTCCCCCTCTCTGGATGTAATGGGTGGAGCTTGACCTAATTATATTTAGGGATAGGGAAAGGTTAGGGTGTGGCTTGACCTTTAAGCTCCTCCCATTATGTAGAGAGACAGGGAATATTAAACCCATTGGCTCTGCAGTGAGCAGCCTCTCAAAACAAAGAACCTATTGGAAAACTGAATTGTACATTTGCCTTCAGTGTAAACAAAGTGAACAGGACATCTTACTTGCCATATCCTTTGGTTTGCTTACTGACCAAAATATGCAGGCACGATCACAGTCCTCAAGGACATGATGACTTCCCTGATGGCCAGTCGATAGCGTCACGTCAGCGCAGTGCTTGACTGAAGTGCCAGCTGTCCGTCACTCAACAATTCCCTCAGTGGGTCACTAAGTGAGCTCTTATTGACATTGCCATGTCCAGCTGTAACCTCCCTCAGTCCATCCCCTATCACTGACACTATAGCTTTACACGGCCGGATTGGCAGATCCCACAGGACTGACAGCAACTCTGACCACCAGGGAGCAGAAAGACAAAGACAATGAGGATAACTGACAGTGGGCTTAATAACATAGGGAGTATAAATGTACACAGAGAACTAAACTAGACACAGGTGGGACTAATCAGTAACCAATGTAACACACAGGGAGGATTCAGTAACTAAGGAGACAGAAACTAACCTGAAAGGAAACACAGGCACATGAACGAAAACACAATGGCTGCATTTGAAAACGCATACTCTCTTGAGTAGGTACTTATTTTGTATAAGTATAACTTCATTACTTAAAAAGGTATGTTCTATGTAGAATGAATGTAATCTGGACGTACTACATTCGCCGTGCTGTCATTATCATGTGACCTACCAGCGCCAGTATCGTCGCTCCACCGCCATTCACAAATCCTCTCCCGTGGCCTCATGGGATAGTTTTTTCTCTCCTGGCTTTGGGTTGAAAAGTAAAGTGTAGAGTTAAGTGTCCATTGTATGCACACTTCTGAATCTCACTGCAATGTAATTTGGACATACTTCTTTTGTAAATATTAAATTTGCATACCCCTCACAGTGCACGTACTGCAGACATATTATAGCATGCTATTCCCAACATAGCACAAGACTTGTAAGTTGTGCCAACTACATGCAGTGTTACATCCACTTTACCTTGTAAACAGTCACACACATGGTCCTCTTGAGTATACAGCAAATAAGTATGATGTTCTTCCAGCTTCTCCCATCCCGTCTTCTGTAATCTAATTTTAGTTCACAATTGTTTTCTCCCCAGTGGCGGGCGACAAGGGGTATAATGAAATTAAGCTCTATTACCTTCAGGGGTCATTCCACACAGAGAGGGAAAAAAGAGAGACACAGTGACCCCCCCCCCAAAAAAAAAATTTAATCCCTTCCCAAAGCCAGGAGAGAAAAATGACCGCATACTGCACTAAAACATGCAGACTTATTTCAATGAAGAACATGACGTGCTTTTATAGACTGAATCAGTTTGACATATTAGATCCAGAAAAATAGAACCACTTTTGAGGATAACAGAAGTTTATTTCCAATAAATACTGGAGGGGAACTACTATCCAGAAAGATGAGCATTAAGCCGTGGTGCTCATGTGACAATCGGAGGTTAGATTCTGCATTATGTCTTGTCTCAATCCGTTTCCTCCTCTGTTTGCCCTTAAAATTCCTGTTCCTGTCAACTAAAACATGTTGAAGAAATAGAATAAAATTTCTCCAAAACACACTTTCAGATATGACTTGAAGGAGGAATGCTATTAAAATGAGGGTGCGACAGAAACGATTCAGGCTAATAACCAGCAAATCTGTATTTTCACTGTTACTTGATTCTCTAAATTAATAAACCACTATCCACTCTGACTCACGTCTCACTATTCGCATTCTTTTAAAAAATGGCAACTGTCAAACTACTGCAAATAAAGCTGATGCGCATTATTCCTCAAGCAGTATCCCCGCTATCATTTCATTTGTTCCTTAGCAGTCAAATTTGCATGTGCTCTCTGCAACACATCTCATTCCAGACAAAAGCATTCCTCTAACAATGATGCAACTCTCCGAAGCACCTTCTCCTAAAGGTCAGAGATGAAAAGAGGCTTGTGTTTCCCGCTCTGATTCGATTGCCTGTAAACAATGTCGTCGTATGACTTGAGAGACGTTTGACATCATCTGAATGGGATCCCGACAATGCTCTAAGGGCCTAGATTGGCTAAGACGGCACAGGGATTCAGCCAAGAAAGTTCGTGTTCATTTTCATCACATTGATGGTTGGCATGCAAATCAGTTTCTCCTGAGCAGATGCGACCATTAATTTCCTGTCAGAAGGGAGCACATGGCCATTTTTTACTCGACCTTATGTTCATAAAGTGGACTTTCATTTACCATCATTCAGTTAGCATATGTTTGTAAGACCTCAAGTGTGTACATACTGGACTACAAGACTTCGAGAGCTGCGTAAACCCAACTCGATTATGTCAGACTTTTTTTCCCAATTCGATTACGGTGTCATCCACCATGAACAGTCCAACATCAATCACATTTCCCATTAGCTTTCGATGGTACGCCCATTATGTGGTTAGATCATGCGGTTAGTCTATATTTACTTCTGTTATAGAGAGATTATAAATTTGAAGTCAAGAAAGCCATGTGATCACAGAATGTTAACAGACAGCACAGGGATCTGGAATGTGGAATTATGCATGAGGTCTGCGGATAATTCAGGGAATTGTGTACAAATTTGAACAAGAATCTCTGCTGCTAACAGAACTCAAATTTGGAAAAAAGGTGAAACTTAATTTTCAAGGTGATCCCAAGTGGAATATTTGGGTTGAAAATGAGTTTGGATAATAAATTAAGGCTTAAAGTCGACATTAAATAATATATGACCACATTTACTTGCTTTATACACCATTTTGTGCACAATCCATCAATGCACAGTATTACAAAGAAAAAAAAAAAAGGTAGTTTTAATAATCATTCATTAAAATTGTATAACTCTGAAACAACTTGATTCCTGGATTCATTGTGAGATGAAACTTTCCACAAATGGATCCAACCTTTTATTGTTTAATATTCGTTATTCAAATTTGTTTATCTCAAAAGTACATCACATTATGTAAATAAATGTTGCAAAAGCCATTTCCCGTCGATTACTGATATTCGGTTGATTTGGTATGACTTAAGGGGGGAAGAAATTGCATAATTTACTCATCCTCATGTCTTTCCAAACCAAAATGACTTTCTTTCTGTGGAACACAAAAGATAATATTTTGGAAAATGTCTGTTTTTGTGTGGTCTATACAATGAAATCAATGGGTTCCAATGACTGGATCCCAACTTTAAATACCTTCCATTGTGTTCCACAGCAGAAAAAAGTCATACAGGTTTGGAAGGTGAGTAAACGGTCCCTTCATGTATATCCTAATAGTATTCACCACTAAAACAGTGGGTAAAAGTTTCAAACCCTGACTATACATTTCATTTTGAGGAAGCATAATCTCATCAGGTCCAGCCCTAAGGGAGCAGTTTGTCATTTTAAGCTATTCATGGTATATTCCAGAGTGGAAAAACTGCATTAGAAAGATCTGACATTTCAGGTTGTGAATTCAGAGAAATCAAGCTTCAGTACAGTCCATTCTCCCTATGCATTTCCCTCACTTTGATTAAAAAGTATCTAATTGGCAAAGATCCAGTGTAAGACATAATTCTACACACTTCCCCTTCAGAGATTTTGAAAGCACACATTTGCTTGCAGTACAGCATTTACAGGCTGCTCTTTCATTCAGCCCTCGAGAGTGAGGGGAACAAAGATCTGACAGAACCTGACACATCTGGAAGCCCAGCAGGTTAAGAAACACAGAGATACAAAAACGACAAGAATATCAAACAAAAGGAGAGGGCCAACTACAGAGACTTCTCCTGGCCTGTCTCCAGTAACGCTGCCTGTCTAGCATTCTGTGCTCTTCTACTCTCGTAGACCCTCCGTTCTAGTTAACATACATTTTGAACGTTGCTGACAGTCTGGTTTAGCATCAGTCTGCAGATTGCATAAGAACCTTTAAGAAACTAGGAAATCCAATATTTTGCTCTCTGGGGCATAAAATGTTTCTCTCAACATGAGAAATCAAAGCTGTTATTCAGATAGCAAACAGCATTTATAATGTGAATCCAACCAAGAAAGGCTCCTAAATTTATTTAAACCAGTTTCTCTCTTACATTTCTCCAGAGAGATGAAGTCATTGATGACCGCAAAGCTATTCTGCCTGATATGGCTATAACTTGTGTATAACCTATAGAAATTTACATGACCACAATATACCTGAGCAACTATTGTTTCATAACGCATGCTGTTGCCTACACGCTGACTGATGCTACTCCATTTCTACAATTTAAGAGCCTACAGTATATTATGATGTAACAAATATTGTGTGGGCCGTTCCCAAGGCAGTGTTTGTAGCCTGACTCAATGTTTAAATAACAGTCTTGTGAGCTTTTTTTAAACCACAATGTGTTTGATAGTACATGACTTGGCTACTATATCTTCTCTTTAAACTCATTTTCAGTAAGAAAGGGATTCATTTATAACTTAACCTTGCTTATTTCAACCCAACTGTTTCATTGTTGTGAAGGCTCTGCTCAATTTTATTGTGGCAGTAACTTACAGTAAACCATATCTAAGGGTCATAAATGAGCTTTCCCAAAGGACTGCAAAGTAAAACAGTTTCCAGACACCTTATAAGTGAGTGAAATACAACCCGAACATGAAAGTTGAGATGGCACAAGTCTGTAAAACACTTCATGAAGCATTTTACGAGACACGAACGGCACTACTATGGTCATTTCAGTAAAAAAAAAAAAAAGTCACATCGTGAGATATAAAGTCACACTAAAATATAAACCACAATTGTGAGATAAGTTGCAAATACAAGATTAGTCACATTGTTAGATAGTCGCAATTATGAAAAACAAAGTTGCAAAGTTGTTAAAATCAGAAATAGAAAAAATAAAATCACATTGTGAGATGTTAAGAGAAAACCTTGCAGTTGTAAGAAATAGTCACATTGTGTGAAATAAAGTTGAAAATGCGACAAATAGTCAGTTACGAGAAACGAAGATGCAGTTGTATAAGAAATAAAGTCATTGTAAGAAATAGAGTTGAAAATATGACAGATAGTCACAGTTACAAGGAACAAAGTTGCAATTGTAAGAAAGTCACATTGTGTGAAATGAAGCTGAAATTGCAATTGTAAGAAATAGTCAGATTGTGAGAGATAATGTGAAAAGCTGCAAAAAAATAGTCGCAGTTATGAGAAATAAAGTTGCAATTGTAAGAAATAAAATCACTTTGTGAGTAATAAAGTTGAAAATATGACAAATGGAGTGACATTGTGAGATATAAAGTTGCAGCAAACAAAAGAGATCCAGTTGCAACCCCAGAAGAAACACTCATGAAATCTGGCACTTTCAGTTTAAGTAATAACAAACAATGTTTAAGTAATAACATCTCACAACAGAGAAGTGGGAATGATGAATTGCTGTTTAATAAATATCTGACATTTTAGATTTGATATTATAACTTGGATGAAAGGTTTTTTATGTTTTTTTAAAGAGAGTTTTTAAAGCTCTCGTACGGCATGCTCATCTAGAGTTGCGTCTGCCCTGAGGTGAACTCTGTGACCCTTTCACAGTTGGCTGGCATAAACCACCGTGCCCGGCGTTTTGGGCCTGCCACCTCTCCTGTTCTGTGAGAATTCAACTGTGAGATTAAAAAAGAGCAAACCAACACAAAAGCTGTGACCTACCCTCTAGCTAACACAGAGTCAACCCTGTCGCACTCAGCGTGTGGCCGCACACACACACTCTCGAGTGCAGTGATTTATGATTTATAGAATTTGTGAACTATATTTGCAGTCATATTAATTCTTTTATTTTATTTAAAGTTCTGCGACAACAAACTATAGGGCATTATAGTGATTTATAGGGCAAGTGCAGTGATCTATGATTTATAGAATTTGTGAACTATATTTGCAGTCATATTAATTTTTTTTATTTTATTTAAAGTTCTGCTACAACAAACTACCTGTCAAAAGCGGTTGAGCTGAAGCATATTATCAAAGGAAGTGCGGCCAGAATACACAGAAAGTGTTTAAAATCATCTCATGATTCATGCTGGTTGAAAAAAGAAGTTGTGAATAGATAAGAATATAACATAATAATATAATAATACAGGGCTTACAGAATCCCTGAAGCACTCATTAAAATGCGTCATTTTGCCATCCGTGTTCACGCCGTGTCCTTATCAGCTCTGAGTCATGTGTTTGACTTGCCTTTCTCGCCGCCCACAGATCTGCGGAGGATGACTGCAGGATTTATGGGAATGGCGGTGGCCATCATCCTCTTCGGCTGGATCATTGGGATGCTGGGATGCTGTTGGGACCGTGGCCTCATGCAGTATGTGGCAGGCCTGCTCTTCCTCATGGGCGGTAAGTCAACTTCAGAAACAAACAGACAATATACAGTAGGTTGTTTAAGGCATGTTCACGGCTGAGATTCAACATAATCGCTCAGATTATTTTGGTGCTATTTATAAAAGCTAAATGTATAATAAATATGATATGATAGAAATGAATCAAATGTGAATAAAATGCTTTTCACCTTGAACACACTCTTTGTATCTCCTGCTTCTAGGAAAAGTGAATTTTTACAGCTAAAACAATGAAGACATTTTTTTGAATAAGAAATTAGTGTGATACATTTGGTATTATTATCACTATTATTATTACTGTGATTATTAAAAATAATGTATTAATTGACTTGCATTGAATTTTGATTAAAAATGTATGCAATGGATTTTTACACTGCTAGTTTCCCAATCCTGTTCCTGCAGGCACACATTTTGGATGTTTCACTTATCTGACCCATTTATTTTAGATCTTGGAGTCTTTACTAATGAGCTGATGAGTTCAATCAGGTGTGTTTGATTTGGAAGAGTTTGAAAAAAAAAAAAAGTGTACTGTTGATGTGCCTCCAGGAACATGGTTGGGAAACACTGCACTAATGGGAAAACCTCTCTCAAATGTTTTTTTTCCATCCAAGTTATTGTGATTGGAAACTGAGTTACATAAAATCTAATAAACAAAATAACAACATAAAGAGTAAAATACATTTTACTAAGAAGCAAATTGTTTTAAATATGTTGTGTGTAATGTATATTTATATTTATATATATATACATATACATTACACACACCATATTTAAAACAATTTGCTTTATATATACATATATATATATATATATATATATATATATATATATATATATATATATATACACATACACATACACACACACACACACACACACACACACACACACACTGACTATGACCACAGGTGAAGCGGATATCATTGATCATCTCCAAGGCCACATGTTAAGGTCTAGGTAGATTAGATGGTAAGCAAACAATCAGTTATCTTAATCAAAGTGTTGTATGCAGGAGAAATGGGCGGGAATAAAGATCTGAGCAAATTTGACAAAGGCCAAATTGTTATCAACTCAACTCAATGTTTATTTATATAGCACTTTTAAAAATACCGAGGGTTTACCAAAGTGCTGTACAAGCAATAATTAAAATAAAACAATAACCTGGGTTATGGCAAGGCGACTGGGTCAGAGTATCTCTGAAAGGGCTTGTGGTTGCTCCTGGTCAACAGTGGTGTGAATTTACCATCAGTGGTCCAAGGAGGGACAAACCACAAACCGACGACAGGGTGTTAGGAGCCAAAGCTCATCGATGCACAAGGGAAACGAAGACTATCCCGTCTGGTCCGAGTCACACAGCGCATCGCAACTCTGCTGTGTACAGGGCTGTGTAGCTGCTGACCAATCAGAGTGCCTATGATGATCCCTGTCCACCTTCAGACCTTGGAGCAGTGGAAGAAAGTCGCCTGATCCGAAGGGTCCCGTTTTCACGTGGACGGCCGTGTACGTGTGCTCCGTTTACCTGGGGAAGTGAAGGCACCAGGATGCACTGTGGGACGATGACAAGCCGGTGAGGGGAGTGTGATGCTCTGGGCAATGTTCTGGGTCCGGCCATTCATGTTGACATAAATTTGACGTGCCACCTACCTAAAAATTGTACACCCCTTCATGACAATGGTGTTCCCTGGTGGAAGTGGCCTCTTTCAGCAGAATAATACACCCTGCCACACTGCACATATTGCAGGAGGAGTTCAAGGTGTTGCCCTGGCCTCCAAAGTCCCCAAATCACAATCCAATTGAGCATCTGTGGGATGTGCTGGACAAACAAGTTCGATCCACAGTGGCTCTACCTCGCAACCTTCAGGACTTGAAGGACCTTAATGTCTTGGTGACAGATAGCACAAGACACCTTCAGATATATATCCTCTAGCATCCACTGTCAGCCATAAAGCTCAATAATGACATTATTTTCTATTTAGAGCTGCTTTACAGCTAAATTTGAATTCTCTTGTTTGATGAAGTTTGCATCACTGACTTATTTTCCTGTTTATAACTGTGCAGCTGCTTTGAAACAATCTGTAATGTGCAGTATAAAGCGCTATATAGCCTGAATAAACGTGACTTAACATGAGATGCTGCATAGTGCCGTAGTCAATAATTCCTACGCAAGTCACCCCAAGACTGCATTAATTAATGAATGACAGCCAGGAAGCCCGCATTAAAGCGATTATGTAATATCAATTATCTCCAGATCTCTTATCTCACTTTACGGCAAGCAATATTGAGTCTGGTCTTTTGAACGCACCCACAAGCTCATCACCTCACTACACAGATGCTCACACCAGTCAACACAGCCTGTGGCCTGGTTACTGTGCGTTCTGAGATTCTGTTATTCACAGGAAGCGGCTGACTTGTTTTGCGTCACTCTCTCTGCTCTCATAAGAGTGGCGGAGCACCATAGAGAGCAAAGCGGAGACGCAATTAAGATGTGCACTGGATTAATGTAATGCCCTATGTCTGAATAATGAGATGGCAATTAAAAACCCAATTAAGATGCTAAATTATAAAGGCAGAAGGAGCACTGAGGGTCAGATTATGGCAGGATGAATCACCTCTGAATGTTTTGCTCAGTCACTTGGTGCAGGAAAATGAGTTTGTTAGAGCTCTTTAACGACTGCCATTTTACGACAACGTTATCTATACTAGTGTATGCTTGTACTTGCTCGACATGTGGATAGAGCTTGTAATGCATGTAACAAGCAAGACTTGTGAAAAAAAGAGTTATGCTAAGTTTGCTATTGGATGATTAAATGTCACTGTAATGTTACGTAACACTAGTTTTGTTCCAAAACCTACTGAGTAAATATTAAGTATTACTGGCAATCAATGCAACATTTTAAGGTGCATTTCCAAAGAAATGAAGATTACAAATAGTAGGCAGCATAAAGATTATGACGTGACTGAAGCTAAAATGTTAAAATAAAATTAAAATAATGCTCCAATTGGAATCACAATTGGACTTGCCTAATACAAATTTGCTTATACAAATACAGTTTTTTAAAGAAGTCTCATGCTCACCAAGGCTATATTTATTTGATCAAAAATACAGTAAAAACAGTAATACTTTGAAATTACAGTTTAAAATACTTTCTATTTGAATACATTTTAAAATTTGTAATTTATTCCTGACACAAAGCTGAATTTTCAGCATCATTACTCCAGTCTTCAGTGTCACATGATCCTTCAGAAATCATTCTAATATGCTGATTTGATGCTCAAGAAACATTTCTTATTTTATTATCAATGTTGAAAACAGTTGTGCTGCTTAATATTTTTGTTGCATGTCATGATAAAGGATTCTTTGATTAGTAGAAAGATGAAAAAACAATGTTTTTAAATAATGCTTTATAATAATGCTTTATAATTTATGCTTTTGTACCATTATAAATGTCTTTACTGTCGCTTTTGATCAATTGAATGCATCCTTTCTGAAATAAAGTAGTAATTTCTACTAAAACACAAAAACATTTGAAACTATTTGAATAATTTGTGATGGTTTTGTTCTCCAGTCTTCTAAATTTCATTCATATTTATTTGTGCATGTATGCGCACTCTAAAATATAGCTACAAAAATTCTATAAGCAGCAAAGCATACCTATAAACATGATATAGAATTATGCAGTTGAACAATGTTTGATTATAAGTCCGTCTAGCATTGTTTTGGAATGATATGATATGAGAAGGTGCTCTCTGTGGTTTTTAGAGGACTTCAGTCCGGCGTTTAAGAGGTCACTCAGAGGTCTTAAAAGAAGGTCTGTTTTAAGCCTCTGTCTTGGGGATCAAACAACCTTTTGACTCAAGATATGCCATCTCCGAACCAATCTGTGCCATCTCCGAACCAATCTGTCTCGTTAAACTTGACATCTTAAGTGTTTGTTCTCTTGGGACCATCACTTACAAGCTTGCACGGTCTTAAAATACTTAGCTGGTCTGATGATGCCAAAAGAACAGGATCTTCTCATGTATGGTCCTGAGTGTTTTGACTCAGACTCTCTGTGGAACTCTGCTTGAGTAATAGCGGTCGGATTAGCACTCAGTTCCGACAAGCGAGTCAACTAAAACGCATTCATAAAGTTCCATAAAAATGTACTTTATTTTATGAAAACCTCTACAGAAAGATTTGCAAATGTCGATAGAACTAGACCGTATCTCTCAAAATCAGCATTGGAAATGTATTAAACTCAAGCTGGGGTGTTGCCTTAGAAAGTACACAGCAAGGCAACTCATTAGGTTTTTGGAACAAAGCTGCTGAAATAATCTGATGATTGTCTTTCTCTTTTTTTTTCAGGCACATTTTGCATCATTTCCTTGTGTACCTGTGTAGCAGGCATCAACTTCGAGCTGTCCCGTTACCCTCGTTACATATACGGCCTGCCAGACGACATCAGTCACGGTTACGGTTGGTCAATGTTCTGCGCCTGGGGTGGTTTGGGCCTGTCCCTCATCGCTGGCTTCTTCTGCACACTGGCGCCCTCCATACAGCCGATCCCTCGCTCCACATGCCCCAAATCTCGCCAAGAAAACGGCACCGTGTGTTAAGAGACGGCCTCTGAAAATCCCCTAGCCCGACGTGTGCAGCTGGACAATTGGGGGACAAAAACGCATCAAAAAGACCATAACTGAAGATTAAAATCATAAATTCATTTAGAATCATTTCTAATCTCACCAAACAGGCCACAAATGCCATTTTTTAACCATGTGTGTGAATTTACAACTGAGTGTCCTGATCGTTTAAAAGAAATAAAAAATACCACGAATAATTGTAAAGATAATATATCGGTGGGCCTTTCCGTCATCAAGATCCTGCACAGAAAAAGTTTGTTCTGTCGATGTTGTGACTTTAGTGAGCACAAGGAAACGGTGACGAATGAAGTAAAAAAAAAAATAAAGACAATATTGCTCATTCCGACAAGGACGGATGGATATTGACATGCAGACTGATGCCTAAAAACTGCCAAACCTGGAGACTATGGTATTTGTATCTGGACGGCATATGTGCAAGTATGGAGGTCCAGTGCCAATGTTTCAAGCCCAGGGACCATGAGGCCCTTTCACATGAGGGGACAATGAATTTGATGCGATTTGGATCTGTTGTGGTTAATCGGCTGATTTGTCTCGGGCCCTGGAGACTATCACAACGCCTCTTGGGATGTGGCTGAAGGATCTGCTCGTGTATAAACGAGCATCTCTGGACGTTTTCAGCAATTGGAGATGCCTGCTCGTGACGTTATATTGCTCCCGCTGTACAGCAAATTGTAAAGAGAAAAATAATACCTATAATACTCCAGAAAAAAAAAAAAATCTGAATGGGAGGGACATTGGAGCATTTTCCATGTTTCATTTCTTATTCATATCCAAATGGTATCAGCGGACATTTCTAACATGCTTTCAATTTTATTATGTGCTTCTTTCTCAGTTTTTTTTTTTTTTTTAGTAATTACAGTCATCATCAGTGTGAATGAGTGTGTAGGAAGCGTGTGCAAATTATGTATTATTGATATGTGTGGGTGAGAGTGTTTTGTAGTCTCCATACAATCACACAATCCCAACCCAACAACGGAAAAAAATAATAATAACGCATAAAATCAAAAACCTGCCTTGGGGGAAATCAGGTAGGCTCTTTTGTTAAACCAAGAATTACTGGAAAGGAAAGATTCTGAACACTTATTCCCTGTAGACACGACTGACGTAGTACACACAGACAGAAACACAACTCAACATCACACTGTTACTGCCTTAAGCTTGTCTGCAAGGAGGAATATATGCCATTTGATGAGAACGCATGCTGACTTCTCTTCTGAAAGCATCTACGCGCTGACAAAAGAAATCCTCATTTGAATCCAACTTCTTCCTCTGTTTCACCGTACGTCTCTTTACTCAAAGGGGACTCCCAAAACAGGATGGGGTATGTAAGTGCCTCCTGATTACATGAGACGGCAGCGGTGCACAAAAGAGGTACATCTGAAGAATCGTGACCTCCAAATGGAGGATGAGCGGCAAGCACAAGCTTAATACAATCCCTAAGCCAATATGCGATTGTTCCCTCAAGTTTTTTGCATTATTTCTCTTCTCATGCATTCGTTCTTGCCATCAGAAACATTTTAATACCCATATCATATGCAACGAACACATGAACAACCACTCGAGCAGCGTGTTATGATGGGACATGCGCGTCGAGGGTCATTGGCGAATCGGTACACTCAATCAAACATGCCAAAAACCTACGCTAGGACATTTAGCTTTGCCGCAAGACCATGTTTACAGATTTCTAGAAGGGAGATTTGCCAAAACCATCTGCCAGGTCTTGTTCATAGACTTTCTCAGCCCCTTAAGTTAGCATAATGGTCATCGGCTCAACCAGCAGTTAACCTGGTGTCCGTTTAAATCTTGGTTTTGTTGATCTTTAGGAGTTCACCATCATATTTAGAAAGCCTGTTTCAACCATGGACTCAAAAAAAAAGAAGATAATTGTTACTTTTTTTGACTCCCAGAATTGTGAGGGGACTTTTTTCTCAGAATTGCGAGTTTATCATAAAATTATGATTTTTTTTCAGAGAATTGTGAGATTTAAACTCACAATTGTGAGTTATAAAGTCCAAATGGCAAGATATAAACTCTTATTGTGAGAAAAAAGTCAGAATTGTGAGATTCTCGCAGTTTATTTTTGATTCTGTTGCGGAAACAAGCTTCCATATAATATAGATGGCTTCCAAGCCAATTCATGTGTATTTGATGGGGTCTTTAAATATGAAAGCATCCATTCTTAGTACCGCAGAAACATGACAGACTTAACCAACCATTGAAAGTTTCTGGTAAAATCATTCAATTAAAAAAAAAAGAAAAATTATTAAAACAAAAATAGTTGAAAACTGGAAATTAAAATTGGTCAAAACTTGGGTAAAAACTATTTAAAATGTATAATTTTTCTCTTCTGGCATAACAGACCAATGTAAATTGATGACTTTCATTTCACTCACATGTGTATTCATGGTTCTAAAGCTGGTGTGTCCAATCCTGCAGAGTTTAGCTCTAAACTGCTCCAAAAACCTGCCAAGTTGCTAGTAATCCTGAAGACCTTGATTAGCTGCTTCAGGTGTGTTTAATTAGGATTGGAGCTAAATGAGAATGTTGCTTCCCTCTAAGGGTGTGTTTACACAACAACGATATGCTTAAAATGGAGAAGTTTTTCCTTTGAGTTGTCCGCCTTTAGACGACACCATTGTCAAAATGGTCCCCATTCACACGGATCCATGAAAACGACTAAAAACCCTTTATTCTGCTGCCAGGCCATTAGATGGCGATGAAACACTATAGACTGAACACGTAATACGCATGTGCGTGACGTCATCGTCTTCAGAGATTCGCGTTTTTGTTGTTTACACGGAGACCGTTTTCAAAAAACGTGCACTTTGAAACCCGTTTTCAAAACTTTTCAACGTTTCAAAAAGCGTTTTCAGGCACCCAAAATGCAAACAAACGGCCAAAACGCATACAAAGTTTTACATTATTAGACGAAAACGGTGTCGTGTAAACAGCCCCTAAATCATAAATATCACCTGCTTCTAAATGGCAATAGCAAGAAACAAAGCATCATGGTTTGCATTGATGCTCGTACTTCAGTTCCTTTAACAACCATCAATTGGTTGCAAAAGAAACGGCTAAGTCGTCATCCATTTTGAAAGTGTTTTCATCACATCGTTCGTGATACAGGTTGCCAAGTGAGTTTTGCAGAGCTGTGGCAAACTAAAGGCTGTAAGCCATTTCAGAATTAAACATCCCAACAACTTCCAAACTGCGCTTGTCAAACCATTTCATGGGGTCTTTCAACACAATTTTCATTTCTCCTCCACCAAATATGAGTTCAGCATCTTCATTGACAGCGTTCACAGGTTTCTGACATATGTATGGGTGCTCTGTGTGATTTGTGTGGCAGTATTCAAGTAAAAAGACATTGTTGCATGCTGACAATGCAATTGGCCATGAAATTACATAACTTCAGAAGACTTTTCCACACTTTCCAGAAGCAGAGCCTAAAGACAAATCGACGAAACAAACTCCACCACAGTGCTTGATTACAATATGCATGCAACAGAAAACATGCATAAATACACAATAACAATCTGTTTTCAGAGGCATCTCGCAATAAGCCCATCTGGCCTTATATAAGATAGTGTTCCTTGACACACTTAGGAGGAAAATATTTATTTCAGTCCACGGATTACGCTCCTAGGCGAAGACATAAATGGGGTCAGCCGCTGGTTGTACTCAACATTTCTCTCAAACAAACCAAAACGCCATCCTTGCACGGTCCTACTTGAGAAATAATATTTAAAAACATTTTTCCTTCTTCAACAAAGCAGAGAGGGGTGTTCAGTCACGGAGTATAAAGACACCAAAGAGCACCGAAGGGTCAAGAAGAAAGACTTTGAATTACTGCTTAATTGGCAGAAAGCAGGTAGTGAACTGCATTGCATAAGCTTCGTATGGATCATTGTGATGCTTATAGTGAAATATTTCAGTCAGTTTTATAAAAACTCGGGCAATGAATAAAAACTAACAGTCGCTTTTTAAGGACTCTCCTTAATGAATGATCATAAAGCGTTGGGCATGTAGGTGATGAATGGGCTCAGGATCAAAGATTCCCTTATTCATGAACACACTCCACATTATATTCACACAAATGTGTTTACATCACAGCCAACAGTTGTCAGCCTTTCTTTCTTTCTTTTTTTTTTGAGTGGGTGGGATGGGAAATAGGAGTGGGAATATTTTTGTCTTCAAAATGTAAAAATATAAATGAAAAAAAGTAGCAGAATCGGTGAGACTGCAACTTTTTTAATGGGACACTGAAGACTAAAGGTTCTTTTTCATCAGTAATGTGTCTGTTGAGTACCTGAAAAAAAAAAATACAACTGTAAAAAAAAATGTTTAAGAAAAAAAAAAAAGAGAAAATAAATCCTGGAAAATGTTAAAATGTGGAATGTAATATCATTACAAAATAAAATCTCATTGTTGTGTTCATCTGTATTGTATATTTACCTTTGTATTGTACTGACCTTTATATTTCCAGGCAATTAAAAAGTTATATTGCAACAATAAATACATTTTAAAAAGGGTAACACTTTACAATAATGCTCAATTAGTTACCATTAGTAATCATGAACTAACAAAAACATTTTTTTTTACAGCATTTAAAAATGGTTATTGTTAAATACACAATTTTTCACAGTTAATTCATTTTTGTTCATAATACATTATATTAATTTCTACAATTTGAAATGCTAAAGGTGTATATGAACATTAACCTAGATTAATAATTGCTATGAAAGAATTGTTTATTTTTAGTTAATGCATTAACTAATGTTAACAAATGTTCAATTTTGTAAAGTGTTACCAAACGAAAAAAAAAAAAAAAAAAGGCTAGCAAGACAAAGATCAATGAAGTTCACTTGCTGACATTTAAGGCAAGTAAAACCACCTTGGCAACAAATACGATGAGGTTATTATCTGATCAACTATGCAAACCGTTGAAATGGATCCAGAGAAAGTCGAGAGAGAAAAGTACAAGGATGAAAAATAGGGGGCAAACTCATCAAACGTGATAAATGAGAGTCGAGGAGGAGGCAGAAACTAACTAGCCTTCATACTAGCATTGTTGGCTAAGGACGTACAAAACAAAAACAACTTACAGGCTAATTTAAAGAGATGAAAAGCCTGTGTTTGAGGATTGATGAATACTTCATGAATTCATTTAGAGCGAGAGCGCTGCTATGAATAAGCACCTCTGATTAGGACGGGCCCGTGTGTTCTCCATCAGGCCTCTTGAGACAATGAGTATCGACGTGGAGCGACAGAAACACAAGCATTTGAACTAGAGAGCGTTTAGATCCCGGCTCAGAGACGCCCAGAACAATGCTTCTCAACTGCTGGAGAGAGACCCAAAATGGGTCACAGGCCTAATCTGAAGGGGGAAAAAACAATGCAAAATGCTAATTATACAATGCAACTAACCACATTACACGTGTGAAATGTGAAAACACTTCCGACATGTTTTATTGTTGACGTCGAAGTCCAGTGGAACTCTATTATAGTCAGGTTCATGTCGACATGGACAGGTTGTGAACAATCCACACGATCATAATGACATTAATTAGAGGTTCACTTGCAACAAAGATGACGGGAATTAGTGGATGCCAAAAGATTGAAACCATCAACATTTAATAATACATTTAGAACCCAAGCACTGAGTTTCATAATAACAATTACAGTGTTGTCATTTGTACACTAAAGCACTACCTTTTCTGATGTCAAAAGGGACCCAATGTAAAGTATGGGTTCTGAAAAAGAGGTTTTATGAAGGTAAATTTGAGACCAACTAAATAAAATGTAATGGATTAAAGGGGAAGACAATAGGCTACGTCACTCTGTTCTCTAAATGTAAATGTCTAGGGAGAAACACAATTACACAGTTGTTTCAGCAACACTTCTTGCAACAGATACTTTTTAATTTATTTTACAAAAAAAGTAGCATGAATCGCTCCACTCCCAAACACTAGAATATGGAAATATTCTTCTTTTCTGTGAAAATGATCAAAATGAAGTGAGTTTATGGTTAAAACGTGAACAAATGGGCTCAGAAAAATCTACGTAACTCATTGACAGATGTTTGTTCAGTTTTTCCAGACTTCATTTTTACATTTGCATCTCAAGTGAATGCATCTTGATTTAAAGAGATATTTGTAATGGAAAGCAGAACAAAAATACTGGGAAAGATTAATTTTTTGAAACATTTACTGCCATAACTTAATAAATTTAAGACTTTCTGCTCTGATTTAAGAGCTTTTTAAGACCAGCAGAAACCCGGTCAAAAAATATGATTAGGTTATGATTCAGATCAGCGTTATTTCAGTATTTCTATACAATTATATTTGTTAATATTTTTAATTAGCTTGCATTTCATATATTTTCAGTTTTCATTAGGGGCCAAGCATCGAAGGTGTGTACTATTGTAATCACTTTCTTCGTCTGCTCTTTAAATCTATGAATCTAGAACCGCTTGTGGGAAAGTTATGAAATTTGGCACACAGATAGAGGACAGTCTGTACTCTCACCATAGAAAATTTTAGAATATCTACCTCAATCCCTCTTAACGGTTCCAAGTTGTATTCACGTTTAAGCTAATAACGCAGGAAACAAAATCTTTTTTCCTGATCCCTGGCTCAAGCCGATTTGATTACACAATGCATAAAACAATGCTTTTTTAAACTCCTAGACTGTTGCTCTGATTTTCACGGAGCATTGAACCAGATCATCTTCAGAACATGCTGACAAAAAGCTATGGAATTCAAGTCAATTCGTCAAATAATCTAATAACGCGTGAATGTATTCGACAAAAAGCACTCCAAAACGGACGTGAGGGTATATCTCCACAACGCTTTAGCTTTTTCTAACTAAACTTGGTGTGTGTTATGACAACCTTGACCTGAGGGCACTTGCACAGTTTTGGCACAGTGCCACCTAGTGGTTAGGAGATATGAAAAATAGATTTTTATTATTATCCTTTAATTAACCAGGCAAGTCATTTAAGAACAAGTTCTTATTTTCTACAACAGCCTGGCTTATAACTTCTGAATTGTTTGGCCAGAGAAATTTAATAATGACAAAACGGGTCTCTTTAGATTCAGAGTCAAATGATACCCAAATTTCTCATATTGGCCATTTTTAATTTTGTCATAAAATGCTATGTTTTACAAACATATTGGCGTATTGTTACGGAACTCGGTAAGTCTTCAAAACCATCCCCTGAAGGTATTCAAAGTTGAGGCAAAATAATTAAAAAAATTTAAATTTTCAACAAAAAAAAAGATATATATTTTTTATTTAAACTAATATGATTAGAGAACTACTGGTATAGACTAGAGCGCTTTCAGGTCCTGCCTCATTGAACTAATTACACCATTAAATAACGCTGTTATACATATGCAAATCATCTTAAGGTGATAGAACGGAAATGAGCCACTCAATCATTCAGTCTATTATACATATAGATTGACTCAACCATGCTACGTATGAATACATTACTTATTTGGGTAATTATAACTGAGGACCTGGAGAAGACACATGCCCAGGCGCTGCAGTTTCAGTATTGCATATTTGTTGGCAACTTCCACTGCCAATTAGATCAGCACTGCAGTAATTTAGGCACGAGAGCATGACAGAGCGGCTCTGCTGAGCGTTTGAAAGCAGAGCACTCGGTAAGCTCGCTTCAAACGCCTAATGCACTCTTGACATTATCTAGGAGCTGCTGCCTCTTTACTGAGATAAAGTTAATTGGGCCGCTCCGAACGTATTTGAAGGCTTGCGTACTGGAGGTTGGTATTGACACCCAGTAAAGGGAACAAAAAAAAATAAAATAAAAATGAAGCGAAGTGCCAAAAACCCTCTTCCGGACCTGATCCCTCAAAGGAGCAATCGCAGACAAGCACTGACGCAAATGAGGAGGATGTGTCCAAGCACTTGCGGGGCAGAGCGAGAAGATGCGACAGAGCCCATCGCCGCCTTTCATCACGTCTCTGAGAGCTCGGTGGAAAGAAAGCTAAAGGTTGTCAGAAAAAAAAGAAAAGAGAAAGATCACTTCGACTCTTTTATTTAAGATTTAGTTTTTATTTTCCTCCAAACCTGTAGAGAGGTACAATTTCCTCCAGCTCTTAATTTTTCTTACATTTTAGCACTGTGTAAAACCCAAAGTTAAACTTTACTGGTTTCGTCATTGTCGTCGAGATTTAATTTATCCATTCCTCTTGAATACTGTTGAATACCAAACGGTCGGCAAGAACCTACACAGCTGACACAGGATTAAGACCATTAAAAGAAAACTGAGAAGGTAATGGGGTGGGGTGGGGAGTGTGAATGACAAACAGAGTTAACGGTCCCGGACGAGACCCCTGTGTATTGCCAGAACCTCAGATGCCCAATAGAGCCACTATCCCAGCTTTCCCTTTTATCGCTTTTTGTGGGGGGAAAAAACAAACGTGCAAAGTAACTGCAACCGTCATGATCGGCATAATCACATCAAAATTATCACCCTTATGAATTTCTCTCCACTGGAAAGCCCTTTAACCCTGATTATTTTCTCCACACACCCACCAATCGCAAGTTTTCCGCTCTGTCGTTCAGAGGGAAGTTTCACGCCACGCATTCACACTTAAAAACATCGTTTCACTCGGACTCTAGATCTATTTCCTAAAACTCTGTGCACCTCGCACACCTTCAAGTTTCTTCAGGGAGCATAGTCGGAGCGTAAACACTGATTAGGCCACGTACGTCGAGGCAGCTATGAGAAACACCACACGGTGGCGTCCCGTGTGCTACACGAGCCCTGCGCTTGAAAGGGGTCGGTGTTACCCAGCACTCCATTCCTCTTAATTTCGCAACGTGCCGCCCTCTGATACAGAGGTTAACGATCTGTTGCGATCTAAAGCGGAAGACCCCCTGACCAACCAGGCAATCTGGCGGATGGGTCGAGGGCAAAAGCCTGCATCCATCTACAGCTAAATGCCGCGTTGAGAGCGGGCACCACGTTTATGACCCCTAAAATGCATCTCCCTTTTAACAAGGGCGCAGAAAGGTAGAACAAAGTTAAAGGCCAAAGATCCTTGGTAAAAGTGCTTTTTGCTTGGCCTTCATTATGCCTTTGATCCGTCAGAATAAAGGAAGTCAAGTACCCTTTTGATCAAACATAAATTGAAGCCCTGTTTTGATTTTGGAAATCTACTTGATTGCTTAGCGGCATGGCTTTAAGGACTCTCACAGGAAGTATCTCTGTTGTGCAGATGGATGAACAGGTGCTGTTCTTTTTGGTTTAGCTTTGAAGGCAGACTCTTACTTCTAAATCAAGACACTTTTCGTTTGATTCTTTCCATTTGGTTCCAATGGAATTTCTAGAAAACACATCATTGATGATGCCTTTTTTTATTTAAAGGATAGAGTTCCAAAAATGATGGACTGACGTTAATGTTACGTATTACTAAGGAGTTTGTTTACCTTTTGAAAACCTTTTTGTTATGCTTTGATGCAACAACTGGCTTGTTTGTGTGACCGTTTGAATTGGGAAAGCTGGAACAGAGCACTAGGGCAACAAGGAAAAAGAAAGACTGAACCAAAGGGAAACACAAATCAAGGAAAAGGGACAAAAATGAGCAAAAGGTGAAGAGGGAAAACGATACAATCTTGTTATTTTGTTAATAGCTTTGTACGGATTCATCTGCCGTGTTTGTCGGCGGTTCTTCGGATTTCACAGTTCCTAATGGCGGTCCATGCCGGCACTCTGTAGCAGATCTGTGGAGGCCTGGGCTGAGGCTCTGAAGGCGTTCTGGAATCCTGGGGGAGGAGAGTGGAACTGGGTGGCGGGGTTGGCCGTGGCTGTGGTTGGATAAGGGGTCCAGCCGGCTCTGTGGGGGAACTGGGCTCCGAAGGGGCCATTGTGTGGGGGCTGAGGGGGCACTGTGGAGCCGGAAGGGACATCCATCTCTGTGAGCGCCTGCAAGGATTTGAGCCAGTGGGGGGGGTTATCATCCTGCAGAGAGTCCAGACTGTTGCCTGAGGATGCTGGGATACCTGAAAGGGACAAAGTGATAGGAAAAAAAAGGGTCAACATATTTAAGATGTACGTGTCAAAAGTTCATTTTTTGTAGTAATGTTGGCTCCATATGTTTTTTGCAAAACATTCAAGTAAAAAGTAACAACATTTCTTTGAATACATGCATGTTGAATATAAATGTTAAATGTTGAATGCAAAGCTCATTTTCTTGTTTTTAATCATTATTTTATTCCTAAATACCATTAAGTTTGTAGGGAGTCGCACTGCATTTTACAATCTGAACTAATCTTACCCTGTTATTAAAAAGGTCAAATCGTCTGATGTTTTAGGAGATTAATACGCTTGACAAACATTCAAGAGGGTCTGCAAGAGTCCTCTCTACAAAATAATCTCTATGACTTACAAAACTAACAATACTTCACTGCAAAACAAAACCGCTTCACTGCATATTTTCCTTTTTTATTTATTTATGCCACGGGGAAAATAAAATCTAAATTGTAAAACTTGATCATCACAGAAGTGTATTCAAGTCATTATAAATGTGAATCACATTTTTTATGTAATTTTGAATTAAGAAATTCAGACAAATAAAATGAGCATCATTACATTGAAAGTGATACAAACAAAAAGTTATGAAAGCATAAATTGTGAATATCCACTGACAGAAATATTGTATACCGCATACTGTGCTAAACAGGACTGAGCAAGAGTTTGCTTGCAGTCAACAAATCCATCGTTCTACGGTTGATGCTACGTAGGAATCCATTTATCACGTAGGCGACATTATTGAGGACATTTTTAAATCATTCGCCATAATGGGATTAATTACATAAGGAAACAGGCCGTTTTGGGGTGCTTTTGCACCACTTAAAACATGCCAGCCTGCTGTGAGCTATTAATTCTAAACCCCCTGTGGATGACGGATGCTGCAGGCAGCCGCTGAGAGCACCCAGACAACATCCGTGACATCCATACAGATTGCAACTTCGACCTTAGGGAGCAACAGATACAACGTTGCTATTTCCCTTCAACCCGGGAGAGGAAAATGGCAAAACTTTGCTTGAAGTATTGATTAGAAATTTAGCTGCATAAAGTCTTTTTCTATTAAACAGTAGATGAAAATGTTGCTTGAACGATAAAAAAAAAGAACACTATAAATGTACATTGTTTATTTAACCACTTTGGATATTAATTGTTGGTGTTTTTCTGTGTGATATCTGAATTAGTCCACATGGATGCTTTAGACCGCCTGAAAGTGCAGGAGATCGAACTGATCTGAAATGTGTGCCCTCTTCTGTGGCCCTTAAAATGGCGTTACATCTCTGACATTTTTAGTGAAAAGGTTACTTATAAATGTTTAAAAGGCCTAAATGCATTATTCATTTCAGCTCCCAAAGGCACAATTTGAACGAGACTAGTTTTTCCCGAGGTCGTCAGGTAAATTTGCTTCACAAATGTGTTTTGTGGTTTTAATACCGTCAGAATCTAACACATCTGTGTTATTCTCACACAACATCAGTAAAGATTGAAAAACAAATTGGCAATATTAAATCACATTAATTTTAATTAGTAATATTAAATCATGAATAATAATGAATGAAATATATTCCAATGTTAATATTTAATATTGGTATTTTTGTGTACATAATAGATTATAGCTAGATTTAACTAAGCAGGCAAAATGAATGTGCAACTTTTCCTTTGTGAACAGAGAATGACTGGTGCAAAAGGGAAGGAAACAATTATTAACAAGCATTTTACAAGGCGTAAATTTTTGTTGTGAAGGTAATGCAAGCTGTACCTGTGATGATGGCGGGGTCCATCCAGCTGGCTGTGCCGTCCCAGCTAAGGCTGTGTGAGATGCCGCCTGGGTGGTTCACGCTAGAGGAGGAGGAGGATGATGAAGACGAAGATGAGGAGGAGCTGGGCAGTCCACCAAAGTTGATGTTGATGTTGGGTAAAAGCGCTCTGAGCCCGTCCTGCCACTCCTTCACATTTAGACTTTCTACCGAGGTGCTGTTTTCTGTTCGCGAGGGTGCCGGTGGGGTATCCAAACGCCCGTGCGCACAAATGCACCAGAAAAGAAGAGATTGGGGGACAACAGGAGAGATGAAGAGAAGATGGAGAAAGAACAAGCAATTATCAGTTTCAACTTGTACAACACAAAAACAAGTGCTGCTAGTTGTGTTATTCGGTGATTCATTTTAAAGCAAATTATGAAAAACAAACTCAAAAACAGCCAAAAGGGGCGCAACAGTAAAATAGGACTATGTTTAGACTGACAAGATTAAAACCGTGAAAATGACTTAATATGACGCAATCAAAATCAAGTAAATAATCGGATTAATTATTTGCCATATAATGGCTGGCGATCAACTGACAGCCCAAATAAAAACACAATTTAATTGAATTCTTTTGCATTTCATGAGATATAGAATAAAAAAATAGCGTAATGATAGCCGTTACTGTAATAGTGATTTATACTTGATTCAGCAAAAACAGCAGGTGATATTTGGCTCCCTTCTGAGTCTACTAGCCCTTTCTAATGGAGGAACAATCATTATAAAGCTCTTTACAGTCCCGTTATTATTCAATTATTTTCTCATTTATTTCTGTGTGTCACACTGGAGGAGAGACGTGCGGCTTCAATAACGCAGAGCTTCTTTCAGCTGGACCCAAGCCAAAATAAACCTTTTCTTCTCTAATCAGGCCAGTATTCTCCTAAGGTTTGCTTCTGCCCACAGGGACAGAGAAACCAAGCAGCAAAGATGATGAAGGGGGGAACGGAGAGAAAGAGAGAGAAGCGAGAGGGACAAACAAGGAAGAATTGCAAAGACAGGGGAATGGAGTGAATGAGATAACCCTGGCAGGGAAAAAAAAAAGCCTTTAGCCTCTGAGCTTGACTTAAGACTCAGCAAATTTTTCTGAGCACCTTGCTTCTAAATACAAACAAGCACAATATATAAAGAGGTGAAAATTTGAACATAAAAATATCATAATGAGGTTCTGTGTCTTATTCATTGTCATTAATCTGAGTGTAATAGTGATACAACATGTGAAACTAGGACCAGCAAAAAAAAGAAAATTGACTGTCTGGGACAACTGTCAATAATATGCTGGGAATCAGAATCAAGCATTCCAGAGGGTTGCGAAGAAGCAGAAGTTTGGGAAGTTCTTTAAAACTGTCCTATTCAATCATTTTGTTAAAAACACTGATTCAACAATTTGTTTGCATCACTCAAATGTCCAAATCTCTGCAAGGAATTACAAAATGGCAATAAAATGATTTATTAGAAATAAATGTAGTTAAATATTACAAATAAGCATTTAATTTATTGTATTAGTGAATCCATAAAATTAAAAATAAAGTAAAATGAAATTCAAATATCTAAATTGATCTGTTTATTTAGTCAAAATCATTTTCAAATAATTTTAGCATTAAACGTTTTGAACAAACACAGTATTTGGCTATTAAAATTTTTCATTTTTTTTTCTGGACAATTGGTAGAAATAATTTGAGAAAAATAAATAAAAAAACAAACCTTTTAGGAAAACCTGAACGTAGATTCTGATTTTCATTAATCCTGATACATAAAGTAGGATATTGCTATCATATATATTTTTTAAATTATAGATTTTTTTTCAATGGTCCAGCCCTAACCCACACTGTCTACTGGGACAGCCTGCTGTTGAATGGTCTTCAGACAATAGAGGTGAACCCGGCATACACACCAGCAGCACTGATTCTGTCAAACAGGTCATGCTTGTCATTTCATTACTTTGCAATGTGGGAAATTAAGGAGCAGACGGAGCTCCCCCTCTAAGCGTGGGGCAGGGGTCAACCTATGGATGCTGCAAAGTCAGCTATGCGTTTATTACTCCATTAGTCAGTTAAAACCAGACATAATGGGTCTCAACCAAGGGGTCAAGGTTAAGCTGGTTAGCATGGGCCAGTTAGCCCCTGCTGGTAGATGTAGTAACTACATCATTTGAATGCAAAAAGGATGTTTCTCCATTGATTCTCCACTTGCCTTTCAAGTTTATTACAGCTAAATATGTCCTGCACACAACACAAATGACAACTATTTAATTATATTACAGTAGGTGATTTCCCAATGACCGATAACCAAATTATCAATGATCAAGCCTCAAACACAGAGGACGTGACACGCTCACTTGGGAAACGCTGAATTGGTTCTGTAGTCGATACAGCCGAACCTAGTCAAGTCAAGTGTGAGAACGAGCCAATATGAGAATCTAGACACTCAATATCAACACTTGAAGAGGACTGGGCTTTAATGAAACACATCTGAAGGAGGAGATAAGATGAACAAGGTGTTGAATAAGGTGAATTAGGTGTTCTTTTTAAACCTCTCCACAGTTCTTCCTTCTGATTGGAAAATGCTCGTCTAGCCAAGTGTGTCAGGCATTAACACAATCACCCATGTTCCCATTTGCATACTCAGATAAACAAGTGTCATCATGTTTTATTTATGTGGATGGGACAAAAGCTAAACTCAGAATCATAGCAGCAAACTGAAGGAACCTCATTTCTTTTGAGGGGCTGTAAAGGTTGTAAAGTAGGTGTTTTTCAGTGAAGGTTTGCTTTGCGATTCATTTTTAAGTGATGAACAATATATCAGATAGGCTAGGGTATGTTAATAAAACATTAAAAGTGCACACATCACCACTGTAACATATGCATTAGTTATTTTGGCTGGGAATTCAATTAAAAATGTTTTATATACACTACTTAAGTTTCCAAGTTATTTGAGTTCCTTTATTCCACAAGGTGCATTAATCAAAAGTGATATTTATGAATATTAAAGATTTCTATTTCAAATGTTTTTCTTTTAAACTTTCTCAAAGAACCCACGGTTTCCAAAAAAATATTAATCAGCACAACGGATTTCAACATTGATGATACTAAAAAAAATTCTTGAGCAGCAAATAGGCTGATAATTATATACATTATATTCAAATAGAAATGTTATTTTAAATTGTAGTAATAATAATAATAATAATAATAATGACAATATTGCAGTTTTATTGTATTTTGATCAAATAATTGCAGCCTAAATGCACCCAATTTTAGCACCATCACAAAAACAGTTTCACATTATGAAACTAAAACACACACACACACAGTAGCATTGGCTGATAATCACGACAACTTGGATTATTAAAAAGTTACATGTCTTATCTGTTTTTAGTTATTTTTGGAAAAAGCTTAAAGTAAATAAAAATAAATATTAATCTTCAGGAATTCTATATACATTATAATTTTGACAACGCAAATTAAATACATTAATCAGAATTATAGTAGCATCAGCAAAAAAAACAAAAAAACCAACACTTTATAGTCAACCAATTAGCTTATTTTTCTCATTTATCATTTGCTTGCTTCAGCGGTGTTCAATTACATCTAAATCTACATTTTCCATGTAGCAGAAACCTCTCTCTCACACTCTCAAACACACTTCTAATGAGACTGCATGGGTTGGCCCTCCAGCCTATTTTGGTATCTCGACTTTTCTTCGTAAATAATGCAATGTTCTCCTCCCAGGTCCTGGGCAACTGCATCCTCTGGAGGACACCATTTCAAACAGGGAAGACCATTTCTCTCCCGGAGACTCATGGATTGAAGAAACAAACAAAATACGTTGCACAGCACAATCGAGTCTGAAAGGAAGCCAGTAGTCATGCTAGTTATTCATCGTTTCTACGAATAATGAAACCTTGAGGTCACATCCAATTTCCAATCCCTTCTTTTTGCACCAACTGAAATACAAGTTAATCTAATCTTCAAAAAGTAGAGGCATGCTGAGAAACAAGCAGCATGTTAACAAATGCTACACTTCCACAGCAGTGTCAGCAGATTAGATTGTTTCCCATAAAAAGCCCTACAGCTAGACCGCAAGGAAACGCTTTATTTAAATGAACTGAATTCCTGAAAGATCAATTCAGGATGGGGTTGGGGAGTAACTAACTGACGCTACTGACTTAAATGTATTTTTCAGTTGCATGACAGTATGACAAGACCTGATTTCAGTAAATCGCTTGCAGTATATTATTTGTAGTTAAATGCTGCTGTTCAGCAAGTTTTGAAATTAGAAAAATTAGTTTAGTTTTCCTAGATACATCTGTTCACTTTAATGCTGACAACTCAACTGAGATGCGTTATTTGTGTGCCTTATAAATACTGCTTTTTATACATCATCGTAAATGCATCTTTAATCTGTCCCAACATTTACTTGTCCATGTTGTTATGGTATCAGACTGAATGACGTGTTTTATGATATTTGCTCCTAGCTGAAAGGTTCAGGTAATGGCTTGAATGAAATGTCAAACTGTAGCCTCTTCCCCCTGTCTGAGTACCTCCTCCTCAGACAGATAATACCGGTATTTGATATTTTCTTGAGTTGCGGCTGTTCTCACATCAGAAAAACAAAAAATAATCTTTGTAAACATTAGTCTTTGTATAAGTTTAGGCACATAGTTCATGTTAGGAGAATCATCTGTCTTTTCAAGTCAAACTGAATGAACCTGGCTAGACTGGCTACTCTAAATAAAAGCACTTACCAGATTTAGAAGTTCACCCCATAAACATACCTAAAATTCTAAAGGTAAGAAAGGAAGTGGGCAGGCCCATCATGCATTATGCACACTGCAGCCCTGTCATGAAGATGTCCTCAGGGGATGATGATGATTACATGCTCTACAATTTGTATCAGCACTAAATGTGACACCGATCTCACTGCTATAAATCATGAGGTTTCATTCCATAAGAGAGCCCTTGGCAATCACTAGAATCTTCTCTGATGATGTACATGGCTGAATGATAGGAAAATAATACTACACTGCCCACCAGTGGCTGAGTTTGCAATGACAGAGATACCCATAATGCAAACATAAGAGGGCAGTTTGCATGTATGCAATATGTGACCCTGGATCACAAAACCTAAATTTGGACCACAAAATTGACATGGGTCAATTTTCTGAAATTGAGAGGTTTGTTAGGATAGGACAATATTTGGCCGAGAGACAACTATTTGAAAATCTGGAATCTGAGGGTGCAAACAAATCTAAACATTGAGAAAAATAGCCTTTAAAGTTGTCCATTTATGTTCGCGATTGTGCTGCATTCACTCACAAAAATAAATGTTTTATATATTTACGGTAGGAAATTTACAAAATATCTTCATGGAACATGAGCTTTACTTATCCTAATGATATTTGGCATAAAAGAAATAATAGAGAAGATAATTATGATCCATACAATGTATTGTTGGCTTTTGCCACAAATATACCTGTGCTGCTACTTGTGACTGATTTAGTGATCCAGGGTCACATATGGTATATTTTAGAAGTTAATTCAAAATAAAACTATCACATTTTGTTGTTTTATATATATAAAATATTTATTATGGATGCACCGATACTACTTTTTCCAGAATGAGTCCGATACTGATTTTATTTAATACTTGCCGACACCTGTATTTTCATTGCATTTTTTTATTTTTATTTTTTTTATATTGGGCAAAGGAACCAAATTAAAAGAGTACAAATTAAATTAGTTAGCTTAGCAAATAGATATTTCCACACCTAATTAATGCCAATTAAAATGTATTGTAGGAGCTACTGTTATTTTCACTGTTCATATTGTATTGCATCACATTTTAAATTGTATTTAATAGCACAGAGAATATTTAGAGCTGCTCCTGCAGGGCTCAACCAGTCAAGAGCAGTGAGTGATTTTCTCTTTGTCTTTTGTTATTAGATTAACAATGAGCACAAAAGATATGCAACGGATATGCACGCACGCACACACACACACAGATCCCAACACTGGTTTACACTCACCTGTCATATGGATACCTCCAAGCCCCGTACTGTGATGATGTTGCTGTTGTGGCGCCAAGTTCAAGTCCAAAAAGCTGCTATGCTGGGCAGCAGAAGGGGCCCCGGTGTGATTCAAGTGTTGGAGGTTATTGCGCATGTGCATGCCCATCCAACTGTGGCGAGAGGTCTGCGTCTGGCCGGGAAAGCTGAAGGAGTTGTAGACGGTGCGGTGTGGGAGCTGGGAGAATCCCCGAGAGGGCAGGCTGGAGTTTGGGGGAAAGTGTGAGGACGTAGGAGGCTGAAGTGCGCTTTTCATGGAAGGGGTGTTGTGTAGCGGGCCGAGTAAAGGCCCGTGGGGGAAGACTGGCCCAGACATTGTGGTGGTCAGGGGCAAGGAGGCCTTATCCTGCACTGAGAGCTCATTCTCTATGAGGTCAGCCAGTGCCTTACGGGTGACGTCAAAGGGGTCAAAGCCTAGGTCGTCATCCTGCTGCTTGGTCGAAGAGCCGAAACCGAAAGCCGCTTGCCAGTCCGTAGAGGACGACACTGGTATGGTTTCTGTCAGAATGAAGACAAATAAGTGTACATTTCATTTTTTTCTCTTTCATGTGAATGAGTAAGTCTAAACGGGTCCAGGTACCTGATGTGAAGAGGCTCTGTGGTTCTGGAGCAGTGGGCCAATCGGAGTTGCTGTGAAGGGAGTTGGAAAAGCTGGGCAGGCCACTGGGGATGGGATTGGGGTGCCGAAAGTTGCTGTTGTCTGAAAAGAGCGATTGTGACTCGGCTGCTGCTCCTTCGAAAGGCGACCGTACTGTCAGTCCTGCTACACAAATAGGCACCACTAAAGATGGCTTGGTCAGGCCAGGAGGAGGCGATGGGGAGTGGTTGCCAGAAATCTGAAGAGTTTAGAAAGGGGGAAAAAAATCATGATGTTAAAACATTAGTAACTTCCCTAATAAAGTGATTCAGATAACATTATTTAGGTGTACAGCTTGCCATTCTCAAAGGTAAAGAACGAACATGCAATCATGAACTTACTTGTGATGTTTCTCCGTTAATTATGCTGAAGCAATCTGAAGATTTGTTACTCGGGCTGCAGGAAAATAATAAAAACATGAGAATCAATTACATTCTGACAAACAGAATTTAGGCTTTTATTCACATTTAAATTAATCAGCGAACATAAACAGAAGCTCAAAGTGGTAGTTGCGTAGACTGTCAATGGAGGGACAGAAATCTCTCAGATTTCATAAAAATATCTTAATTTGTGTTCCCGAAGATGCAAAAAAGTCTTACAGGTTTGGAACAACATGAGGGTGAGTAATTAATGACAGAATTTTAATTTTTGGGTGAACTATCCCTTTAAGATGTTTGGGAGAAAAACATTCTTAATTGTCATGTAAATGTTAAAAAAATAAATCAAATTGACTACATTTTTGTAATTTTACAAACAAATTGAATGCTTAATTTTTTCTTTTCATTTTGAAAATGTTTTTGTGGAATTCAGCATATTGTTTTTTATTTTACATTTTCTCTTTCTAGAGTAGGCTATTTAGTGATTGTTCTACCATCCAACGATGTCTTGAACACTGTGACCTTGGTGCCCTTAAGTCTTTGAGAATAAGGCACAGGGCAGAAGTTCACAGGCTGGCTACCTGACAGGGTCACAATTTGACGTGAAGGGAGGCAGGCCAGCGATGGAGCCAAGGCCCAGCTCTGTGTCCAGACCGTCTGGAGTCATGTTTTCAGAGTCTGAGCCGCCATCTAAGGGTGGGGTCTCATGGTGTTCTGGAAGCCCATTGGGCATCTTCCCTGTGGTTTGTAACGAAGGCCACGCCTCTTTGTTGTTACTGTTGGAACTGGGGGTCATAATACAAATGCAAGATTAACAACAAAACTATGAGATGCTCCTTCTACTTCACTTTAGATGACCAGATTATAATGAATTCAATTTATTTAAATAATACTAATAATTATAATAATAATATATAATAATAATTAAAATATTTAAAGTTTGAACACATATAATAATTATAATATTTAAAGTTCGAACACATATAATAATTATTTTTAGAATATTTTAAAATAAAAGAAAAATATTAAATAATTCCCAAATGTCAATGCGTGTTATTTTTGAATAAATAAATATATAAATGAATAACTTTTTTTTTATTGGAGCTGCTGGGAAAGGTACAATTGAGTACAAACCTCTGTGATGTGCCTGATTTGCCCTTTGTCTTCTCCCCTGCTGAGTTCTGCAGGAAGTTGGGGTTTGTTTTGTATAGGTCCTGTAAGAGTTTCTGTTCATATTCCTGATGTTTTCCAGCCTGCAATGTCAAATGTTAAGAGTTCATATGCAAGTTTGTCGACGTCAGTAAACAGGTTGCAGGAGGCTGCAACGTTACCTGCATTTCTTCTTTTGTGAAACTAGCAGCTTCGTCTCCCAGCTCGTGAAGATACATGCAGTCTGGTTTGGGACACTGCATGCTTTTTAGAAAATAACTGCAGTATTTTGTTGTACCTAAAGAAGCCTGCATGAAAAAACAAAAACAAAAAAAGGGTGTATACTGTATTTAGATATATGCCAAGAGGTTAAAAAAAACCCCAGCTTGTATATAAAGTCATGCAACATCACAATTACCTCAGAAAAGCCATTCAATGACCATAAACTCGTTAGTCAGCTAGAAAAATGAACTCTAGAGAGAAGCATTTTGCTAAATATATGCACTATATTGCAAATTCCCATACAAATCAGTTCATTTTAACCTTTAATATTACAGTGATTGTGATTAAAGTGATTACAACTTGGGTTCCCTGTATAATTTACAGCATTAGTTGAGAGATATTTTTTTCCTTGAGGAAATTTGTCACATACTGTACCTGATGGGACCCAATTAATCGATATTGAATAGAATAGCAACCAAATTTGTTTCAACACCCAGCCCTAACTGAAAGTATATTGCTCTTCATAATATTGGACTATTTTTGTCATTAAGTTTACCTTAAGTGTTCTGCCGTCTACTACAACATTGTTTACACATTGTATAGCTCTGAGGGCATCTTCTGATCGAATGTAAGTGACATAGGCACTGGCGCTAGGACCCTGGGGACAAAAATCAAAACATATTAGATGATTAAATCAGACAAAACAGAGAAATTAGGATAAAACAAAATCAGCAAAACAAAGCAGTATTTATTTGCTGTAGTAAAAAAAAAAAAAAGACAAATGGCAGAATGTTATGCATTATGCAAAATATTTGAGCAGGCAAGAGATTGACCCAAAAGAAAGCGAAGCTCACCTGTGAGCCAGCATAAGAAGTGCTGTTATTGATGACCACTTTGTGGATCTTTCCAAACTTCCCGAAGTACTCCGGCCTTTTTAAAACCTGCAATCAGACATCAATTATATATTTATAAAGCCCTGATTGCTGTTTGCAGATCATCAACAGCATAATCAAATGCAGTTTGTTTTGTGGAGTCACACAGGGATAGAGCACACCTAATTATGATTCATCGGAAGGATATGACTCAATCACCATTTATTACAAGAGAAGGCCATATGAAATCTAGGTTAGGAACTCAATATACACCATAAGCACTGTGGCAAATATCATTTAACAATTTAAACCACATTTCTTACACCAACAAAGATCATTTCTACTTATAAAACCTTACATAAGTAAACCATTTTACACAAAGCCTTTTGAGGACGAGATAAAAACAGGATTTGTGTGAATGACATACTGTATTGAGAACCGACGACCTAAACACTATCAACAGGATGTCCACAATGTTCAGCCAAATCAACACTGGAAACAAAGTGTGGCACACAAGTAGGTCTCTAGCAGCGGGTGACTGACAGCTCATTGGCGGAGGGCTTCGCCTCGATGGCATGGTGCTTTTGAGATTCTGGTCACTCTTGAACTGTGAAAGCAGTCCGGATGTTTCTTTGCGGTCTTTGTTCGTGTGAAGCAGCGTCACTCGCTTTCTGTTTTTTGTTCTTTTTCACACCCTCAGTGTGAAATAAACAAAAGCACAAAGACTGATATGTTAAAGGGACGATTGGTACAGAAAGAAAATTAAGGCGAATCCTATAAATTAAAGACCTCTGATAAACAGTCACTAACATAGATTTGATGTGTTTTTTTTTAAAGCTTTGTGCTCCTAATATCATTTGGACCGGAATTAGAAGGCATGTTCTCACTCTCTCTCACTGAATAACTTGTTCTCTGCTGAGAGCTATTCAGGGTACATGACGTTAGCTGTGATGGCAAAGAGGGAGAGAAAGAGTGTCAGAGAGAAGGGAGCGAAAAGAGAGTGAAAGCTGTTTTTCGTGGGCTGGTAATGAAGGCTAAGTGCAGCTAGTGGGCAGCTAGCTTTCTCCCATTTTCCCAGGAAAACATTTAATCTCATGTACTCATTCCATTTGATGATATGTGGCATAAAAATCAAATCTTCACATCTTCAAGGATTTTCTTGCAGCTACATGGAAGCAATCCTGCACAACATATCAAGAGAACAGCCATAATAATAGGTAATAGGCATGCTTTACCACGGCAAAGATGCTTTGGAAGCACTAAAATATATATATTTTTTCATATCTTACAAAGTATAAAGTGAGAGATGTCACAAGGCACATTTTAACTTGTTAACACAGGCAACTACGAGCGGTCAGGCGATATATATTGACATGGCTGAGATATCGGCCGATATTTCAGATAATCAGAATCAGCCAATACATGACGTAAGCAGGACTATTTATTTTTATTTTAACAGCGCTGAGAAACCAGTACCTGAGCACAAAGGAGCTACAATTCTCAGTCTTCATTAGGTTACTGTCTTTGTTCCCTCGGTTCTTTAATAATAGAAAGGCAAATGCTTTTTAATATAACTATCTGAATTCAGAAAACAGGCATTTAAACGTTATATACACTGTGTACTGCATGTAAAATTAGTGTTGATTCCCAGAGCGCACCATTTACCAGGTTATTGTTGTTTGCTTTTTATTAATGTTTTTAACAATTTCTTTATATTTGAAAGTGCAATAATAGGACTACAAAATCAATAATTTGCTATTGTATAAATCTAGAGGTCTTTTTTGAATAGTAATTATCAAACTATTTTAGCAATTGTCAAATTAATATAAATCTAATAGCAAAAATTGTTGTGCTAGTGTCATTTACCATCTTTACATCGAATAGTATGATCTGCCTGCTCTCCAAGATCTCGGCAACCTTTCTCGGTCGACCACTAGTAACTACTAGATTAGAGTCAGATCCAGATTATAAATCCTGTGAGTCAGATGGGTCTTTTTACACAGAAGGATGTGAACTCAAAAAGTCCTTTATGTTCTTTTCATCCACTCATGAAAGTCTTGTTTCAGCAGATAGGAGAAAAGCTCATTAACCTTCATTTTTCAACACTTAAACAGATAAGACCTTGATAGGACACAGAAGAGAAAATGCAAAAACATGTACCTTTCTATATCTTGCTTGCAGTGAAACTTTTATTAAACACGGAAACCATATGTGGGTGAATTTTGAGAGCTCACTACAAAAAACCACCAAGATGAATATTAAGCTTTGGTGTTTGAATATGGACTTCCTGAATTGTTTACATTGAGTGTGAACGACATTAGTTACACAGAGGTCAGGAAAGTATTGAGTTTTGCTCAATCACCTCGGGGTCGGCGAGTCTCTGTGAAAGGCCCACCACAAAAACCAGGTTTCTCTGGACGACACGCACACTGGAGAGGTGCTTGCGGTTCTCTGTGATCTTCTGCTTCCGCTCATTCTGCTTCTGCTTCTTCTCGTTCTTTATCCTCTGAAGTTCCTCTTGAGAGAGAGGTTTGTACACCGCAGGGTCTTCTGGATAGGGCTGAACCAAACATAAGATGCTAGACGTAAGATGACTTAATTCTAGAAGATGGATCTTGTTTCACTAAATTATTAGTGGACTGTTGGTTATGACAGAATATATATATATATTTTTTTAATTAAAGTTTATTTTATTGCCATATCAGAATCAAAGGCTAGATTCATGGCATAAAAAATAAAATAAATACAATGCATAATAAAATGTCTTAAATCTTAAGTTTAAAATCTGAAAGAAATGCTAAAATTTTCACAAAGTAACAATGCATTTTAATAAACAGCAATACTGAAATGCAATGAGTTATTCAAGACTTTACTGTGCTTAATTTTGAAGTGCAAATTTAAGATGTTTTAATATGCCACAGATGAAGGATCAGCGGACACCCTGGAGTTCTCTTTAAGATCACCCACTGAAATGATGATGATGATATTACATGATATATACTGCAATAAACATGGATATAATAATGTGCATTAAGCACATTAAGGTTAAGGAGCTGCAGTAAACTGGCCACTACAGGGACTGGTTTTAGTGAGTGGATGGGAGTGTTTAGAGAAAGAATACAAGTACTGGAAGCCTGTTGTGCTGCACATGTTCCCTCCACACAGCTGTACAGCACCGATAAAATCACGCAGAACCTGAGGCAACAGCAGGAGCGTGAATTAATCCAGCAAAGTTCCCTGGGATGCTGAATGCTAGCCATTAAAACATCTCATCTCCTTGAGCTCCCCAATGGAGCAATTTGTTACCTTTCTGCAGGCCGGACAGAGGCCGTTCTCGTCTGTGCGTATGCGATGCCAGCAGAAGCGGCAGATCTGGTAGCCGCAGGTGCAGGGGAAGAAATTGACGTCATCAATCTCCAATGGTTCCATGCACAGTGGGCACTCCATGGGGTCCTCCTTCACCTCAGGGCTGCGGGACATCCTATGGCACGGCACAGAGAAAAGAAGCGGGGTGTTCTCACAGTGCAGAGGCAGAGCTGAGGAGAAAAACAAAATTGAAGTTTAACATTTAAAAAAATATATATTTCAATGTAAAAAATCTATTTAATATGAATTTACATTCTAGTTGCGCTTCAATACGTTTAATTAATAAAATAAAATAAAAATTGTCCATTATGGGCCAAAAAGTTTCAAACAAATGAAGCTTCTAGATTTAGAAATGCAGCCAGTATCTACAAAAATCTTATTTCCTTCCAACAGCGTGTAGGCCTAATCTTAAGCAGCAAGACAGAATTAGGCTCATATCCTTCAAATAGTCTCAAAGCACACTAGAGGTTGCATCAGAAAGCCAATAATGATTCTTCTACTGGTAAGAGTGTGTCTGCATGCGTGGGAGGAGTTTAAAACTTCAGTCATGAGAGGAATTGAAGGCATAATTGGAATCGACAAGCACAAACACCCACACAAACAATTGCAACAGTTTCATGAACAAGTATATGTATCCTCTAGGGATCATCCAGTGAACTGGTAGTCTAACTGTGTAGGTGCAGATTCAGCAATTACTGAAAATGAGGTTTTGGATCCTCGTATGGAACACAGATCCGTGGGCACATGACAAGGTTCGCTGAACATAGGATGCATTGGTTGAAAACCAATTTAATGTCTCTGTGGTGTTATGTGACTGCTAGCATCTTCATTTTAAACACTAATGAAAACTAATGTCGGTATCCTAGTGTGCCAAAGAAAGGGGGGGATTGGTTCAAGCTCATTTTTAGTGGCAATCAGTTTTCTTTTGGCCAAATTTTTGTTGTCACATTCTGGTTTGGAGTCTTTCCGCTGTAGTACTTAAACTCCTATGTATTAACAACATGGACAAGCACAAATACAGCAGTTTGTCCGAGACACTTCTGTTCCCTGGTGGCACTTCCCTATGAGGGTCATTTATCAAACAATGGTCTGAACGAAGCTCCCAAATGTGAACAAATACAGGACAGCCTTGTGTTCATAAACAAACAAACTGAAATATGAAGCTTCCATGCAGAGACTCATCTATGGCATGTTAAACTTACAAACTATAGTCAGGGCTCCATGCATTTTGCAACTTTCCTACCACTGACTAAATTTTGTTAGAGGTCACACTGGTGCGTCCACCACCACATTGCCCAACTGACAAGACTTCTTTCAAAAACGAAACAAAAAACATCTTAACCCCAAACTTTTTAACAGTAGTTCATGTATATATAGCCTCATAACTACCAGACACAGACTAAAAGCCAACAAAACCCCAATTTTTCTTTATGGTCACTCCGTCAATAACGGAAGCACCAGGAGTGTGAAGAGGAGTCAGTGGGTGGGTGTGAGTTGATGGGAGGGGAGCATTCTAAATATATCCCATCCTGGGAAGGCAGAGTACAGCAGGAGGAGTCAGCCCCTTGAATCTCCCTTTAAAAGGGAAATGCTGATTGAACGCAGAGGGCGGTGTGAGCTACATGTAGGGTAATCAGCACTTCCTGGGATCCACACGGTCACACCCCAGCTAGTGTAGTGGGAAGGGGGTGGCGAAAATGAAGCGCACCATCTCCTTAACGTGCCGATATGGAATTAGAAACTGTGTAAGAGTTTTTTTTTTTTTTGCTATACTCAGAACTGTATGGAAGAAGGAATTCCCACTGTCAGTGAGGTCGGGATTCCTTCCCAGTAGAGGCGGATATCAGCTGCGAGTAATGAAAGCTTTCCGCTGGCCCCTGCTGGGAATGATGCATAAATATTTAACCATCACTCTCGTAAAAAAAGGGATCTGATTTCATCACAATGCTTACAAACCCCAAAAGACACACTCAAGCTGTGCGGGGTTTGATTCCTTCTGGCATTCAACACATGCACATGCTGTGAAAGAAAGATGCATAATATGGAAGGAAACTCCAATAAAAAGTCACAATTGACCTTTGAACAGTAAAAAACAAAAAACAGTAACAGAGTGCCAATTCTGATTGTAAACCAAGTGTGAACGCATACCAAACTGGATTAAGTTGAACAGAAATCAAGACTTATTATAATTGTTGACCACCAAAGGGGCCAGAATTACCCACAAATCTCTTCTAAGTAGACAGACTAACAAACATGTTTGCAAGGTACTGGGAAATCGTAGGGACAAACAATGATCTAAGCCTACAATGTTTGAGTTTTGGCGATGGTAGATGTTTTCGTATATACATTAACCCAGTGTGCCGTGAGAGCTGAACGCTGAAAGGACGACCTGAAGGGCCCTCAATCCTCCGTGTAGGGGTCGATGTGGAATGATCTTTCTTCAAAGCATACTGAATCCTTGAGAAAACGTTCGAACTGCTAATTGCAGGCCCATCAGGCTTTCTGATTTCTCCACACCTTACTGAGACTCTCCGGCACACTTCTTCAAAGCATAAAAACCGAATGAATTCCATTATTTGTTGCCTGAGACCCTGAGAAGTGAATGTTTCTGATCGCTCACTATTAGTTCTAATAGCTACAAGCATGAATGTTTGATGGTCAAAATAATTCAGAAAACTTTTGCCAGAACCTTTAATAGAAAACCAACATTTGAAACTACGTAAATAGTGCAAATCTCAGGAACACCCTTGGCGTCTAGAAATAAATCGAAGGGTTTCACAACAGACATCTTAAAGCCATTTTACAACAGAGCACTACTAACCACACAAAAGATGAAAATAACAACTGTGCAAAACTGCAGGTTTCAACACACAAAAAAGCTTTCAGAAAGTCTTTGGTACCGTTTTAAAAGTGTTTCTGAAATAGACAGTTAATTTAATGTGCCAGTCAAATCAATGGTCTGAAAACTGAAAGGTGGTGAACATGCAGTTACATTTATTCTAGTAGAAACTGATTTCAATTAAGAATCCGATTCCTTACACACAACAACAAACTAATGTAACTCAACTACACAGTAACAACACCGCTATACATTAAGACAGACTGTCAGACTCAGTTTAATTTGTAATAAATAAAATAAAAGGCTCAAAAACATGCCTTTTACGAGGACAAATGTAGTACGCCGACAAGCATAGTGAAGAGACGGACAGTTGTCTCAGCTGACATCATTCTGATGTCATAGAAGAGCGTAGCTGAAATTATCATCAGAGTGGAGTCGTGTCCATTTGTGGGCTGCTCTTCATGAGCAGATGGACAAGGCATCGGCAAGGAATGAAAGACGTGTCTGTACCACAAATAGCTATTCTGGGCAGACAGAATAAAAGCACAAAAAAACAATAAAATAAAACACTTTATGAGACAAAGGGTTCATCCATTTTTTCTAACATATCTGAGATGGCCCACAGCTCAGGACAAAACAGCTTTAATCGTTTCAGATCTTACTAAAAGACGACTTTTTTCCTGTACTGCCAGGATTGTGGCAGACCCGTTCGGACTGAATGTAAAGGTGCAACTTTTTCAACCAACTATAAAGACGAAGAGCTTAATTTCTATGCAACTGAACACCAAGGCAGAAGTCCATTGAGAATGTGATCATATAGCAGCAGTAATCCTTGCCAGAAAAGTGTCTCGCAAACATTGTGTCTGGCACAAACAATGCTTGCCGGACAGTGCGCTGGAACTGGGCCTAGACATCCCTGTCCACTTAAAACCTGCTCCTAAATGATATCGCTCCCAAAGAAGCACATTCCAAGCAAAACGCTCCTTTTTTACCTGTTCACACCAAGAATGATAACTACGATTAATATTAGAATCCACACAAGCGGATTATTTAAGTATAGGATATTGTTCTGTTTATTCAAAGTGCATGCTGCAGTTTTGTCTTCTGTCACTCTAAATGCTCGAGCTCTGAAAGCAGGATGGATTCTGATTGGCTGTCAATGTTTTTATCATTCATCAGCTGGAAAAAAAATTGTTCTGAAAGTGATTCCAACAATCTTCCTCTGTGCCAGTATCGTTATATTTGTGGCTTTTGCTATACCTTTATATTTAGAACGATTTTCTAATACTATATCGTTATCGTTCTTGGTGTGAATGGACCTTTACTCCTGAGATCGCTGTTCTAAATTGATGTCTGAAACTTTGTATTACAAGCACTTCTCGTGTTTATTGCCTCTTTAAGATGAATTGCTGCTATTCCTCATTTGGATAAAAGCATCTGCTAAATGAATAAATGTAAATGTAATAAATGTGACTGGCAAACCGACTGTGTCAAATTCAAAACCAAAGTGTTTAAGGAAAAAGTTCACCCAAAAATGACAATTCTGCCATCATTTACTAATTCTCACGTTGATCCAAACCTGTATGACTTTCTGCTCTCAAACCAGTCAGACAGTCTCCGCCACCAATCACTTTGATTGCATCTTTCTTTCCATTTCTTTCCAAGCAAAGTGCTGCTCATTCTGCCTAACATCTCATTTTGTGTTGCACAGAAGAACAACAATTAGTAATAAGGGTTTGGAAAAACATGACTGCGTATTCATTTCTGGCTTGTCTATTTCTTAAAAAAATAGGCTTACAGCTGAAAGACAAAAAGCACATAGTAAGCTCAAAAGGCCCACTGCTGACAAAACAGGATTAATAGTGCACACTCAACACAGTAACTACAGAGTCCGGGAACATGATGCTGTCACCAAACACAAAAATATCCTCTTTTGAGAGACTCTGGCTTCATATGATTGTTTGCGGAAAGGACAGGTGCATTTGGTCAATAAAAACCAGTAGCAATCACCTCCTGTCAGTGGTCTGCCTATTGAAACACGCGTCACCCACCATAATAAAGGGTGTGGACAAAAAATATATAGAAATGACCTGCAGTGACAGAGCAATCAAAGTCATCGTATTTGGCATCACATCTTTAAACTGATGTTGCATTAGAGAAGGAACAGCAACTTCCTACTCAAATAACAAGGAAATCCCCTCTATGTAAAAATACATAATCATACACAGAAATTAATTCTGTTTCCTTGTTAATGCATTGAAGTAAACCAGCTAAGCTAATACCTATTGAAGTTATTCAAGAGGCGAAATATACACCAAAACCAGTGTACGTATACTATATACTGTCTCAAAGTATGCATAACAAAAAATAAGTCAGTGTTTGACGAAGCGAGAATTCATTTTCGTGTATTTTATTAAAAGCCGGTCAAACGGTGCGGCTAGGGGCTAACTTAACTTACTCGGCTAACTAGACGACTAACGTTAGTCTGTCAAGCACACAAAAATACAGGAATTTCCACAAGAAATGGACGTTTGAGGGAGAAAGAGGGATGAGATGTGTTATTAAGAGGTGAATTGAGAGAGGAAAGCAGCTGAATGTGGAGGCGGTGGACAAGAGAGGCCTTAGTGGGATACTCACCCTGTCTATCTGTACAGATTGATTCACAGCAAATAAAATCTATCTGAACGACCCAGGTCTAGCAGAACAGGTCGCAATATAATTTCCCGGGTGGCTTGTCACTGCTCCTGTGTGATTTGATGCGAAAACACCAAGCCTTGTATCTTACAGCCTCTCTGTTGAGCGGTAGTGCCTCCTAACCACCATCTTACATTGAAATAGGGAGGAGGAGGGGGCATCAAGTTGTGACTTTTCAGCGCATGCGCAGTTGATGATGGACCTTTGCTTTTGTGGGTAATGTAGTGTGCTACATAAAGATAGCGGCAATGTTTAGAGAACTATATTTTGAAGTCTGAACTCTGTTCTCAACGGTATTATTTTCTAGAAATGTTAGGTCACATTTTAATTGGAGCAAACTGTGATCTGTTTTAAATAGTATACATTTGCAAAATGTATTAATTGCAATGTTTGCAGGCAAATAATAAAATAAAAAATAGTAATAATATATATTTTTACATGACCTTTTTTACATAATAGATATTTTTACATGATGTTTTACTGTTTAACTCTGCTGCTTTATTGGAGCAAGTTGTCACATGTGAAGAACATTGCAATATTTGTTTGCAAATAAAATGGATTCATATTTATGCATTACCTTTCACACCTTTCTTGTTTCATGAACTGTTTCATAATTGTTTTACTGGATAACCTTACTGCGTTGTCAGAGCAAAATCGCACGTGTTTAAAATTTTATACATTTGCAACATTTATTAATTGCAATATTTGTTTGCAAATAAAAAGCATTGTACACTTTTGTGGTTTTATGAATTGTTGTTTCAAAATTGTCAGTAATATGTGCATACACTGACTATACATAAAACTATTCAAAACCCCCAAATAATAATACAAATAATAACAATAACTGTGTAAATATATACATTACCAATATGTATATATATATATATATATATATATATATATATATATATATATATATAATTACTGGTGAAATATTTAGTTCAGTCCACATTTAAAGGATTAGTATTAAAAACTTGCAAATCATTGTCCTTAAAAATACAAGTCTGTACCATTTCTGAAGTTCAACAGTAGGTGGAGACACAGGCCAAGACTTTTAGAAGAATACATTTCATGTAGTACACATTATCTGGAGTGGCTATCCGAGTCTAAAAAGAGAACACATTAATAGTTTAAAAAGAAATGAAAATATCCAAACGATAAATGGAATAATAGAGATTTTGTTCTGCCCTAGAGGTTCATTAAAAGACAGTGAATTAAGGTTCTTTTTAAAAATCACACATTTATTCAGACAAACAGATCTTCATTCTTTAACAGGCAGCAGAGGACACATGTCAGCAATGTCTGTGGCCACGTCCTTTAAAATCTTACTCCGGTCCACGGTCTGCAGAATAGCTCTAAGATTACACCAAAATACTCGCTGCTTGCGTTCATCTGCGGGCCACTCCAAGTATGTTTTCTGCCTTAGCAGCGTTCTTAACTTTAGAAATTTCTTGGGCAGAGAGTCTGTCGGTATGGGCTCCAAAAGAACGAAGACCAGCGAGTCATCATTCACGCTGATGGCCCTGTGCTGGGCGAAGAACAGTTCATAGTTGCACCATTCGCTTTGCACAAAGTTTTTGGACAGGATGAAGAGGCTCTTGTAGCTGTCCTCCACACACTGGATTATATTGTCCACAATCCACTTCCCAGGTTCAAAATCTCTCTCATGGACGCAAAGAGACAGGCCTGACCTTTCTAATGCAGGTACCAGCTGAGAGCCCACCCAGACTGAGTCATGTTGGCTGTAGGAAATGAAGGCATGGTAGCGGAAGGTGGCATTGAGCAATCGATTAGCCCTCTTGGAGCCTCTCCTCTTCATTCGTATCCACACCCAAAGCATTTTGGTGTACCAAACACCATCGCAAGCATAAACAGTGACGGCCAGAGCAGCTCCTACCACAAATAACACCGGCAGAACCACAGCAGCCTGCAAGCCCGGTTGACAGGACAGCCACCCGTACTCATACGTCCCCAAACGCCTTCCGGAAAGTGATGGCGGGGTGCTGCAAGCGTAACCCAGTGGCCAATCTAGGAGAAGTGACTTATTCAACTCCGTCATGAACCAAAAGGAATCGCAATCACAGCTAAATGGATTGTGGCCGGCTTTTAAAGTCTTCAGCTTGGGAAGACCTTCCATTGTTTTCTGGCTAATAAAAGTAATTGCGTTCTGGTCAATGTGCAGGCTTACTAACGCAGGAGACCGAAAATCTGCCGGGATGACCTGGATGCTGTTAAAGCTCAAATTTAGGTGTGTTAGTCGGGGAAGCAATGATACACTATTTAAAGGAATGACACTTAAGCCTGTTTTCGAGAGGTCTATCTTCTGGAAGTGTGGTGATAAGAAGCGAAACACGTGATCTCCTAGATTGTTGTGGCTGAGACTCAGTTCAGTCAGGTGGGACGGCCAAAAACACGGCTTGCCTATGGAAATAGAGTTGAAACTCAAGTCAAGAGACTCTAAGAACTTCATATCATTGACGTTATTGGCAATCTCGGCGAGGTCGTTGAAACGGTTATGGCTTAGCGAGAGTTTCCTCAAGGCTGGAAACACTTTGTGTGATGAACAGCCACTCCACCAGAAGCCGCTATCATCCAAGAGGTTGTTTGACAGGTCCAAGACTTGTAGTGACTTTATGGCTGAAATTAGATTACATGGTAGAATATTCATTCCAGTACCAGAGAATTTCAGGTAGGTTAGTTGGTTGATTAGTTCCACGCTCATGTTAATAGTGGGGTAGCGGTACTGATGGTGATGCACACCATCGAGTATGAACGCTCGTAGATTCATGGTGTGATTCTGCTTCGGTAGCTGGAAGCCATCAGGAGTGTCCTCATTGTATGTGATGTTTAAAAACGCAATTTCCTCAAAAGATGATTTCCAAACATTTTTGAACAGTTTGACCATCACAGAGCTGTTTATCCAGGTGTCTACAATGCCTAAGTTACTGAGGACACGCAAATCTTTAAAAGCATCAAATGGGTCAGTCATTATGCTACACTGGTCTGGAAATAACTTAATGAGCTGAATTTTTTTAGTTTGGGTTTGGTCAAAATCTATAATCATGTCTTTGAAAATGTCAAAACGTTGACAAAAAGTCACTTTCAGAATGACTTCCTGTAATGATTTGAGTTGCGAAAAAACGCCCTTTTCATAGTTTCTCAATTCCGTTCTATCTCCAAATATGATTTTTTTCAAACGGATGTTTCGAAGAGGAACAAAGTCTTCCACTTTAACAGAAGTAGCAACTGGACTACCAATCGAAAGGATGGAAAGGTAATTTAAGTTACCAAATGAGTGTGGAAGCCCATAGTTGGGATATGGATTTCTGGAAAGGTCTAGGATCCTTAGCTGGGGCAAATGCAAATTTGGAATGATGGTCAGATGGTTGTAGGAGATGTTCAGAACTTTGATTTCAGAGTTGCTGCTGAAGGCATCAGGGGAGATGTGTTGAAGTCCACAGTGTGTGATTTTCAGAAAGCAGAGATGGGTTAAACCAGACAGGTCACCATGAACAATGCTGGAGATGTTGTTGTGCGACACATCTAAGTACTCTATGTTGTTTGATAAATGTGATGGTATCCTTGTTAGATTATTATTGGAAAGATCTGTTGTGTGTTCAGTGGAACAATATCCGAAATGTTCACCATGTGCTTTAAACGGAAGAACTAAGAGATATGAGATAACAACAGGCCAGACGGCGGAAGACATCCTGTGAAAATAAAAATATTTATATGCGTTACATTTTAGGCAAGGCAAGGCAAGGCAAGTTTATTTATATAGCACATTTCATACACAATGGCAATTCAAAGTGCTTTACATAGAAGAAATTAAAATAATAACAAGAAATAAGAATAATTAAAACAGTTAGGAAGAATAAAAAATAAAATACAGTACAGTACAAACAGTCGGACGAGCATTGGCACAGTGCTCATTCATTAAATGCATAGCTATACAGATGTGTTTTGAGTCTGGATTTGAAAGTGACTACTGTAGGAGCACGTCTAATCTCCTCTGGAAGCTGGTTCCAGCTGCGGCTGGCATAATAGCTAAAAGCGGACTCGCCATGCTTTGAGTGAACCCTTGGTATTTCTAGCTGATATGATCCTAGTGATCTGAGTGATCTGTTGGGTTTATATTCAGTGAGCATATCTGCAATGTATTTAGGTCCTAGGCCATTGAATGATTTATATACCAGTAATAATACTTTAAAATCAATCCTAAATTTAACTGGGAGCCAGTGTAAAGACCTAAGGACTGGTGTGATATGTTCATATTTTCTGGTTCTGCTCAGAATCCTGGCGGCAGCGTTCTGTATGAGCTGCAACTGTCTTATGGTCTTTTTGGGAAGGCCAGTGAGGAGTCCATTACAATAATCCACCCTGCTGGTGATGAAAGCATGCACAAGTTTCTCTAAGTCTTGTCTGGAAACAAAGCATCTAATTCTTGCAATATTTTTCAGATGATAGTATGCTGATTTAGTTATTGCTTTGACATGACTACTGAAACTAAGGTCTGACTCTAGTGTCACACCAAGATTCCTGACTTGATTTTTAGTTGTTTGACCCCTAGAGTGAAGGTATGCGTTCACCTTGAGAACTTCATCTTTGTTTCCAAATGCAATGACTTCAGTTTTGTCTATGTTTAACTGAAGAAAGTTTTGACACATCCAACTTTTGACTTCATCAATGCATTGGCACAGGGAGTCAATGGGGCTGTAATCGTTAGGCGAAAGGGCTAAGTAAATCTGTGTGTCGTCTGCATAGCTGTGGTAAGCAATTTGGTTCTTTCTCATTATTTGGCTCATTGGGAGCATATACAGGTTGAACAGGAGTGGCGCAAGAATTGAGCCTTGAGGGACTCCGCATGTCATGGATGTCCACTCAGACTTATGATCTCCTATACTCACATAATAACCTCTCCCATCCAAGTATGACCTGAACCATTTTAGGACTATCCCAGAAAGCCCCACCCAGTTTTCCAGCCTGTCAAGAAGTATGTTATGATCGACAGTGTCAAATGCAGCACTGAGGTCGAGTAGTACGAGCACTGATAATTTGCCTGAATCAGTATTTAAGCGAATATCGTTTATTATCTTTATGAGCGCTGTCTCTGTGCTGTGATGTGGTCGGAAACCAGATTGAAAATTGTCAAAGTATCCATTCGAGCATAAGAATTTGTTCAGCTGATTGAAGACAACTTTTTCAATGATCTTGCCTATGAAAGGAAGATTTGAGATCGGTCTATAGTTGCTTAATATGGTCTTATCCAGATTGTTCTTTTTCAGGAGGGGCTTGACAACTGCAGTTTTCAGGGAGTTTGGAAAACTCCCAGAGAGAAGTGAAGCATTTACCACTTCTAGAAGATCTGCTTCTAAACTGTTTAACACACTTTTGAAAAATGATGTGGGAAGTGTGTCAAGAGCGCAGGTTGATGTTTTAAGGTGCTGTACGGTTTCTTCCAAAATTTTGCCATCAATTTCTTTGAAATCAGACATAGTAACTACTTTCTCAGGTGGCTCGATCTGTCTGACCCCAGTGCAACTCAAGGATGTGCTGATCACCTTTCTGATATTATTGATTTTCTCAGAGAAGAAAGAAGCAAACTCACTGCACTTGTTGTCTGAGAGCATTTCACTGGGAATCTGGCTTGGGGGGTTTGTCAGTCTCTCTACAGTAGCAAAAAGAGTGCGTGTGTTGTTTAAATTACTGTTTATAATATTTGAGAAGAAAGTCTGTCTACCTTTGCCTAGTTCCATATTGAAAGCATGGATGCAGTCTTTGTAGATGTTATAATGGACTACAAGTTTAGTCTTCCGCCACATGCGCTCTGCTTTTCTGCATTGTCTTTTCATATTTTGCACTGCTGTTGAGTTTCTCCAAGGTGCTTTTTGTCTGCCACTCTTCTTCCTGACTTTAACAGGAGCAATTTCATCAATTACACTTTTAACTTTTGAGTTAAAAGAATCAAGGAGAAAATCAACAGAGTCAGCAGATATACTTGGTGTTAAGGATATAGCCTTCATAAATAGTACACTAGTGTTCTCATTTATGCATCTCTTCTTAACAGACACAGATCTAGCTTCAGTGGCAGGAGAGATCAATATATCAAAGAAAATACAGAAATGATCAGACAGTGCTACATCCTTAATAACAATCGATGAAATGTTTAGACCCTTACTGATGAGTAAATCAAGAGTGTGTCCACGATTGTGTGTGGGTCCATGTACATGCTGAGTCAGATCAAAAGTTTTTAAAACAGTTTTGATTTCTTTCGCCATATTATTCTCTGCACTATCTATGTGGATGTTACAATCTCCAGCAATGGCAAAACAGTCAAAACAGTCATTTTAAATAATATTCATGGATTAATGAAATTTGCATAGATTTATTTTGTTAGATGTGTAACTGAATGAACATACACGCACAAACACAATAATATAATATAATAAAATATAATTATATTAAGTATAAAATATTTAAAAAAATTACATAATAAAAATAAAATGCAATAATATAATAAAATATTTTACAATTTCCTTGTTTTCGAAATGTATTTATTTTTACATATAACACCACTAAAATATTAAATGACTATTAAACATCTGCTTTGACAAGAAACAAATGAATAAATGGTCATTTACCTTTGATATGAAATGTGAAAATTAGTCAATAAAGAATTTTATGATTTTCCTCCTGTCCATTTACAGCTTGATCTCTGCTGTGCGCATTATTATATGGCTTTATAAAGACACTCTTGCACATGGTATTAACCACATTAAAAAAAATACACAATGGCATTTTCAACTTCTCTAAATGCACAACACTGAACTTCCCTAAATGCCCAGAGGAAAAACCTTATTTGGGTAAAAGAGTGCAATAATCACATATGCTTGCAAAAATGAAGTAAAATGTAATATTTAATGGCAGTACTGTTATGTGTTTAACTGCATTACACAAGAAGCTAAGTACTGGAAGTAAAAAAAGGTAGAGCTAATGCACGACACGAACTGCACGGTATCTCCGAGTTGTGCTTATTACCATTTCACGATAGAGTGAAAGAAAAACAGTACAGTAAAGAGATGGATCTAAAAGTTGCAACACTTTCAGTCAGTCCTCTCTAATTTCTGTTCTATCGTATCTTTTTCATATACTGTGTATACTGTACATATACTGATTGACCAATTTTATTGAAAATGTTAATGCACAATGCACACCACAGCAATCCAGAAAAAAAAAATATTTAGGGATATAATAAAGGCAATGTCAGGGATTGATAATGAGATTTTAAAAATATTTAACAGCAGTCACAATGATAAATTCAGGCGAGAAAAATAACCAGCCTTTTTTTTTTTTTTTGCGGTGACAGAGCTAGGTCAGGTGTAAAAGGGAAGGGTGGAGGGACTTTCCTCGCCACTGTCTTACAAGAAACATGGACTGACATGTGACATGTCATGATTATGCACTTTTTTATAAACGGACTAAATAACAGAAAAGAAGTTGAATAATTTACCTCATATCTCCAAAATAAATTACGATCATTGCTCAGGCATCTTTTAGATTTTGGTAGAATCCACCTGCAACTATAAATAAAATGGTGTACTGAACAGTTATATATTAATATTATGCAGTATTGTATAGTTTCGCTGTACAACTATAAGGCAACTGTATATAAATAAATCTTGAGTATCTTTACATTTCAAATTGATATATGCTATTATTTTAAGAATAATTTAATTTCAGTATAATTCAAAACATTAATGTTTTATTTTCTGAAGCACAAAGTAGTTATTGTAAGGTTTTGGCCCTCCTTATTTCTGTGACAGTCCTTTCAACTGGCACTTTCCAAGGGCGACGTTGCAGGAATACAATCCCAGACATCCTGCACAGTCCAGCTGGTTATTACAAGTCCCTGAGCTGAAACCTCCAAAATAATCAGAGACAAATCCTCCGCTACTCTCAAATTTATTGCGGTTATCTGAGCGCAAGCCATGCGGCACATGTTTTTCTCCATGATCACCAGCACCCCAAAAAGAATCCAGCTGTGATTCATAATTGACTTCTCAAGAGACCTTCTCAAGCAGCTGCTTATAAAGCATAACCACCACCTCAGTCTCGTCATGTTTCATTTGTTTTTGGAAGTATTTTAGATGACTACATATGTGTTCTAAAAACAAAACAGCACATGATTATTAGTTACCATGAGCAAAGACACAGTAACAGAGCAAATGTTACAAAGAATATGTGCACGGTTCCCCTTAGTGACGGTCAATACCTGCATTACATTACATTACACTACATTATCTGTCTGCCATTTCTCCTTGTTTGATTGCAATACAAACAAGGGAAAGTAATGTCTAATTCTGCCTGCTTTTCAAAGCCATTGGAAAAATCAATCAGTGGTTACCTAAGCAATAGATGATATCACTTTATAGTGATATCTGACTTATTAGCCTGGAGATTACACTCAATCACACTCACTCACTCACTCTCTCTCACACACACACACACACACACACACACACACACACACACACACACACACACGGGGTGGGGGGTCGGGGGGGGTCATCCTACATTTATTAGTTACAGCCACGAGTTGAAATGTTTTTAGAAAAGCACCTGCCTCGTGCCATGTCTTCGTTTTTCCGAAAACACCCGATTGAGATGCGGCTTTTGTATTCCGAAAACATTCGATCACATAAGGCGCCTTCGGTTTTCCGAAAATGTCCGAGCGCAGAGCGGCCGCTCTCCGGAAGATCCGGGTGCTGGGGCTTCAACATAAACAGCAATGGCGGAGGCAGCGGCAGCGTCAACAGCGGCTCCAGCAGTTATCGGAGGCTGGACGAAGCACGTACCCTGCAGGTTAGTGGAGATCCGCCGAGGAACGCGGTTATTGCAACATTTAACGGTCACAAATATAAAACGCAAACGCCTGTGTGTGTGTCGATGTTGAGGCATCGGATAGCGCCGCTGTCTTTGTGCTGAACTGGATGAGTGTGTGTTTGTTGTTGTAGCACAGCGATCAGTCCGACAGCGGTTGCTATTTGCGGTCCTTTCTTCCTCTCTCTGTGTGTGTTTATCTATGAAACATCCGTGTTTGTGAAAAAACAACACGGCACTGCATCAACCACATATGGCAGTCAGTTTGACAGTAAGGAGTTTTCAAGGAAGCCATTACAATCCTTGAGTTTAACCGTCTGGGCAGCAGCCAATGTGTCAGTGTCAGCTTTGATGATTTATGTATATGAATTCACTTGTCAGGCTTAATTCTAGTCTAGTCATGACTGTACAAAATAACCTATTTTTTAACCCACAAATCTAATGGCATCAAATGCAAGAGAGATTTCAAACACGAGTAGTATGTAGTGTTTACAATAGCACTGTTGTCATATATAACATGCAAATACGAAGGGTTATTTGGGTCATGCTGTTTATTATTCAGTAAATGACGTGGGCTGTGCATCTCGCATCTTAGTCATATTATTTAGTCTCCGTTGCTTATTGGCATAACATATTGATTATTTTATGTTGTATATCAGCCTTTGTTCGTGCCTTCAGATGTGTAAAAGCCTAAAGTACTCTGTGTGAGTGTTGTCATTTTGACCCGTCTTTAAAAACATCTTCATTTATAGGTATTTCATGCACGGCCTTTGCAAAGAGGGCGACAACTGTCGATATTTACACGACCTCAGTAGCTGCAAGCCAACCATGATCTGCAAGTTCTTTCAAAAGGGATCCTGTGCTTTTGGGGACCGTTGCAGGTAAGAGACATAATGATGCAAAGTATTGCATTTGAGTAGATCCTCAAAATGTGCTGAACAAAACAACCGCTCACTTTCACGACAAGATCTGGGCAGATGTTACATAACCTCAAAGGTAATGCAATCTGTATTTCTGTGTTCAGGGTCTGTAACACATGAGTGTGTTTAAATGTATTAGAGGTAAGGAAGGCTTCTGAGAAGTGTTGTGTGTTGCTTCATTACATGTCCGTGACATCCGAGAAGCAGAATTTTCTGTAAACAAGTTGTTGAGTTTGTCACTTCCTTAAAGGGGTAGTTCACCCAAAATTAATATTATTTGATAATTTATTCATTCCTATACCTCTACGAGTTTCGTTTTGCTGTGGAACACAATAAATGTTTTAAAGAGCTTTTTTTTTTTGTTCTTGCCATGAGAGAATTTTCTTTTGTGCCTGAACTGTCTTTAGGAGATGATGTGTAAAAGTAGCTCTTAAAGGGCAAGTTGTGTTTGCATTTAAAGCATTTGTTTTGCATTAATGATGGCGTTTATATATCTAAAGATTAAAAAATGGCCTACAAACAGACCATTTGCATTTGTGTTGCATTCATGCTGTCTATAGATATATAAAAACTAAATGGTCTGTCTGTAGGCCATTTCTTTTAGAGTGCACTTGCCATCTAAACGTATATAAATGGCAACAAGTCCATATATACAACCCACCTTTGGCCAATGCAGTGCAAAGGCGCCTGAAGAAGTGTAAAAATTAGCCTGCGAGCCAGACAGTGCAGACAATGTTTGTCTCATATCTGTCTGCGGTCAAGTGTATCCCCATAGTAACTGCTGCCCCCACTATGGCACTATGGGAATGTCTTTGTTTGCTGAGGCTGTTCTATGACAGCATCACATCTGACCGAGAGCTCCTTGAGAGGACTGTTTCCTGTGGTTTCAGGGTCTTGAGCTTAAATATCTGATGTCTGGAGACTAGATTGATGTCTGACAGAGTTGTATTGTCAGCGTTGAGATTATCTTGGGGAGGCGCAGTGATGCTTTTGTCCCCATATGGGGTTTACCGCATTATTGTTCCTGTGTTTATTCCGAGGGAGGGAGGGTGTCCAGCTTTCATTAAGTGTGCGTAGAAAGGGCCTCAATGTATGCTTCATTATGGATGGATTCTCTTTGCTGCTTTGTGTCTATCTCTGTCTCTTGGCTTTCTCCTTCCATGTGCCCTCCCCCCCACCATCTCCACCAATCTGGGGCCCAAATAGAGCAGCGCAATGCACACTGCATGGCAATTACATAACCCTAGTGTGTTAACATGCATCTCTCTCTCTCCCTCTCCCTCTCTCTCTCTCTCTCTCTCTCTCTCCTTCTCTCCTTCTGCTGCTGTTGCTACCGCCGTCAGGTTCATTCGGTTCATGCTGCCATTCTGCAGTAGCCACTTGTGCTTCCACCGCTCGTTTATTTCTGCGACCCCCACCCCCACATATATAGGCCGACACACGCGCAAAAACCCGGCTAGAATAGGGCTGAATGACCCAAGAGGTTTGAGGATGGAGGGGTCTCTGGATGCTTAAGGAAAGCACTGAAGCGTGTTTTGTCGGGGAATAATGAGACAAATAAAGGTCAGATGCTAAACTATATGATATGACAATTGGATCAAGCTTTCTATCTATCTATCTATCTATCTATCTATCTATCTATCTATCTATCTATCTATAACATAACAATCATTGCATGTGAAAACTAAGCTCTTCCTTACAAACAATTATATTGTCTGAAACATGACTTGAACTGTTAAGAATATAAATGTTTACCTTGAAATGCAATGTAAGTCGCTTTGGATAAAAGCGTCTGCCAAATGCATAAATGTAAATGTAAATGACTTAAGATGCAAACAACCCAACAACACTACATTACAACCTGTACTTGTACACTAATAAGGATGGGTAACAATTAGTAAGGCTGACTAGTTTACCCAGTTTTTTTTCCCCTTACATTTTGTTTTTAGTTTTGAAATTTGTAGCCATGGTGTTTTAATTAGCATGCCTGTAGACGCTGTCAAACCCACTCACAAATGTTACATCTTTAAATGAATCATTTCTGTAAGTGGCTAACTGCTGCATTATAAGTGAACAAGACATGTACTCACCATGGTAACCACACAAACATCAAGTTTGTGACCATATCATATTATCATCTCAATATCATCATATCATAAAAAAAAAAAAAGCTGCTTAATGATTATAATGTGCTAAAGCCTGTCTGAATACTTTATCTGATTACATTTTTAATTTAAGGTTTAATTCCCCAACACTCACTTGGGTATTAATACTAGTAAAACTGTAATAACACTTCATAACTATTACAAACCACAGAGTGCAAGTTTTGCAAAAACAAATTTCAAGAAGCTCTTACTTCAGATACACTACTTGAGTCCAGGGGTGCATTTTCATTGCACTGCATGGCTTACCTAGAGTACCAGTCTACGCATTATTGTATTTTCATTAAATTTGCATTGTGCCCCAGGTATGAACATACCAAACCTGCCAAGCAAGACGAAGTCCCTAGTTCTAAGCCGTCGGTGCCGCTGACCGCTGCTCCCCTTGCTGGCACTCCTGATCCCGTTTCTGATGGGCCAGGTGGCACGAGCGACGCCCAGGAGAAGCCCCAAGGCTCGGGGGCAGTGGACTGGGTCAATGCTGCCGAGTTCGTGCCAGGGCAGCCCTACTGTGGGAGGGGTGAGTGTAGCAGGGAAAGATGTTCAGTTGTTACTGCCAAGACAATCTGTGAAAACACGGTGCCAGCAGATAAGCAAAGCATCGGTGTACAATATAAAAGTTTTTCATTTTACAATAATGCTTTTATATTAGTTTGCTTGACGAGTGGTTTGTAATAATAATGCTATCACTGTGGCAAGCTTCTTCATTTCTGTATACACAAACCACAGGATCCGAATCTCGCTTCCTGGAAAATAAATTAGACAAAGCGTATCTGGATTCTCTTACTCTGATTCTTTGACAATCAGATTAGGCTTGAAGTAGATACTTTTCAATACGGTTTTGTAAATAATGCAATAGTTGATTGGTAAAACTTAGCAGGTTCAGATCCACATTTCATGAAATAACAATGAACAGCAATTGTACAGTATTTATTAATCTAGATTAATTTGTAGATGTACTATTGTTGATATAAGTCCTATTTGTTAAGGAACTAATGTTAACTTGTACTGTTTGGAAGTTAAATGTATTAGTGTGTCGAAATTAACATTAACCAATATTATTACATGGCTTGGTTGAATTCTAATGTAGAATGCGGTCTGTTATTTCTTGATAACAGACCGCTGCTAAGTATAACACACCGTTGCCATGAAAAACAGAGCGTTGCTATGGACGCAGGATTCTAACCGTAGAGACGGAACGGACTATTTTCTTTACAATCGTTTTTAAATCAATAAACTCCTTTTTAAATCAATATTTTGTGTCAAATTATTGATTTATTTGGTAGGTAGCCATGTAATAAGCGGGATAATGTAGAGCGAGGCGGTTGTTATAGCGAATACAACCCCTTCAGGCTGATTCAAGATCAGTCCCTATGAACTGATCAGTCCTGATCTGCCTGTCGGGGTTGTATTCGCTATAACAACCGCCTCGCTCTACATTATCCCTTACTTAACAAATACTGTAAAAGTATTGTTTATTGTTAGTTCATGATACAAAATGCATTAACTTTTAATAACAAATTTAACCTTATTTTAAAGTGTTACCAATTAATTTTTACCATGGTATTTACACTTGCATGCCTGGCAAGCACTTTTATCCAAAGCGAGTACATTCAAGCAAGCTACACATTTCATCAGCATGTGCATTGACTGGGTATCGAACCCATGACCTTGGGAGGAACGCCAAGGAATGCTGTGCTGACGCATGACGTGAAGCCAAGCCAACTTAACGATGGTAAAATCACTAATCCTAAAAACTGTAAAGGATCTGCAACATGATATAAAAAATGTCAATTGTTCAATAAATAGTTGCATTTATAAATAATAATTTCACTGATTGCATCATATCAATAATTAAAACTAAAAATCGTTTTCTTCAATTGAAAAAAAAAAGAAGCTAAAACCATAAATAAACATTGGGGGAAAAAAAATGTAAATTTTGCTTTGGCTATGCTAAAATGACTAAAACTGAAATAAAAATAAATTAAAGCTGAATAGAACTATTTAAAATACAAAACTACTAAAAATGACGAAAGCACATAACAAAATGACAAAAAATATACAAATAAAAGCCGATATAATAGTATATATATGATATAATAGTATATAAATGATACTAAAATAACACTGCCATGCAGTAATGTAGCCCTTTAGCCCCACTGCAGGCCAGTGGCCAAAGGTGTGCATTTATCGCCATTTTATGATGCAGTTCATACAAACAGAACTAGCTGTTTTATGATGCAGCATGAATACTCAGCCCCTTGCTAAGCTTGGACTGACCCGGCACACACAGCCGATCTCAGGCTGTGCTCCACCAGTGCGCTCTCTTTTTCTTGCTGGCCCAAACCCACTTACATTCATCATAAAGAGTGGCTTCATCAGCAAAGAGCTGAAGGAACAGTGCTGTTTCTTTCCTAGTCTTTGGGTGGCAGCCAAAACTCTTACATTCAGGCAAGCAGGTGCTGTGACCACAATACAAAACTGGTCTTTAGGTTGACTAAAGGTTTCTTCAACCCACACCGCTATACGTTGTTGTTTTCCTATTCCTATCTCAGGAACTTGGTTGCTAAACCTTAAAATCGTTCCTTTTTTGTTCCTCCTGCAGCTGAACCAGTGCTGTTTGAGGGGCCTGGTCCTCTCATCGAAGAGGAATATGAGAAAGATCAAGCTAACAAAGAAATGAAGAAACAGCTTTGCCCGTACGCCGCCGTTGGCGAATGTCGCTACGGCCTCAACTGCGCCTACCTCCACGGCGACGTGTGTGACATGTGTGGCCTACAGGTTCTACACCCTTCAGACACTTCCCAGCGCTCGCAACACATCAAGGTGAGTAGTGGATTGACATTCTGTTTTTGTTTTCTGAGATTTTATAGTAAACTCTCCTCCTGTTAACGGCAGGCCTGCATCGAGGCTCACGAGAAGGACATGGAGATCTCATTTGCCATCCAGCGTAGTAAGGACATGATGTGTGGCGTGTGCATGGAGGTGGTGTTCGAGAAAACCAACCCCAGCGAACGGCGTTTTGGCATCCTCTCCAACTGCAGCCACTGCTACTGCCTCAAGTGCATCAGGAAATGGCGGAGCGCCAAGCAGTTCGAGAGCAAAATCATAAAGTAAGACCGTCCTTAAGATAATTAAACGTTTATTAAGTTGAATAGGATTCTAGGGAGGTGATCTTAAATCTTTTGTAATTTTACGGTTATTATCGCTAATTGTAATTGTCCGCTTCTTCTTTTAAAGATCAGTACTAGCGTAAAAGGGAGAATCAAATTTATGTTAAATGAATATGTTCTCCGTCAGGTCCTGCCCAGAGTGTCGAATCACATCGAACTTTGTCATACCAAGCGAATACTGGGTGGAGGACAAGGATGAGAAGCAGCAACTCATTCAGAAGTACAAGGATGGCATGGGGTACATGCTTCTGAATTTTACATTTCTGATACAAGTTTCCTGCTTTAAATAATAGTTCCTCCCAATCCAACCCAATCCCAATCCATAATCAATCCAAGAAGCGTTTGGCTTCAATGGTGTTAAATGGCAATGAAGTGCCATTTTTGAAGTCCATACAGATTTTGTAGTCCTTTAGTTGAGGGTAACATTAAAGTGAGTAAATGACAGAATTGTAATTTTTGGCTGATGTGTCATTTTAAACCTGAAGCATTGTTGTAAAAAACATTGCAGTTCTGTGGGGTTTTGTGGTCCATTTGTTTAGCTAATTAGTTTTATCCATATTCGCACCCAGGAGTAAATCTTGCCGATATTTCGATGAAGGCCGTGGGACCTGTCCGTTTGGAGCCAACTGCTTTTACAAACATGCTTTTCCTGATGGCCGTCTGGAAGAGCCTCAACCCCAGAGGAGACAGACCGGCTCCAATGGAAGAAACCGGGTAAAGCCTCTACTGAAGTCTAAGGGTTATTTTGTCTCGATGTTAATGCCAAACTGCCAATTTAGTTTCGGCTTGCGTAAAAGCATATCGAGTTTACTTAATGACGTGCAACAAATTCGCATTATTGAAATCTGTATTGCAGAGCTCCAGACGGACGCCACTCTGGGATCTTTTTGACGAGCGGGAGAACAGCGACTCCTTCGACAACGAAGACGAGGAGATGGTGACGTTCGAGCTCAGCGAGATGCTCCTCATGCTTCTGGCTGCCGGAACCGACGATGACGTCACCGACTCCGAAGATGAGTGGGACTTGTTCCACGAAGAGCTGGACGATTACTATGAGCTGTACCTATAGCAGGGCTCCCTCCATCCTTCGCTAACTCCCTCCTACTAACCCTCGTCCCAATTTACTCTACTTCTATCCCTGTTAGAAACTAGACAGGACTGTCTTGTGTGACTGATGGGCAGTAGCGTCTTTTTTCCCCTGTGTTGTGGCAGTGCCTTTCAGCAGGCCATTAAAAACAATGAATTCATTTCAAATACAATAAATGAATATAAAACACACGTCAAAAGACAAAAAAATAGCTCTTGTGCTAAAATATTTTCTAGAAAGCCTTCTCCATTCTGTGAGTCTGTTCATGTCTGGTTAATGTACTAGAATAAGTATAAAGAGCAAAAACAAAAGTAATTTAAAAAATTGCAAAAAAGGACACTAAGTTATATATGAAATTGGAAAGATATAGCTCACGAACCTTGCCCGAGTTTATCTCGGGTGTGGGTTTGACATGTTTGTCATTGACTGTGAGGATACAGCAACGGTGTATGACTTCACTAACTGGTGGCTGTTAATGCTTCTGATATTTTTGAAATATCTCTCTTCTCATGCACTGATTCTGAATGGGTGGGAGGTGGTGGTGGCGGTGAGCTTCCTGGATTTCACAAATGCACTCGTCAACGTTCACGCGGACAACTCGTATCATTTATCCTTATGTAATGTCCTTTTGTTTCCCTCTATTAAATTATCCACTGAGGTTTTTTTTGTACCTGTTATTAAGCTGTACCTAATTAGCTGTGGTATCCCATGGGAAGTCCCTATGAACTGAGTGTGCCGAAATTTTGTGAATCTGGACTCCCAAATGCCGACTTAAATGCATTCAAATATGAAGCTGAATGTTCATCAGTTTAACTGTCTATTAATTGTAAATCTGTTTTGCTTCAGTGAGTATTGCATATTAAGCTCAGCTGGCAGTAGTCAAACCACAAACACCTAATTGTTATTCGGTTCTTGTCGAACTTGGTTGATATGCATATGTTTATACAGAAATGTGCTTGTTTTCTATGGTTCAGAACCATCCAATGTAACTTGAAATTAAAGTTTATTATCAAAGTATTATTTTTCTGTGGATTTTTATTTGAATTGTATCACTAATGGTTTGTACGGTAGTTAACTCAGGTGGTGTTTAGTAAATGAGACTAGACTGCTATCACGGTATGTAATTTAGCAGTTATGCTCTGGGCTTATTGAAAGTTGAATATGGGTTAAAAAAAAGTTGTCTTCGTTCTTACTGGTCTAAGTATATACTAAAATGGTGTTATTTTTGGCAAATTAAGGATATACCTAAAACAACCTTTTAGGAACAAATGGTTTAAATCTTAACTTAAAGCTGCAGTCTGTAGTTTTTCCTCTTTATCGCCATCTCTGTTCGAAATCTGCAATTGTAGTTATTCACGGAATTATCAACTTTACGTGGGTTATGCCTCGGCACAGCGCGGATGAATCCAGTGTTTTGAGGAGAATGTGCGGCTGTCAGTCGCCGCCCGGTGTGGATACTGTCATTCGGAATCACAGATTCTACTTTTTGGTATGTATGACCAACATAAGAATTTTCACCGGAAAATGTCGTTTGAATAAGTAACTAACATCCACTTTTGTTCTGACCAACTAAGGGGAAAAAAGCATTGCAGTAAATCGCGCTGATTAAATCTAACGATCGCTTATCATATCACGTCAAACCGTGCAAATTATACTTCGTTCTCAAATTGTTAATGTTAACAACATCAGCATTGCGTGATTACATTTAATGACCTTCTGATATTTATCCTTCGCATGGGCCCGGTTGCAGTCTCTTTTTTTTCTGTAGCCACTCCGAAGTCTTTTGCATTTTACAACGGGTGAATCTCCAGTTGTCACTGGTGATTGTTGTTTGAACCTTTCTGGATCCAGCAGCAAATTTATAAGTTTAATTATATCAAGTGCTGTGAGAAAAGGCTATAAATCTCCACCTCCAACATCCTCACACGCAATATAGCCTACTAGCCGAGACTCCTTCTTTATGTGTACAGATGTGATGTAATGACGCAAAGACATGGTCGAATTTCCCGCGGAAATCCACCAGTACCACTGGAATTAAAAACATTATTTACAAGCTTACCGTTTTGAATCGAGCTAAGGCAAGCAGATAGTTTTGAACACTGGCTGGTTATGTACTTGCTCAAAAATTTATTTTGGATAATTTTTAACTAAAAAAAATTACGAACTGTAGCTTTAATTTTCAAAGAAAATCTGCAATAAGAATACAGCCTGTGCCCTATACATAATTTAACTAAAGCTACAGCATTTGTTTAACATGAAACAATGCTCTGACTCTCCCACATTAATAACTCAGATAAATAATGGATAAATGCTAAAATTCATACTAGGCTTCTGATGTCCTACATCAGGCTTCTGTGAGTGATCATGCTTGAATACACATCACATCATCAGACAAATGTGACTGTTATAAAAGAACCGCTTTGGAGAGGCCATTTGCATTTTACTTATTTTGCATTTTTATGGAAGTTGCTTTGTGAAAAAGCACATCATATATCATCAACATTATCCTTAGTTTATCTACATTATCTTTTCCAAATCAAATCAAATCAAAATATTTTTTATTCAGAGAATGCCCCTTTTTCATAATTATCAGCATTATTAACGCTTTAATTTTAATGAAATATTGTTTCACCATGTTTTCACCAAGTATATTGTGCATTAGCAAAAAAGTAATTGAAATGATACAAATGACAATTAATACATCTTGCACCTCTTGATGGAAATAACATCAAAACATTTATTTCATCAAGAGGTGCATCAATTTTTGGTCAAGATCTTGTATTGACAATGCAAGAGTCAAGCACAATATAAAGTCTACTCCAGCAAATCCCAAAGACTTTCAATGAATTTAAGGTCTGGACTCAGAGTGAAATGTGTGAAAATTATTCTTCATGCTCCCTCCCAACCATTCTTTCACAATCTTAAAAATTAAATTAAATGCAGTACTATAATTTTAAACGTGGATATGAGATGTTTAAACATTAATTCGTGTTTTCAATGAACTTCAGCGTCATTTTAATCATTGACTTGAGTTCATAATTTATCAGTTTTTATTTGTAGGGATTGGGTAAATGCACTCCAATCCAACGGAATTCCATAACGGGATTTCTTCCTCTGCCCCCCTTGAACGGCTATCATTACACTAGCACAGCCAAAACAAGTCGGGAGGAGAAGGAATGAATTACAATGACTGCTGAAATCATAAAAGACATCTCCCAGCCCGACTCACCTGTCTCCTCAGCACCAGAAAACGGACAGCTGCTGTTCATCCGAAGCGTCGCGTCCAGGAGAGACACGCAGACCACCAGCGGCAGTGCCAACCTCGAGGAGGGCAGCTCCCAGCCCCTGGTCTCCTCTGCCACCGCTCAGCCTCAGTCTTACACCATGACATCGAGCGAATTCATGCAGTCCACCCCTCTGTTCGTGCAGAGGTCTAAGAAGAACCTGTTTTATAAGATCTTGTGCTTCCTCGTGCTCGTTCTGCAGGGAGGCATGTTGGATTTCTACCTCATCGTCTTCACGGATCTATACTGGTGCTCGTGGATAGCCACGGATTTGGTGGTTATATCGGGATGGGCGATCTTCTTCATGAAAAACGCCAGGAGTAAGCGAGAACGAGCCTGTGGTTTCCACCAGAAGAGCTCCATCTTCGGGTGCAACCTCGGAGAGTTCACCTTCGCGTACTTAGCATGGCTCATCTACGTGATCGCGTCCACCCCGAAAGTGGTGCTCGTTCTGGAAACGTCCATCCTGGATCTTATTGCCCTGAAGGTGCCATTTGGCATCACTGGGTTCAAAATAACCATGTTGCTCTGCGCGCCTTTGCTTTACTGCCTCATCAACTCCATCATTGAAGACCCTAACGGTGCCACGCGCTTTCACTCCCAAGGCTCCTTCATGAGCACCTGCTTAGACATCCTGGACAGCTTCACTCTGGTGGAACTGGTCTTTAAAAACGAAATCGCCAACATATACCTTAGGTACACGGTCATATCCGTGTATTTCATCGCAATGGGCGTTCCGGTTATTTGGCTTTACGAGTTGACGGCCTCGGAGATGAACTGTCGCTGGATTTGGGCGAGGTTCTTCACCGGCGTTCTGCTCAACGCACCGCTCTTGGTGGTCAGATGTTTCCTCGTCTTTGTTTACAAAATGCCCATATCGGTTTTCATGTTCAAGAACATCTTCTTCCTGGGGTGTAAGTGCCTGGAGCTGGTTGAGCAGTGCGTGTCCTTACGAGGTGTCCGGAGGTTTGCACGTGGACGTGGGGGTAACACAGCCCAGTTCTCCCATTGCGTTTCCGAAAACGACATGTGTCCCCATGGTTATGTGAACACGCTGGCTGTCAATACTCAGTCATAGATGCTCATTAAGGACTAACGCTCAACGGAGGCCACGTCCTACAACAGTGTGCATCAGCCCTTTTAAGGGGAGGTAACTGCAGGTGCTACCGTCCTTTCTTATGATTTAAAATTAAATAAAAATTAACCAATAAATAAAATGTACTTTGACTACCTTTTGTAAAAGTGCAATTATGAGGTGGTTTAACAGTACAGTAACCACAAAATATTAGCAAATACGCTCTCGCGAACGGAAGTAACCATAGCAACATTCAGCGGCGAGCGTTAAAGTAGATAAAACTACTGTCGCTGTTTATCAGTTTATTTTATAATTAAAAACCACAAATAAATAATAAATAAATATTTGCTAATTGGGACGAAAAAAATCCTTTAACAAATCTGCTCCCCGCAGGTAACGGAATAATTGGCTCACTCGCCCTTTACGTTTTTGATGAATATGCAAATTATCGTTACTCGTCACCTTTTTACATTTTCACAGGTGGGCAAAATATAGGCCTAACAAGTGAAACTAAACACAGAAACAGTATAAGGCTAATTAACTCAGTGATCGTTCATTGTCTGACTCTTTTGTAAAAAGGCTGTTTATTTTACAAAATTAAAAAACAACAAAAACACTCTGACAATTACAATATCATATAGGAAGCAAAAGTAGGATTCTGTACAAATCTTGAAATATTTTGTTTAGCTATACATGCAAAATGCCATTTGTGTCAGACATTCCCAAAAAACAGCTAACTGATCGTACATTACCGTATTTACATTGTATATAGATGATAGGCCTATAAAATAAAAATATGTTTATAAACATGTTAGCTAGTATTTGAGATGTTTTGGGAAAATTGTGCTAAATCAAATAGGCAAATCCAACCTAAATCCACATTTATGCCCGCAGTACCTCTCCTTAAAGGGATAGTTCACCCAGAAATGTAAATGTTGTTACTCACTCTTGTGTTGTTCCACACCTGTATGAGTTCCTTTCTTCTGTTGAACACAAAATATGATGTTGGTAATCAAACAGTTTAAGTTGACAATAGCCAATGACTACTGTCCACTGTAATGCCAACATTCTTTAAAATATAATCTTTTGTGTTCAACAGAAGAAAGAAACTCATACAGGTTTGAAACAACTTGAGGGTGAGTAAATGATGACAAAATGTTCATTTTTGGTTGAACTATCCCTTCTCCTCCACTCTCAACAGGTGCTACAACCAAACCAATCAATGTGCCAATGAAAAACATTCCCACCTGTGACCTCTGCAGTATATACTTAATGTATTGGGATGTGACTGTAAACCAGTGCTTATTTGATGATACGAGAATCTTTGATTTGCACTTGTTTTGTGAGGCACTTTAATTACGTGAGGACTATTCAACTGAGGAAATGTTATAAGTGCAATGTTGTATAATTTATTTTCTATGTAAAAATGTCCTCAATTTAGTAGGCTATAATGTAGACGGATGTTTATAGTGTTTTCAGACACCTTGTCAAGAGATGTTCCTAAATGCACTTATCAAAAGTGTAAATATGCCTTGTGACTTGTTAGGCTTGGTGTACACTTCAAATTGTGAATGTGATGTAGTCCTTTCCTATTTGAAATACTGTGTCAGTGGCAATGGTACTTTGGACTGGAAACTGCCGAACGGTGTATGATACAAATTCGTGATGTTCCTTAATGTTAATAGGCTAAGCATAGAACCTATAAGGAGAACTGTAATCCATCTTTAATGACCAAACTCCATTGCTGCTCCCAACCAGCCATATTGCCATCATAAGTTTTTACAAGGCTACCTCTTTACAGAACCTCATGTTTGAAATCATGAACCAGTTGGTTTATCTGCTCAATTCCAGATGCTATTTTATTCATGCCAGTAAATGAGGTATGATTATCACAATTAATAACATTTGGACCAACCAAGACAATTGTGATAGCGCTGATGGACAGATTGCGAGAGGACACAATCCTATATAATTAATCTACATGCAGTGCATCTGTGTATGTATATTTCAAAGCTCTTTAGTTACACTAAGAATTACACCAGAAACCTGAACAAATATGTCAAAGCCAAATCATTTCCTTAATATCCAAATCTCAGTCAAATTTTCCACCTTAAATGGACAGTTCACACAAAAATAACCATTTACTCACCCTCATTTCATTTCAAACCTGCAAGACTTACTTTCTTCTGTGGAACACAAAAATATATATTTTGAACAATGTTTTTGTGCATATAATGGAAGACAATGGGGTCCAAAACAATGTTGGTTTGGACCCCATTGACCTTCATTGTATGGACAACGATTTTTTTTCTTTTTTCTAAATATCTTCTGAAGAAAGAAATGGATGCAGGTTTAGAGTGACCTGAGGGTGAGTAATTCTGAGTATATTTGTAACATAATACTAATTTTAGGGTGAATTATCAACAGTTTGGCTGAACAGTAAGAAAACTTGTCCTGTCACTTTTAGTTAAAACAGCAGAGTATTTTATATTCTAGTGTAACATGTAATTAATAACAATTGTGCATCCTTATTCTAACATATTATTACTCTTGTGCTTTGAGGATTGGGGTACAGGGTGAGCTAAACGTGTTAAATATGCAGGCCGAAAGTGCATTATGGGTTTTTTTGTGCCTCATTGCGCAGTATTTAACCTGACAAATATATACCACTGCATACTACGCATGTTTTTTAAACAACAGGTTTTAGAGTATGTACATATTACATAACCTTTTTTGACAAGGAAATCGACTTCCAACCCCACCTCTCTCTATTGATCCACAATGTTTTACAGAGGATTTTCTTGCAAGGGCTTTATTTTGCAAGTTAAGTTACTGTTATGTTTACATAAGACATTATTTGCACTGTAACAGCTGCAAGGGTCTGGAAGTATCCTAGTTAAATTGGTTAAAATGTAATTTGAGGTCCAAAGTCGGATGAAATTTGAAGCAAATAAAGTGATTCCTTATCTAAATTATAGTAAAAAGCACACAACAGAAGATTACCAAAGACATCTACTTATATAAAAGTATATATAAACGTCCATAGTAGATGGTTATAGCTGTTAAACTGGAATAAACTATTAAAAAAGTAACTCTAGTGCAATATAATACAACGGAACATTTCGTCTGAGCAATTAATATGAAAAACAGGACAAATGTATCATTGCAAGCCCAACCAAATGACTTAGACTTGTGTTCAGTAGCTATATCCTTAATCATGTGCTGTGCTGTTCTATATCATGCTGTTTAACAAGGTACTTGTTCTGCTCCACAGTAAAAGTGAACCAATCACACCTTTGTGTTCGTGTCTAATAATTTGTTATTGATGAAACATTTATAAAACAGCTGATCACTGAACTCATTATCCATCTAGTCTATTTCCTATTGTCCTTCCGTTCGAATTTTTTTGGAGTGACGACCAAACATTTACAGTTCAAGAACTCTCTGGCACACCACGGCACACAGCAAATCAGAAAACAGCCAAAAGACACTGAAGAAATTCAGGTCTCCATTGTTTTGTTGCAGAAACTGGAAGAGATGGGGCTTTTCAGGAAAAGTTCCATTTGTAACTTGGCTAGGTCTTCCTGAATCTTGGGATCTTCTCTCACTGTGGAATACCTGGAACCGTATCCCTGATCGGACCCTCGTGATGGTCTCGTCTCAGAAGCTCCCTCCATTTCACTTTCCTCCATCTCCATTGGCTGGGATATGTCCATCAAATGGAAGCTGTCCTCCATCGAGGGTGGAGGTGCTTCTAAAAAGCGTATTCTGCTGTCCTTCAGATAATTATCTGACCATTCTCCCATTGGAAACGCAATAGGAGGATGTGAGTTTTCCACTGGTACTGATTCAGCATGGAGATATGGGTGGATTTGTGGGTCCACTGGTGTCACACTGAGTATTTCAAGAGGACTTTCTATTGCCGGATAATAGGAAAGTACTTCGCTGTTATGTGGCTGGACTCTAGGATTAATAATCATTATGGGCGACTCTTCAGGATTCTCATGAATTTGGGGAATTACGGTGCAAACGCTCTGTGTGTCTTGATGGATGTCCACCTCTTTTACAAGGATTGGGAGTCCGTTGTTATACACCGGCACTAATTCATATATTGGCGGCATGGGCACCTCAAAAAGTGCATCTGTTTCTCCTCTCACATCCTCCTCGCTAGTCACGCACTCCTTCTCAAACCAGTCCGGATTCTTCATTTGGTGCACCTGGAAGGCTTCGATCGCATTCCTCAAGGCTTCGCCCGAGGGGCATTTGAAGTACTCTTCTTTTCCAACACCCTCGATACAGTGCACCGTCCCTTGCTGATACTTCTCCACATCCAGGATACGGAAGTAAAGCTCCTCGAAATGCTTCATCAGCTTGTATTTGACCGCAATGTCAAACAAAGACGGCACATCGCCTTCGCTGCATACATCTTCAAAGTAAGCCACCAAATACTTCCCGTAGGAAGCCGGACGCTGCATATCAGGTGTAATCAGCTGAAGGGCGAGAGTCAGCATATCACCGATCGGAGAGCACACATCCTCCCGGAGGAGGACTCTAGGCTCTCCGCAGATCGCCCCCCACTTGGCTTGCACTCCTCGGGAGCAGAGGACCAAGATCTTGTTTGACGTCTGCTCGATGTGTCGCTTTTTTTGCTCAATCCACTGCAGCCGGCCAATGGTGCCAAGCCAAGTCGCGTCAAGTAGGTCCAGCACAACATCAGTGCCGCATTTAGCCCGCAGGAAGGCACAAAGCTTCAGGACTATGTCTGTGTAAAGAGGGTGATCTCTGGAGTAGATGATCAATATGGATCGTGGGCCGGGTAGAACTGGCGGCTCTACAGGTGTTTTTTCCAGGTGTTTCTGTTCTGCATCTGTATTAAAATACATTTTGAAAATTAGAAACACGGATAAACCTTGAACATGATCATTTACTGCATATAAGATTTATTGTTTCAGTCCTCCTAGCACTGCTTATGTGGCTAACCACAGGAAGTTACTCTACAAAGATATCACTGCTAGTGTTGTGACACACATGATAATCACAGTCTTTAAAGATAAAAATAACCATCTTAAATGTCACTGCTTACCTGGTTTCCTGCGGCGCAAATAAATGGCAAAAACAACAACGCCACAAATTAGGAGGCATAATCCGACACAAATAATCCAAAGTCCTGAGTTGTCCTCCTCGGGAGGGCTTGTTGTTACTAAGGAACATACATAAAATGAGTAAAGAGGCATTATACGTTTTACTGTATTTTTTTCTTACTAGTTCAAAAAGTTCCATACACACCAGGGGCACATATGTTACAACTATGGTTTATTCGACGACAGTCGTTGGCACACTTCCGAAAATATGGCTGGATCTAAATAGGAAAAGAACAATATTTATATCAAGATCCTTGCATATAAGAATTATATTACTTCATTCATTAATTTAGCGCACGTTTAGGCCTACACACCTGAACATCGAAATTGCAGCATGTGCGTGGCCAGTTCTCCAGGCCATATGTCACATTTATTAACGTCTTGCTCTCCTAAAAGAGTTAAAATAGTCAGCCTTGTTCTTTTAGATATATTTAAATATCCATAGATAAAATGTCTTACATTATAAAGAGTCTTTGTTACGCGGTCCCTACTGCACTTCACAAAAACGTTGTATTTGTCTGCATTCTCTCCAGGATTAAACGCAACATACAGAATATCCTTGCCATTTAGACCTGTAGTCCTCCCCACAGTAATATTGGGTTGCCATGTTTCCCCTAAGAGAAACATCTCATATTTTTAGATGTGCATGCATACTTTAATACTGAACTAAGGTGGTTTCTATGTGTATTATCTATTTGATTAAGGTAAACCAGTTATAAATAAGTTCTTCTCTCACCTCTCTCAAAACAGATTTTGGTCCTTCGCATCAAAGGATCGTCACAACCTGTGGTTACAGATTGAAACTGAATATAAACTGTAATGTAGATTTAAGCTTTAAGGAATTTTGTTTAATTTAGCACTTACCTGGAACATCAACTGTTTGGTAAACATTGTAACTAGTGTGTTGTAAATTTGGCTTGGGAAGATTGGAGACAGTCACTACATATTTACTGCCTGGATCTACCACAACTTTATCCAGAGAAAAAGACCACTAAAATAGAATAGATATTATATCAGTATCTGTATATCTGTAATTTAAAAAATAATAATAATTCAATCAATCGATCAATTGTCTTGCCTTTTCACTAGCATTCCTTCTCATGGACTTAAATTCCTGCAGGAAATTGAAATGAACACACAGACGTTCATTGGTGGATGATTTCATCACACTAAGCTCTGTTCCTTTCAAATGCATTATGCTTCCTGCAAACAAAGAAAAGAAAAAAAGATTAATAAACTTGATGACTACTATAAATCTATAAATGCCTACTGAAAAGACAAAATGAAAATAAAGATCCTTTTTAAAACCATGAAATATGGCTGTTTAAAAATGTTATAACACTTTACAATAAGGTTCCATTTTCCAAGATTACTAACATTAGTTAACATAAACTAACAAAGAAAAATACTTCTAAAGCATTTTTTAATCACAGTTAAATGTTAAGTTCAACATTTATTAATATATTATTAAAATAAATGTTTTATCTATTAACATTTTTCATGGACCTGAAATAACAATGAACAGTTGTATTTTTATTAGCTAAAATGACCAAAGATTAATAAATGCTGTAACAAATGAATTGTCCATTGTTAATTAATGTTAGTTAATGTATTAAGTAATGGTATAATGGGACCTTATTGTAAAGTTTTAGCATTATCATAGCTTTTAATAAACTAAAATATAGGTTTAAACATTCAATTTAAGTGTCCCTTTGCTTTAAACTTGTTTTACTATGGCAAGGAATTGAAATGGATTTCTCCATATTCACATAATGTAACAAACATATCTAATGATAATCTAATCTGAAACTCACGACACTGCCTACAACAAGTGACCCACCGTCATCTTTTGCTTTCCATTCTGCCACAATCACTGGCTCCCAATCATCTTTCATATTTCTTCTCACATCAACATACACCTTTAAATCATCAGGGCCGCTGGGAGTGAAATCTGAAGCAATGAGCCATCCTTTATACATGCAATTATCTGTGAGGGGAAAATTATTAAAACCATGAGTTAATATATATAGACCAATATCCAAAATATTAATATTAATAATAATAATAATAAAACATTTCCAATGAGAATAAAAAATTAATTAAAAAAAGACAAGCACTTACTAAACTCTGCGTTACATTGTACTTCCTGGAGAGAGAGAAAGAGAAAAAAACAACAATGGATGACACAAATATGAGTCTAAAACTTCAAACCCCCAAAGAGCCAAATATCAGATGTCTATAGACCAGATACCAGAAAACGATAGAGACTATTAAACATAGGCCTATTAAACGTTTTATGGTATCTGGTGATCTTTTTGCATTATCTTACCTCTTGTGTACAGTTCAGAGAGAGCCCATTATCCATAAGTTTGAGATTCAGCACTACAGGTATGAAGGTGAAAAACAATACACCTTTCAGGTACAAGAAACTCATGATCCTACATAAACCTCAGTACAGCTTAATCGTTTAAGACAAGTTTTAATAGACTAAGTTCGTCTCAAAGAGCAAGGTAAACAAGGTGGCGTAGGTGCAGGAAACAGCCGACCTAAAAAAGCTTCCTGGAATCACTGTAATATGCAAAGCAACGTGACTCACATTTCGTGTTCTTTGGAAACGCGAGACGCTGCAAAACTGGAACAACCAATTAGCAAAGCGGTGTAGTTATGTTGCGTCGCGTCACGTAAGATGTGTAGGCTACTGTACAGTTCGCGTCTTGTGCGTCATTTTTTGATAGTTTGCATTATTATTATGAACTATTATTGCTTAGAATAACAGAGACAAGGCACAAAAATTACTCAACGCCAAGAGAATAAAAAAATATGGCAGATGATTAGTGATTAGATGATTCAGCACGAAAACAGAATAAAACATTTTACAGGATAAAAATTAGGAAACCGGAAACATGCAAAGAAATCATTAAAATAAATAAATAATCAATAAAGTAAAAGTATAGGCCTACTTAAAAGTATATGAAAACCTTTAAACAACACTGTTGTGTTTTGTATAAATGTTAACGACGAACGTTATCTTTTAGAACTTATCTTATCTTTTACACTTTTAGAACTTATTTTAGCATGTAATATTATTAATACGATATTAATAGTTAAGTAGGCCTAAAGCAGCACATTTTAACACATTTTTTTATTTTAAATGTTTATTGTTTGCATCATTTATTCAACAGTTACAGTTATTTTTTATATTGTTAATGAACATTTATTTTGGTGTTGTTACGTTAATAAGCATATATTTAAAATAATTTCATACTGAATTCCATATCACTTCCTTTCTCTCAAACAATCTTTCCCTTTCCACATGAGGGCGCTACTTCACCACTGTATATTGTGTTACACTGTATATTGTATGTGTGTAGGTAGGTCTTTTTAAAATGTTTAGTGTCTAGTTTTCCTATTTAAATATAAGAAAATAAAAATAAGCTCATATATATATATATATATATATATATATATATATATATATACAGTGAGGAAAATAAGTATTTGAACACCCTGCTATTTTGCAAGTTCTCCCACTTAGAAATCATGGAGGGGTCTGAAATTGTCATCGTAGGTGCATGTCCACTGTGAGAGACATAATCTAAAAAAAAAATCCAGAAATCACAATGTATGATTTTTTAACTATTTATTTGTATGATACAGCTGCAAATAAGTATTTGAACACCTGAGAAAATCAATGTTAATATTTGGTACAGTAGCCTTTGTTTGCAATTACAGAGGTCAAACGTTTCCTGTAGTTTTTCACCAGGTTTGCACACACTGCAGGAGGGATTTTGGCCCACTCCTCCACACAGATCTTCTCTAGATCAGTCAGGTTTCTGGGCTGTCGCTGAGAAGCACGGAGTTTGAGCTCCTCCAAAGATTCTCTATTGGGTTTAGGTCTGGAAACTGGCTAGGCCACGCCAGAACCTTGATATGCTTCTTACAGAGCCACTCCTTGGTTATCCTGGCTGTGTGCTTCGGGTCATTGTCATGTTGGAAGACCCAGCCTCGACCCATCTTCAATGCTCTAACTGAGGGAAGGAGGTTGTCAATTTCCCCGTAGCCCTTTCCAGCCTTGTGGAGGTGTACAATTTTGTCTCTAGTGTCTTTGGACAGCTCTTTGGTCTTGGCCATGTTAGTAGTTGGATTCTTACTGATTGTATGGGGTGGACAGGTGTCTTTATGCAGCTAACGATCTCAAACAGGTGCATCTAATTTAGGATAATAAATGGAGTGGAGGTGGACATTTTAAAGGCAGACTAACAGGTCTTTGAGGGTCAGAATTCTAGCTGATAGACAGGTGTTCAAATACTTATTTGCAGCTGTATCATACAAATAAATAGTTAAAAAATCATATATTGTGATTTCTGGATTTTTTTTTTTAGATTATGTCTCTCACAGTGGACATGCACCTACGATGACAATTTCAGACCCCTCCATGATTTCCAAGTGGGAGAACTTGCAAAATAGCAGGGTGTTCAAATACTTATTTTCCTCACTGTATATATATATATATATATATATATATATATATATATATATGGATTTCTCATAGTGGGAAAAAAGCATAATTTAAGAAATATTATTGCATAAAAGTGCATTATAATGTACCTAATTTCAAATGCCACACCAAAGAAATCTGATTTACTAAAAAGATGCACAGTTGGCATTCTCCTACATGTTTTTGGTGACTCTTTATGTTCCATTCAAACACAATTAACAAATTATTCCAAAAGCTCTTTGAATATTTCACACGGAACAAAAATTCTTCTAATTTTTAGACCTCAAACTGCTGAAGAGAAATGAACTGAAACAGAAGAGATGAGGATAGAGCATCTTCTCAGTCCCAGACTAGACTGTCTCTGTACTGCATACTGCACTAATGAACCAGCCTATGAGGGTCAACCAAGAAACAACACACTGTCCCAGTATCAAAATCACCGAATGAGGGCTACCCACACCTAGCCCAGGTGCGCACACTCCTGCTTTCACATACTGGCCGGAGATTAGAGGAATCTACGGTGCTAACATGTTGCATCTTGGGATTTGAAGGGAATTGTTTGGACACTTCCATGCAGGCTCAAATAAGTTGGACAAAAATGTTGACTTTTATAAAAAAAAATACTGTCTTTCATCTCATCCATCATACCAGCACTTCACAAGTTACAATCAAACTTTTGTGATACCATAGTCTCATAGTAATCTTGTACTGATTTATCACTAAATTACTTTGACTGAACTTTAACTCACTTAAGCGTAATCATGTTTTTAGAATATCAAATAATCTAAGACTTTCCTTACGTCCAGTATTTTTTCAGTTTTATGACGGCTAGGTATGCAGAAACTGCACTTAAAAAAAACAATCAGGTTAAAGCATGTCACATTTATCAGTTCTCTGTGATGAGATCACCGGTTTTAGTAAGAGACCCATGAACTGTTAGCTGAATACTGAAGAAACCAATAAAAATGCTTGATTAGGGCTGACAAGTCTGTACTTTGATTGAATGAGTCTTATATACAACAACACGGCATGTATGCCAAGCTGGTCTGAAAATGGAGCTCAGAAATGTCACACACTGGTAAAATCCTTTCATACTTATAAGTCTGATTTTTTTTTAAAATGTTGATTATAGTTGGGGTCAAAGGCAATTTGGAAAATTACACCACTAGAAAATGTAATCCGACCAATGACTCATTTCTTTTCAGCAGTATGTGTCAAAAGGGTCTTAACTGTAACCATGAGAGTAGTGCTTTGGTCATGACACATCCACAATTAAACCGACAGCTGAGAATACACATCATAGACCATGAAAACTAGAAGAAATCCAAGAAAACCCCACAATAACTGCAAGTACATTTCTAACTCAGGCCGCAATCTTGAAAGTAAAGCTTCCAGAATGGGGTTTTCGTTGCTGCCTTAAATTTTTAAGTACAATCAACTTGGATGTTTAAGTTATTTCAACTTAAATTACATTAAATTGCTTAACTTATTTTGATGGGTTAAAGCAATGTAAAAACATTTAGTGATCATATCATTTATTTTACAGTGCATAGAATAACCATTTTGGATTCCCAAAAGAACCTTTCAGTGAACAGTACTTAAAAGAACGATTTTCTTCTTAGTGTGAAGAACATTTGAATAATATAAAGAACCTTTTTCCATGACTGAGAACCTTTAGTGCAATAAAAAGGTTGCATGGATGTCAAAGGTTCTTCATGTAACCATAGATGGCAAAAGCCAATGTTTTTAAGAGTATTTAAGAGTGTAATGAACTAATACATTGCACAAATACATAACATACTGGAGGTGAATCTTCTGAAATAGACAAAAATATGCCTAGGAAAAAAAAAAAATGCTAAAAATCATTTCTTCATGATAATATTCCCCTCCTTCTATCAGAGGTGCCAGACACCAATTTTTAAACTTATGTTCCACTTAAGTATTTAACAGACAATGAAACGTGGAAGTTGTCAGGATCAGAGAAGTTGTTCGGAAATGCCAGAAGTGCACTTAGGATATCACTGGCATTCAGACAAAATGGAAGTCGGCCATACATGTTCTTTCTAAGTGCCCTTAAGTGTTCAAAACACTGCCAACAGTGATTTTACCTCTCAAAAGTGTAGATGAAGTATGAAAAATATAACTATGATCACTTTGAAATGAATATGCCTTGATTTCATTTATCAAAGATAATGCTATCATGTGTGATAGATTTGATGAATGCTAGGAGGAGCTGATTAATAACATAACCTAAATCAGTAGTTTAAATCTGTGTCTGTATGTTAGTACAGTAGGCCTACTTTAAAAAGTAGAGTATAAACAGCCATTGACCCACAGATACACATTCAATGGTCCAAACAGCTGGACACTTATTTAGCCACACTTTCAAAACCAGTACACTCACATGCAGGACAGACAAAGTCATTGACACTTGTGTCGACGAATGACATACAGAGTAACATACTTGATTTATTTTAGAGCCAATGGTTCATTTCAGAATTCAGATTTCCCCTCATTTACTTTGCGCAGTTCTTTGGGATACTTAATTCTAATTGGTCCAGGGGTTGGACTCGGAAACTGAAGAGATAATCACTGACACGTAGCTAAACAGGTGTATATTTAATTTAAATAAAGTCCCTCGAACTTGCATACGGACGAACATTTTGATGTAATCATTCCTCGTAGCCACACAGCCTGTTTTATTAACTTAGGTACTATAAATAGTATTAAAGTATGAGATTTTAGACCGACAAACCAGGCTGCATCCTTTGAAGGCCGAATCAGTCACCACTGTGCGAAGAAGGCTGTCCCAATTTGAAGGCTCCTTCAAATGCAGTGAAATGTGAAAGGATACAACAGTAGGATCCTTCGTGGCCTTGCCTACCCCTGAACTCATTGCTAAACTGCCGCCATTTTGCGTCTCAGTTATTATCAATGTTAGCGCAGGACCATCAGACGATTTCAGTATTAATATTAATGTAATGTAATGTTGTTGCATTTTACGTCATTTTGCTTGGCTGATTGTTTTGTACATTGAAGCGGACTATTTTTCTTAGCGGAAGCTTTAAGATCATTTACAGGCAAATCTTTCATTTCAACTCAAATCAATGTAATTTCCAAGTTTGTATTTATCTGGTGATTAGCTGTGTAACTGTCTGGTTGTACATGATCCTTTATCTCTCAATTACAGCTATCTTGTGTGTAAAAAGAGATGAAGACATGAGTAATGAGGACTATTACATAAATTATTTGTTCTCCTGCGCATTTACAAGGAAGGAGGAAAATTTGTAACAGGAACAAACCAAAGCTTTGAGGAGCCAAAACCAGTCTCCAGATTTCTTTCAGTAAATACCATTATGCAGCCAGACATATTTCACATATTTGTTTAATCCAAGATAAAACAAATATAGTCTATTCCTCAAATTATCAGATTCAAACTCTTATTCAATTCACAACATAAAATTGTCTGTTGTTTCATTAATGTGGAATAGTAGCAAAATAACTGATACTCTCAGGCATAACACTGCTATTATCAGCTATTATTGCTTGCTCATTTTCGCATTGGAATGGAGCAGAATATTTTTTTGATGGGTGTGAGTGTTTCCTCCCTCCGCTTCGCTATGCTCGGGGCCTGGAGAAGAATGGAGTCCCACAAGGTCTCCTGAATGTAAACTTTGTGTCCTGAAGGAGACTTGGCAGGAATGGCAGAATTGGATAGGACTGCTCACACTTTAGCTCCAATAACTCTTTGGCCCTTCAACACACACTTACATAACCCATCTTACATGTTTGGTTTATCTAAACTCCTTTACCTTCATGGATTTATTTAGGAGACAAAAATCAAGAACGTCTCAGTTCCTCCACCAATGGCCTTCGGTGAAGCCTCAGCTCAGATCTACAGGCTGCCTGTCTTTATTCTGTTACTCTCTGCTACATTCCCAGCATACCTGAGCCGGGTTGCTGGAACGGGCCAGCGAGTGCCACTGCTCCTTATCTCAGCACACATACCTGCAGTCTGGATGTGTGGCTGTGGCAGTACGCTCCAGTTGCGATAGGCTATCTGTGCCATCTCTGTGCTTGGTTCCCGTCAGTGGGGTAGTTTAAACGCAGCTGGTGGGGCAAGTCCAAGGTTACATTTAAACCTGAGTGGCATAAGATATATGAGGGTTTTATGGGTCTGTAAATAAACAAGTGTGCTAACTTTTCAAGCCACTGCTGTGATAGAGCAAGTCAAAATAAAGATACATTTTAAAACTATGTTGTAATATTAAATACATTTTTAATTGTCCTATTTGTTAGCGCAATAGTATGCACACATAGGCCAACGTTTCAACTAGCTAAACCTTGACCTCTTGGGTCCACGAGCCCTACTTTCAGGTAATGTAGTAGATGATCAATCAACTAAACAAGTTTGAAACAGACAAAGATCCTAGTAAATGACTAGTTTCAACCAGCAAGAAACCATGTAAAGCCAGAATGTGAACTTGTAGCGTCATTACGCTATAAATTTAACAGCACTACAGTTAAAGAATCTGTAATCTCTCCTTGTGTATTCCCCACCAAGCTTTCCATCTTCCTATTGTCATCTGAGCACGTAGAAAGCGCATATCCCCGTCTCCACTTTGCGTTCCATACATGTGCGCTAACGTGATAATGTGTCTTAAACAAATCACCCTCCCACTGAACTTAACATATATCAGCTTCACGTGCCACTAATACAGCATGAATGTGGCTCACGTGTATTAATGCATTAAATGTGGGTCAATAAAAGTTTACAACGAAGTCCAATCTTTTTGATGTGAAAGCCAAAATCTGTTGCCCTATTCATCCAGACTTAGCTGACAGACAGATTGGGATGCATTTAAAAACATAACACTATAACATCAGTATCACAAGCACTGGGTCCTCGTGCAGAAATGAATCAAAGAATCATTTTCGCCTGTGCTAATCAGATCCATATGTTAGGCTTTTATTCTGCTGGCCTCATCAAAGAGATTCCAGCCTGCCTGCTGCAAAATAATCCCTTGGCCCAGCTATGAATTAGCTTTCAGCTATTATGGTTTATGGTGTGCATGGCACTTTCCCTCCATCTCCTTCTCAGGCAACGTGTTATTTTTGTAAGAGAACACATGCAAAGTGCAGTGACGGTGGAAATAAAAATACAATTTCGTGTCTCTCTTAACATAAGCAATTTAGCAGTGTACGAATTCCCACAGCCAACTCATCTCAGTCTGAATTCCAGTGGATGTGCTGTTAATTAATAGCTAATCAGTCCTAGCGTTCATTAGCATGGCTTGTGTACACACAAATGGGTGACTGATTACATCTGCATGATTACTGAGCATAGAGCATGTATCACAAATATTCACTGTAAAAAAGTAGTAAATTAAACCTATTGAAGTAGGTTTTACAAGAGATTATTGAAGTATGTTTTACAAAAAATACTATTTCAGTCTTTCTACTTCACAATTTCATGTTTAATTCAATGTTTTACTTGCGGTGTCTTTATAATTATGTGTGCTAATACTAGCAATTTCTGAGTATAAATTCTAAACCAATTTTTTTTTCACACACACACGCACACACACACACACACACACACACACGTTTTTTTAAACAAATGTTACTTACCCCAGTCTATATACAGGTCCATATTTTATCCACAATCCATGTGTTAGCTAATCAACAACTGAGAATGCTACAAATTTAATGTGTGTTAAATGGGTGATTACATAGATGAACTAAATCAAAATGAACTGGTTTTGTTTGGGTAAAATATATTGAGGTACACTCAGAAATTTTATTTTTACACATTCAAAAAATAAAGAAATGAATGTTACTTAAAACATTTTTTCAAAACGTTGTACACTTACATGAGATGAAGACTCCTCATGGGGGCAGCCATTTTGAGATCACATGACCAGCTGAATACTGCTGACTTGACCTCGTTAACACTCCTGTTATTGAACACTATCACTTTCAGAATTAATTAATTACAGTATACAGTTTATTAATATATAAATATGATGATTGATTTATAAGCAGTGTGAGAATCAGTCTTCAGCACACCTGCTCAACGTGTGTGTCGTTCCCTGTGAAGATAAAAGACAGTATTTCCATCTGATGGTACACGGTCTGTTGGGGTTTAGGTAATTTTGCGTGCCGGGCCGGGCCGGGCTCTTTGCTTTGGTCAGGTGTTGAGATCGCTGAAAATTCAGTGTTTGCCAAGAACACCTGAAGAGGGGTCACGCACAAGTTCACATGTGTGGTTTGGACAGCAAATCTCTCTGAACCGGTTGCTTGCTTTCCTTCCAGCAACACCTCTCTTCTGCTGCTCGTCCTTCCACAAGTTTGCACAAGTAAACACACACCACCCATCCACTCCGCCTGCACCAGATGCTTTCAGTGCCTCTTTACTGGGTGAATGATGATATAAGAACATGGCGTGGTAAACAATATTATTCATTATGTCTCATGACCAAATTTAAAGAGCTTAAGGTGGGAGGATAAGTCTGAGGTTTGACAGCACGTTTGTTTTCTTTTTACCCTGTTGACTGTACAACTAACATTGTATTAAGATGACTAACTAGCTATTTTTAATCCCCATAGCTAAAACTAAGGGAAGCTTGAATAACAGAAAAATGCTGGTGGGTTGATGCCACTCTTATCATGTAATGATTAAAATCATAGTCCCAACCCTATCACTAAATTCAAACATGAAATGTGTGCAAGGTGTTTAACATAATTCCATTACTGAGCAAGAACATAAAATACCAGATTCAGACTGATGTAAAATAACAACTCCACAAGTAAGTTGCAATTTACGTTTTAACCACAGATGGCGATAGAGGCCAACGTTCTGTATCAAAACTGACAATTCATATTTTTATGGAATTTTGCAGTTACATTGCATGTACATTTTTTTTTTTTTGTCATCGTAATCTTTAATCAAAATAACTCCCCCTCACACTTGATGACGTTTTCGGCATGAGGACGGGACAATCTGTCACTTGCATGATATCACAGTAATAGCAAACAACAACGATTCCAATCAATTCCCGATGGACAAAATTACATTTTTTTCTTGTTCGAGAAGCCATTTCACTCGGATAGACGTCACAATAAAACTTCTGTTTCATGCTGACTTGAAGTGATGTATTTCTGTTCAACTAGCTTCAGCAAACAGAATAATGAAAATAAAGATGGCTGTCAAACTAATTTTAAACCACTCCTCTATCCTCCTTTGTTTGGACAAACAGGCTGCCTCATCCCAACTCGCGCCATTGCCAATGTTATTATGTAGTTGGGTCCAACTGAGCCACTCAAACAAACAGATTGCAATTCCATTTGTCATCACTAGAGGTGCTAAACTTACACACTTCTTTTAAAACGCCACAAATGTAATGCAAACTGTCACAACAAATTCCGTCCTACCTATAACGGTAAGCGAAAAATACATGTTTAGGCATATTAGTTAGACGACGGGGGAGTTCACAAAGCATGACTTAAAAGTGAAATTCCCAGCACGTTTAGCTGTATGAGTGTTTATCCAGGAATCAATACGTGATGACAAGACCCTCATAAGCAAAAACTTTGTGTTTCATATCTCCCTTTGAATCGATGCTGCACAAACAGCCATCTGCTCCTCTCCCTTATGTTGATAGAGGTTTCTCGTCTTCGCTAGCTCCTGCAGGTATGAAAACTACAGAGACCCAATCCACACTTATCCTGACTCAAATATTACGCAGCATTACTTGCTGATGTAGGAAACTGTCTTGTTGGATGTTGGCCAGACGTCCGAAAGGTCAACGAAAAAGCATGATAGCTTGTCTTTGGCCTTGCCGGTTGCCAAAAGAATGAGAATTTGTCTCATCTGTTTGCTCAAATATCCCTTACAAAAATAAGTATACTTCAAGGTTATTTTATTAAGTATACTTAAGTAAATGTCAAGTATATTTTTTAAGTATACTTTAAGTAGCAAGTATATTAATATCTATGTACTAGTAGTATACTTGTATGTGTACTTGGGGCTAAAATGGCCATCTTTTAAGTGTATAAAGTATACTTTTTTGTGTAACAGTAGTAAACTGTGTACACAACTAGTTTACAACTACGTTTTTCGTACTGCAACTATAGAAGTGAACTTACTTGTATGCTGATAATTTACTAGTTAAATACTTATAGCTCATTTATTAGTATATGACTGCTACAAGTACAAGAACTTCTGTCAATATAAGTCAATACTTTAGTGTAATTTTAAGTATATTTCTGAGAAGTACATAAAACGTAGACTGAAAGTATACTTATTTTTTAGTTTAAAAGATGTATACTAACAGCACACTTGAATAAACTTCTTTTTTGTAAGGGTACCTTCAGAACAATGCTTGATTTTGATTTTATATCAAATAATTTTTTCTGTAGAAAAATCGGATGTTGTGTGATGACGTGGGTGGATGACAGGATGTTGATATGTGGTTGTTCTGGCTGGTTTTTACTCAATGCATAGTATGCACTACATACTACATCATACTCATCACATTGTATTTTGTAGTATGTCTTAATAGTAGCCTACTACTATGTTTCTGTAGAATGTTTTCAGTGTACAATATGCAACATTTTTGTGTGCGTGGAAAAAACACCTTTTGACAAACATACCATAGTATGCAACCAAAGCACACTGCATAGAATACTGGATCCCACAATGCAATGCATCCGACTTGACCTTCCATTGCCAGTGTGAGGAGGAATGAACCACAAGCAACATCAATTGATCTTTAATAGCATTTGTTTACTTTTTAAACAGTTTTAATAGTATTAGTAAATTAGTAAATAGTAGTAGGCTACATAGTGCATACTGTGTATTCTATTACACACATTATTTAGGACATTGAAAGTAATTAGCATTTTGCACAATACTGCATGTACTATGTATCTGGTAATTTGTAGTACAAATTAGAACAAATAGTGACTCATCGCTTATTTGTTTGGTGCCTTTCCAAAATCGGAGTCTGTTCTACATTATCTCCTGACTGTAACATGCAAACTTGCTACCTGAAGCAAATCAGTTGCACAACATTCAAGATAATGCTATTTCTGGTGAGCATGTTTGATAAAGTATTCAATACTGCATACCTATCACTTATGCTCTGGACATAGGTCAGTTGTTTCCCAATTTTGTGGAAACAAATACCTTTAGATGTGAATTCCTAGAAGATGAAAAGATGCTTGGTCAGTACGGTCACATCATTTTGATGCACAGATGTTTATATTTTTCATGAATTTGAAGAGATTTCAAAATCCATAAACGACACCATTAGTCAGTCATTGCTGGCATCATACATTAAACATTTTATCAATAACTACATAGCAAGCTAACAATATTTCACAACTTCAGAGTTAGTGTTTTTTTTTTATCTGCTGTTTAAACATCAAAAGAAGTGATTAAAGAAACATTTAAGGCAAAGAACAGAGATGTGCAGCTGTACACAGACGTAAAAAAATAGGTTATTATATTTTGCATAAATAAAATTAAGCCTATTTTAAATGTTTTGCATTGTGACGATTTATTTGTGACAATTCAGCGCATTTTCTCATTACCACAATGAGAAATCATTACGGTAATGAGAATTTATGAGGTAATTGTGCTTAATTGTCATGAAAATATTGTTGCAATGCAAAAATCACAATTATCAGGCTTCATTTTCTTTAAGCAAGGAAACAATTTGTTTTCGTTTGACTTTGGGGTGAAATGTGTCCATGTTCTAGATGTGTTTTGTGAGATGCACCCGGTAATGACTGTGTGGCCAAGACAATAAGCGGTGAGGAACTATCTAAACAAGTTTGATGCATCTCATCTCTCAGTCCTGCAACAATTGTCCAAGTTCGTTCTCAAACAGATTTCCGCCGTTTTCCAAAGACGTTGTTGATGAGTTTGGCCATGGACTTTGATCCGCTGGGGCGACGGCGGCGCTCCTTGGCTTTGCCTCCCAGACTGGCATTGCGCACGATCTTTGAGAACATGAGCACCACCTCCTGGTAGTGTTCCGCAGCGGACAGCTCGTAAAACTGGCATCGGCCCTCTGACGCCAGCCTCTGGCCTTCCTCCCGGTCCACCTCACGCATGTGGCACAAGTCCTGCTTATTTCCCACCAGGAAGATCACAGAGTCCGTGTCCCTGGGGTCAGAGGAGTAACAACAGTGCTTAGGATGTTTCATTGTCCGCTACAGTTAGCCAACTTTTTCAACTACACTTGCATATGGGATGTCTAAATTTCTCTTAAAAAGCCACCAAATTCAGAACACAACATCATTTTTCTTTTGATTAGACGAGTCACCATGAAATCAAAATGGACAATTCTTATTTATTTTTTTATGGAATATTGCAGTGTTATTATAAGTGATTTATCCGTGCACATCTTTTTTTTTTTTATAAATTTTTTTATTCATGCACCCTCATAATCTTTAATTAAAATAACCTCCCCTCCCTCTTGCAGTGACATCTCTTCTCTTCTCTGATGATGTGTTTACCGGCGCGAGGGCGGGACAACCTGTCACTCACATGAGATCGACCAATAGCAAACCACAATCATCCAACGATCCAATCAATTCCTGATGGACAAAATCAAGCCGCGCCCTACATGGTTTCTTGCTCGATAAGTCGTTTCACTTGGATATACGTCACAATAGGGAAGAAAAGACTATCGCAACTTCTGTTTCATGCTGACTTTAAGAGAAGTTTAATTTGATTGGCTGATGTTTCTCCTTGCTGCTTAAATTAATTCACTATAACCAAAGTAAAAGAAAAAGCAGGAAAAGTCTGAAATCGCAATTCATGTAAATGATGAAAAAAACTAATCAACCTGAATTATGAATTGAATACATCTTAATTGAAAACACAAGCCCATTCAATATTCCATCTATTTCTGTTATAAAGTGAGTTGTCCAGTGCATCTATTTCATCACTGAAAATTTTTCAATAGCCAAGGATAAACTAAAAATAGATATTTTTCATTGAGTCACCAGCTCATCCACCCATCAACACCACCCACAGTCAATTCAACAATCCTCCTCAATGCAAACCCAAGCTGGTGAATTATACACCCACATAAGAGCAACAATCATACAGCATATGGACAGAAATAGGCACACCTTCTGTTGCCTGAGGATGTTGTTGTGAACTTAGAGAACCGTTACCTTTTAGTCCCACCCAGGTGAAGCTCTCGGATCAGGTGCACTATGGCTTTGGCCGTGAGGAAGGAGGAACGATCGCTGATGTCGTAAATGACCACGAAGCCATCAGCCCAGTGGATCTGCTCATTGAGGGTGGATTTCCCCTCGCACGGCTGCAAAGAAACCACACATGCATTATGTATTTAAAGGAACATTACCACAAAAAGTTTAAATGCAAAAATCTGGAGCACTTAAAAAGAAAGTGAACAGGGCCAATCTGTAAACGTTAAAATACTCACTGTTTCAATAGTATAACCACAAGACTTAACTGCTATACTTGATTTCAGTGTGGAAAAACCACTTACTAACCTTATGTGTAAAACTATTTACAACAGCAATATTCATTTAACTAACTAAACATCACTGATTACACAAAATGGGATTGTGTGAGGAAAAACAGGATAATCGACTGGACCCCCAAGATGCACAGATGGCATCCAATCACATAATGGGCAACAGGACTGATTAAATAATTGGATTTTATCAAAGAGGAAAACACAGTTTTCCTCCTAGACTGTATTTACCTCATTTTTACCACATTAATAATATATATATATATAAAGCTCAAGAGGACAAAGCTTCATCTCATATTAAATCACTCTTGTGTGGTTATATAAGGTTTATTTCCAAAGAATAATACAAGCGTACAGTGAGCAGAGCTGCTTGGTGTATTATATGCTGCTGGTTTTCTCTTAAGCTTGTGGAAAGATTTCATAAGCAGCAAAACCCTCTGCAATACGCATTAATGCCAGGAAGACAGACAACACTTGCTTTCTACAGGATACATACTAAAAGTTTTTGATGATGCCAGGTCTCTGGGAAAAGTCAAGACTAGTAAAGTGTACAAGATGAGGCGATACATTACAATCCATACAATGTTTTTCTTTGCTTACAATGAAGTGTTCAAATGCCTGTTCAAACAGGCAAAGGTTAAGTGATCTTAAAGAAAGATCTGTTATGTCACTGGAATATGCAGTAGCACACTAAGCCACAAGATGCTTATGTAGTTATTGCCTTGATTACTCCAGCTAGTTACAGTTAGATGTCCACATACCTGAGAACAGGGGTCATAAAGTTCAAGATTGAGCTGTCTTCCATCAATAGACATGCGCTTTCTGTAAATGCATTCTGTAAAGGCAAGAATAGATCACATCAGACGCAAAAAAGATTCCAGCCTATGTTCTGCACACTTCTCCAAACCAAATGCACCCCCATAAACAATAGGAAAAAATGCAATCTGAAAACAGTATCACACATACCTGATGATGATGCATACTCTCCAATGAATCGCCTGGTTAAAAATCGAACAATAAGTGCTGTGGATGTGAAGAGTACAAAAGATGAAACATACAAAACACACACACACACACATGCATATATAAATAAATGTAACATTAAAAATATTACAGGTTTTTTTTTTGTGTAAGTATTTTTGTAAATATTTTTCTAACTTGCATTGCATAAAAACAACCTTTTTTTTTTTTTTTTTGGATTGAATTAAATACAAATTATAAATATACCTGATTTCCCGACACCATCGGATCCAAGAACTGCAACTTTTATGTCATTCATTATTTTTCGCAGGAACGCGTCCAGATCTCAAAGGAATGAAACTCAAACGCCCCTATCCAGTTCAACGCACGCTCCACATTTCAGTCAATCTGACTGACAACGCTTTAAAAAAAACACTGGAGAACGAAAGTAAGAAGGGACTGATGCATCCTTTATACCCTTGTTGATCTCGCGCAGGTGTTCGTCTGACTCGCATGGGTTTGTAGCGCTGCCTCTCCAATGTTGCGCAGCTCGAGCATTATGAGGATCCTGACGTCACGCTGACGCAAGCCACAGCTGGAGCCAAAACATCGCAGGCTCTGAGTGTGTGTGTGGAAGGATAGCTCTTTGTTGCCATGTTTTTGCCACTTTGCTTTTGCATTTGATTAATGGTTCTATTTGTTTACAAAGATTCACCAACATTCTGTTCTTGAATGAAATATTAGAAAACCATTATGCTATAAACTAATACACTATAAACATTAAAAAGGATACATAAATCAGTTTTAAATTATTATGCATGTAGGTTTACCAAACAATTAGTGTTTTATAAAATATGAATAATGGATTTAATAAAAAAAAATAAAATAAAAAAAGATATGGCCTAAAAGAGGTTTTAGTACGTACACTCTGTATATTAGTGGCCAAACTTGATGTCTGGAGGAGATATTTGTTTTTAATGACCCTTCTTTAAACCATCAAAATACGAGGAAAATATTTTATATATATATATATATATATATATATATATATATATATATATATATATATATATATATATATATACACATATATATACACATATATATATATATATATATATATATATATATATATATATATATATATATATATATATACACTGCTCAAAAAAATAAAGGGAACACTTTTTAATCAGAGAATAGCATCAAATCAGTTAAACTCCTGGGATATTGATCTGGTCAGTTAAGTAACAGAGGGGGTTGGTAATCAGTTTCAACTGCTTTAGTGTTAATGAAATTAACAGCAGGTGCACTAGATGGGCAACAGTGAGACAACCCCCAAAACAGGAATGGTTTTACAGGTGGAGGCCACTAACATTTTTTCCCTACTCATCTTTTCAGACTGTTTTTCACCAGTTTTGCATTTGGCTAGGGTCAGTGTCACTACTGGTAGCATGAGGCGATACCTGGACCCTACAGAGGTTGCGCAGGCAGTCCAGCTCCTTCAGGATGGCTCATCAATACGTGCCATTGCCAGAAGGTTTGCTGTGTCTCCCAGCACAGTTTCAAGAGCATGGAGGAGATTCCAGGAAGACAGACAGCTACTCTAGGAGAGCTGGACAGGGCCGTAGAAGGTCCTTAACCCATCAGCAGGACCGGTATCTGCTCCTTTGTGCGAGGAGGAACATGATGAGCACTGCCAGAACCCTACAAAATGACCTCCAGCAGGCCACTGGTGTGAATGTCTCTGACCAAACAATCAGAAACAGACTTCATGAGGGTGGCCTGAGGGCCCGACGTCTTCTAGTGGGCCCTGTGCTCACTGCCCAGCACCAGGGAGCTCGATTGGCATTTCCCATTGAACACCAGAATTGGCAGGTCCGCCACTGGTGCCCTGTGGTTTTCACAAATGAGAGCAGGTTCACCCTGAGCACGTGACAGACAGGAAAGGGTCTGGAGAAGCCGTGGAGAATGTTATGCTGCCTGTAACATCGTTCAGCATGACCGGTTTGGTGGTGGGTCAGTGAGGGTCTGGGGAGGCATATCCATGGAGGGACGCACAGACCTCTGCAGGCTAGACAATGGCACCCTGACTGCCATTAGGTATCGGGATGAAATCCTTGGATCCATTGTCAGACCCTATGCTGGTGCAGTGGGTCCTGGGTTCCTCCTGGTGCACAACAATGCCCGGCCTCATGTGGCGAGAGCATGCAGGCAGTTCCTCGAGGATGAAGGAATGATACCATTGAAGGGCCACCACGCTCACCTGACCTACATCCAATAGAACACCTCTGGGACATTGTGTTTCGGTCCATCTGACATCACCTGGTTGCACCTCAGACTGTCCAGGAGCTCAGTGATGCGCTGGTCCAGATCTGGGAGACCCCAGGACACCATCCGTCGTCTCAGTAGGAGCATGTCCCGACGTTGTCAGGCATGCATACAAGCACGTGGGGGCCATACAAACTACTGAGAACCATTTTGAGTTGCTGCAATGAAATTTCAGCAAAATTGACAAGCCTGCTGCATCATTTTTTCACTTAGATTTCCGGGGTGTCTTTGAATTCAATCCTCTGTAGGTTGATTATTTTCATTTCCATCAAACGATGTGGCATCCTTTCGTTCATAACACATTACCCAGTCCATATTAGTATAGATATCCAGCATGATATTTTTCCCCATTGAGATCTGATGTGTTTTCAAAGTGTTCCTTTAATTTTTTTGAGCAGTGTATATATATATATGTATATATATATGTATATATATATATATATATATATATATATATATATATATTATATTTTAACAATGAGGGAAGAATAAAACACTAAACTTGGTTAAGATAGTTATCTGACAAAAGTATTTGGCAAGAAAAGGCAAACTACAGCTACAGGTTTTATTTTACTATGCAAAATAATGCATATAAAAACAGGAAAAAAGCATACATTGACTAAAACATAATCAGTTATTAATATTTCATTGGTTCACTCTTGTTTTTTTGCATGCATTCATAAATTCTTTGTGTGACAGCCTTGCCAAAAATGTTTTACCATTGTGTTATCACAAATTAAAAAATCTGTGCACTCCAAGCACAACTACGCAATATTTAATTTTATATATTAAATTAAAGATATCAATTTTCCTAGGCCGGACATCACTTTTGGCCACTACTGTACATACATACATATTATATATATATATATATATATATATATATACACATACATATACATATATACATATATACATACATACATACATACATACATACATACATATATACATACATACATATATACATACATACATATATACATACATACATACATACATATATACATACATACATACATACATACATATATACATACATACATATATACATATATATATATATATATATATATGCTACATACATACATATATATATATATATATATATATATATATATACACACACACACATACATGTATATATATACATACATATATATATATATATACGCACACACACACATATACATACATGTATGCATATATATATACATACATGCATATATATATATATACATACATGCATATTATATATATATATACATACATATATACATATATGAACGCATGCGCACACACACACACACACATACTTAAAAACATGTTGTTTAAAGCATAACTAGTTGAAGTGTGAATGCAAGAATAGCATCTCTTCAGAAATAACAAATAGCTGCACTAATTGTGACGTCTGTGGGTGTTGTTTGGACCTTCACTGATTGAGTGTATGTGGAACTGTTATATAAGCTGCTGGTCCCACACATAATGACGCACACATAATAAACATTCACCAGGCGAATGCAGTTTAAAGCATATCTGCCACATTATCTCAAACAGAGGTTTGCCAATCAACAAGTCAATCTGATGGGTCGAGAAACAAATGCATATTAATTGCATTTGAGTTAATACTGCTGCTGTTTGTTGAATGTCTGAAAGAGCAATGCAAGGCCAAGTGGATCACTTATCAAGAGCTATTAAACTAACAGAATAATCAGTGATACCAGAGCCTAGATGTGTGATTAGAGGCTGTTGTTGTATCATTAGATTCATGATAGGAACTGCAGACAAAAAAAAAAAAAACACTCAGAAACATCGCACATTGTGTTTTATATGTGTGATACAGAAGAAAATGAGATGTTGACTAAATCATATGGGCAAAATGTTGACTGAATCATACCTGATCTTATGAAAACGCAAAATCAGATTATCATGCATGCTGTATATTGTTTTCCTTCCTTCTTTATGTTTCTAAAGCAATCTCTCTTTTTTAATATGAGAAATGAGGTGTAGGGCCTTGATTGCCAGATACTTTTTCTTGTGTTCTTTCCGTGGAGCATTGATCAAAGTGGATTATAGCTGAATCTGGTACACTTGATTCTTTTCAGATCTACATTTGCGAAAACCACCAGTCAGCTGAGGTCAGCCTGGAAACCCCTCAAAGCAAAGTTTTGCTGTTTGTCTTCAAGAGTGCACATACAGGACATGGAAAATGGTGACCTGTATGGGATTATAATTGTTTGCTATTTGAACAGGACATCTTGTTAAATCGATTGTCATGAAATATACAATTAACAATGAGCTACTTTGGTGCTGCAACACTACAAAAGCATTTCATTTTGACAGCCACTAATGTACAGGGATGAATTTGTACATGTTGGTTATATTCAGTATGAAATATAGTCAACTACTTACTGATAACATCACACAGCTGCTGCAGATTTGTCGGATGCACATCCATGATGCGAAACTCCAGTTCCACTATTTCCCAAAGGTGCTCTATTGAGATCTGGGGCTATGGAGGCCTTTTTTTTTTCATTGGCAATTTAAAAAAACCCAGTTTGAGATGCTTTGAGCTTTGGGACATGGCGCGTTATCCTACTGGAAGTAGCCATCAGAAGATGGGAACACTGTGGTCATAAAGGGATGGACATGATCAGAAACAATACTCAGGTAGGCTCTGGAATTCAAATGATGCTCAATTGGTACTAAGAGGCCCAAAGTGTGCCAAGAAAATATCCCACAAACCACCACACCACCAGCAGCAGCCTGAACCGTTGATACAAGGGAGGATCTGAATGTCACAGCAGAAATTGAGACTCATCAGACCAGGCAATGTTTTTCCAATCTTCTATTGTCCAATTTTGGTGAGACCGTGCGAATTGAAGCGTCAGTTTCCTGTTCTTAGTAAACAAACTACACACTGTGACTACAGCATGATGTAGCCTGTTTTTGATTAGACTGACAAGAGGTTACTAATTCACTTTAATGCTATAAAAGTTACTAATCTGAATCAAGAGGTGAACAAAGAAGTGAAGGTGAGATCATTAGTAGATACTGCTTTTTAGAATTACTGATAACATCAGCTCGATTTCAGTTGAAAATGCTAAACAAACAGGATAAAAATAAAGGAAATTAAGGCTAATGTGCTAAACATGTAAATCCAGTTCATCAGCATCAGACTTCAGAACAATAGCTGCAGTATTTATAGGCGAGGAAGCTCTCAAGAGAATGTCTGAGGCTTTCGTTTGGTTTGGACAGAACTTGAAAGCACCCCTCTAAATTGAACATATCTGTGAGGATAAATGGCAATTCATAGTAGCAGAGGCATTTTAACTCTGTGGATATTTTTCAAACTAATCCACGTAGACAGTAAAGCTCTGGAGGCCAAAATACGGCATGAAAGTGAAGGAGAGGGAGGACGAACGTTTGCTATATTCTTCATTGGCTTTTTGAGCTCTCTCATTGCTTTTGAGAGAAACCCTTCGACTGATCTATGACTTCATTTTCATCTAGCCGGGAGCTGGAATTATTCTTCCCTCCCAAAAATCAATATTTCTCTACATTTGAGAGTTTTTGCTTTCCATTGTGTCTTATAGGGAACAGAGCAATTCCCTCACTGAGGGGAATTAATATGTGCACAGTTTGACTGTATATATCCTGTGCATTCCCTCTGGAATTTGATTAGATCAGGAAAGAATGGGTTACTATCATCGGCTACTCAAAACAAGCAAAAATGAGAAAGAATGATCAAGGTTTTCAAAACGTACAGGGCCAAACTGACGCCACTCGACAACAAACATAAGATGAGGGAATTAAAAAGCAATTTACTACTAGAAATAAAAGACAAATACTGGGCCTGAGTTAAGCGGGAGGACAGAAGGCTGTTTATATTTAGGCAACATGTTTAAAATAGGCACACACTGATTTCTCAAAGGCTGTGTGTCTCATAGCAACAGGCTAATATGCCATAGATGGAATTCTCTCCGAAAGAAGAAGCAATATTTCTAACATTTTCCAGCTGACCAGTCACCACTGACAAGTCCATTTCATATCTAGGCTGGCTAGTATAAATATTATGCTTACTTGATGCTCCTTACTTCTGTATTTTATTTCGTAAGCAATAGCACTTTTCTAAAGAAAGCCACCATTGAAACAGTTATCAGTTCCCAGTGTCATCCATACACACTCCAGAATAAAAGAGAAAATTATTATTTACAGCAACACTTGATCTTGAAGGGTCAGAAAACACTTATGTAATGGAACAAGCTAAAGTTCAAACCAAAGCCCTGCAATAATGGGAATAATAAAAGATGCAAACTTAAAATGAAGAATGGTGTAAGTATACATTACAGCGCCCATGTTATGTAGGCTATATTACATATTATTATAAGAAATTGGGGGTGGTTCTTGGCAGTGTTGTTATTGTTATTGTTATCTGATGTGGCTCGGTCCCTCCTTCATTGCAAGAATTGTTCACCTTTTTTATTGTCCGGCAGTTGGGAATCGTAAATGCTCCTCAAATATAATATAATGAAATATAAATATAATAATATAAGCTTTGAAATATAAGCTTATTCATTAATTGAACTTAAAATAATCATGTAATCTCAACTTAAATATTTTTAGTAGCGGAAACTTGGCCAGCCTTAACTAGCTAATTCAGTAAATGCTAATTTACTAATTGGTAACAATGCTTTAATAGCATTAGCAATTGCTGATTAAGTATGACAATATAGAACATTTAACATACACTGTAAAAAAAATCTGTAGAAATTACAGTATTACTGGCAGCTGCTTGCCAGTAACTTACTGTAGATTTAAATTGATGTTATTTACTGGCAACAGTTTGTTCAAAGTTAAATGAACATTAAACATTAACAAGTCTTTATCTTTACAGAATAAAACTAAAATAACAGCCTCATGCAAAGCATTGTGGGAACCAAAATCTGAAGGGAAAAAAAACAGAAAAAGGTTGATGAAGATTTCTGGTTCCCAGAATGCTTTGCATTAGATTGTTATTTTATAGTTTTATTCTGTAAAGACAAAGACTTGTTAATGTTTAATGTTCATTTAACTTTGAACAAACTGTTGTCAGTAAATAACATCAATTTAAATCTACAGTAAGTTACTGGCAAACAGCTGCATAACTACAGCAATTTTTTTACAGTGTATATCTGTTCTCAAACTAAGCTTGAGAACAGATATATGTTAAATATTTTATATTGTTGTTCTTGTCACTATGATGGCAATCTCTTAAAAGCACTTATTTTAAATCCAAATTGTAAGATATAATAGCCTACCTGTTTTGCCCACTTTAACAGTTTTTTCTTTTAACATTCTGTCAGTGAATGCAATTTTACGGGGTGGATACCAATTCCATTGCCAATGTATTAACAGGCTGGCACACAATGACCTGTGAGATTGAATTCAAAGATCATGTGCACCTGCTTTTCATACAGAGCAGCGCTGTACTGCACAAAAAATCCATTTGGCCCAAATGTCACGCCTCTATTTTTTCTCTCGGCATAAGGAATCAAAAAGGTTACTGCTAAAAAGAGAAAATACAAAAGCAAATGGATGCAATAGTCAATATTTTTTAGGATGGTATTTTCTATTATTTAAATCATTACGGTGTAATTTTATAAAGATAAATGAAGCGTAAAAATCGACAAATGTATTTTAGCTTATTGGCATTTTTTGTTACACCCAAAAATAACAACTCAAACCACAGTTACAAAATCACTCAATAAAGCCTGTATTTGAACAGAAGCCACAAAAACCAACTCATACCCAAACAATACACTCCCAAAAGTCAGCCCACACAAACAAACGTGAATGCTAATCTTGCTCGCTTAATCTTGAAGAAAAACAGGCCGTATGCCATTACAAATATTTGTAAAAAATAGCATGAGGGGTTAGAACTGAAAGTGAGATGTTAGTTTCAACATTATATAACCGTTCTCACACAGAATACTCGTCCAAAAATGTTAGGAAGTGACAGTTTCGTATGAAAGGGAAAAGCGATTATGAAGAGGAATAGATTAAATAGTGTGTTAGGGTCCTAATAATTCATAATACCATATAATTATGAAGCTTATCGAACACAGTTAGGTGAAGGAGTATTGATTCAGTTCATTCCTATAATACGCATTTGGTTGCACAACAGTTGCAATAGTCTTCGTTTTGACAAACTCCACAGTCATTACCACAAAATGACCACACTCAAGACAAAAATACAGACGTGCAACATGTGCTGACATAACCAGCCAACTCTGCTTCACAAACCACATGACTCAATTGATGTTTTTGAGACACTAACTACACAACAAAACATGGGAGTGACGGGTCTTGCAATATCTGAATAGGGTCTCAATGCCATTCTAGACCATTTTTGCTCCTTACTGACTCCATTTCAAATGATTCGCTGCCTAAAGCATCAGAAGCAATGCAATAGTCCAACTAAAACCATCCAGAGTTTGATGTATAAAACCATGTTTATCTGCTGTATCACAAAAGCAGGATATTTTGCTATCATAACCTATTTTTGAGTGCTATTCATCAAACCTGTCTCCAGACAGAACTCCCTACAGACTTCGGCTGAGAACAATCCTCCCCGTCTCCCTCACAGATGATATGTGGCATTTACTGTATGAAGGCAATGTCCATTTAAAGGGGAAAAGGGTACTTTGTAAAGTTGCGCTGCATATTGTCCTTTCTCAGAGCCTTAAAAAGACAAAAGTCCACACAATATTGAAAAACAATGACAATATTTTTCTTCCTTTCGCATCCAGCCAATTTAACAAATGATGGTTTAAAGAAATATTATTCACCATGCTAACCATTTAATAATTCAAGACTGATCTTTAATAATATAATGGGTATATAGTTTTATACAGTGGTATTGTATATATTTTTATACCTACTGTAAATGTCATGCTGATTTTTTTTTTTTATTCTTTGGCAGATTTACCCAGATTATTGTGTAACTGTGGAATTCAGAGCAAAGGAGCTCCAGATACTGATATAAAAGTTTCTGTATACATTTAGCTTTGCAATGACGCAAAATGTAAGCCATACTAAACTAAAAAGAATTCTTGGAAAAGTAAATGTTACAGGAGGTGTGTTAGTTTTACATATCAAATGGGTCATATATTTAGCCTATCATCTCAAGTATTTTCAACATTTAGCATTCGCTACTTTTGAAGTCAAAATTATGCAACTGAGTTTTGCCATTATGAATAGAACGGGGCTGAATGTTACAAAGTAAATATCATCATATTTTGATAGCTGTCGGGTAAACACATAAACACAATAAAACCTTTAAATATAACTTTGAAGATATGACCTCAATATACTTGCTATGATCTATAACTTACTCTTGACCTATTTCTTGAGTCTTTGATGCTCCAGTGATGCATTGTGGGATATCTGTATCACAGTGTTCATCACAGGCTTGCTGTAAAGGTCAACTGCGATGATCATGTGGAAGAAGGCTAGACACTGGGTTTAAGCTGCAGTTGCAGCTATGACCTCAATATTTAGACAAACAGTGAATATGCACTTATGGGAAAGCGTTTGCATATGTTAAAAAGTAAAATGATCAAATACAGCAAAAAAAAAGAACAGTGTGATATACAATAAATACATTGAACTGGATTTTTACATTTTCTAAAGAAAATGTTAGTTCTGGGCGGTTGCTAGGGTGTCCTGGATGGTTGCTAGGTGGTTAATGACACAACAACTTTGATTGTTTGTCAGGCTGTATATTATGCAGCTTCTCACCATAAATATTGATTTGAGCTGAAATTATTTTATAATCTTACCCGTATATACAACTTAAAGCTTTTCACAGGGAGATGCATGTATTGTATGCAATGTCATGCATACAATAACATAAGACCAAAGGGCCAATCGGGTCAAATCCCAAATCACCCGACATGAGTATCCATAAACTCAACTCATTTTGCTACCATGACAACAGATGAGCAGTTTTGGTTTTGTAACTACAACATTGCATCCTCTGATATTTACAAAAGGGGCCAGTATGAGGGGTGTGCATTGGATCTAAGATGAATGGCGTTGCTTTTGGCTGCAGATCTGATCAGATTGATAGCTGCTTTGCTTAAGACTGGTTTATTAATAGAGATTAACTGAGACAGAAACAAAATGTTCCTTTGACATGAATAAATTAGGTTAAATGAGAAGCCGATGGTGGGTGAGGAAGTGACCCATCCATGTGGACTAAGTAACAAACCAGATATACTGTCTGATAGTGTAAAACAAAAAATCCAGCCGAAATATTACACATCTGGATTGAGGAGATGAAAACTAGGATAGAGATACAAAAGGGGAGACAAGGGTTGAGTTATTATAGCGTGTGAAGATCCAAGTTTCCTTTCTTCAGTACAAACAATGTACAGGATAGTGGGGTAAGCTGTGCCACTTGTTCATAAACTGTCCCCTAGGCAAGAAGAAATGACAATATAAAATAAAGTAACAGAAACATGACTTTTCAACAAAAATAAATAACTAAATAACTAAATATATATATATATATATATATATATATATATATATATATATATATATATATATATATATATATATATATATATATATATACATACCTGCCATGATGTAGATAATTAACTTTAACAATGCAAACAAAATTAAAACAAAAGCAAGACAAACTGAAGCATAGCAAATAAAAACAAATAAAAACAAAGAACAAATTAAAGCATAGCAAACCAAAGAAAAGAAAAACAAAACAAAATCACAAAAACAAAAACAAAGCAAAACAAAAACAAAAATAAAATCAAAGCATAGAAAATCAAAGTAAAGCAAAACAAAGCAAAACAAAGCAAAGCAAAGCAAAGCAAAGCAAAACAAAACAAAACAAAACAAAACAACAAAAAAATAAAGAAAAATCATAAAAACAAAACCAAAACAAAAGCAAAAACAAATCAAAACATAACATAGTGAATCAAAGTAACGCAAAAAAAACAACAAAGCAAAACGAGACAAAATCGCAAAAACAAATCAAATCAAAGCAATGTCAAACAAAACAAGAAACCTATGTGTAATGAATGAATCCCTATGAGAAATAAAATTTAAACAGTGAGAACTCGAAGGTTTTGAACATGTAAAAGAAGAAATAAAAAACAGTTTTGAAGTCAAGAAAAAATGACTTTGCTCGCATGCAACAAGTAAACAGCGTCAGACAGTCTGCCCCCTGTTTCTTCAAGTGCGCTCAAACTGTAATGTAAGATTCGGTCTGAAAAGCCAAACATCTCTCTGAGACGATACTAAATAGTCTTAAAACCACCACTGAGATCCTCAGGCGCATTTCACGGGAAAAGAATGGTAAGCACGCTAGTGTTTAATGCATCAGTCCTCGCGCATGAAATGCTCCAAAAGCAGAGGGATTGTCAAGGTCAACAGCACTCGTTGTTCTGCCAGGGCCTTGTGTATTAGTCGGTTAATGCACCATTTCCAAAACAGAAACAAGAGACCGATGACTGTGTTTGACAATAATGTACACCAGAATGAAACTGCACACCATTCAGCCACTCTTTCAGTTGGTGTTGATTTAAGGTAAGATGCAAGTTCCAACCAAACAGCATCCACTGAGTGGTCATGCACTGTACAAACGGCATAAACAGGACAAAGGATCCACCAATGCCAAGATTAAAGGCTGAGATTTCAAGTGAAGTGCATGTAAATACAGCACTTATTTGAGACTGTACACACAAAGCATCAGATTTCTAGATGTTTTGGAAGATTGTGATTTGGCCACGAAACCTCTTCCAAACACATTTTGCTTCCTAGATTTCTTGGACACCACAAGGAAGCCCTGGACTTAAGTGCAGGTACATGAGCCAGAGCACATCACAAGCTACAACAAGGTCTCTATTACAATATTATAAAACGGATAGTTCCTGTCCTTGATTCTGATTGGTTGAGCCGCGTTCGAAGCCGTTGTAAATTACCCAACAAACATACACCTGTGACCGCAGTATTACTGCGCAACTGACTTTTGTGATTCTTTGTTGCTGCATGTGTTGCTTAGCAACCTCTTTGGAACTACATTGCTTGGCAGAGGAATAATTTTTTTTGTTGTTGCTGGTGTTTATTTTATGAATAAAATAAATATTAAAATGAATATTTTTATGGAGTAACCATTTTAAAGCAATACGCCCCTTGAAGCCGTGTTTTACAGTGGATTTAAGGGGGTTTTAGGCACTCTGCTCCGCCTTGTGCCTAACAACGCCCCTTAGCTGTTCTAAATGCACTGTAAAACACGGCTTCAAGGGGCGTATTGCTTAAATAAAATATAACCCACAAACTGAGGGACACTTTGTTGCTTTGATTTCAGAAGCACAGAAAAACACAGACAGATCTGGTTCTTGACTTTCGAAAAAAAAAAGAAAAAAAACTTTGTCACCATGTCTATAATAATATCAGACAAGATACCTGCAAAATTACTTACAGACTGACCTGAATTCCAAACTATACATATTTGCTAGATTTTGTGAGAGTCTTGCCAGGACAAAACTTGTTGACATGGTGCAGTCATGCAAAGTGGATTTTAAACTGTTGCCAAGCCTTCGCTGGGTGGTTTCTTACTGGTTCACAAGCAAAGTAAAAATTATCCATAATATTATTCAAGTCCCAAGATATAACTTGCTGTAGAGATTCCATTTAACAATTGCCATCAAATGCCATGAATAACCCTAACTCTAATAGTTACAAAGCATTTAGAAGCATTCGTATCGACTGTGTATTAGAAATGAAATGTACCGCACTTAATATGGACATACACAGACTTGCAGGAACAGATCTCAAATTGTGTCACCAAGCTCCATAAGCATTGAGGTCACCGAGCTCCATAAGCATTGAGGTCACCGAGCCCTCAATGGCCTCACCATTAGCCATCCCGTCCCGTTTCAACTCCAGTTACGGAGTAATTAAACAGGGCAGGGCTCCAGGAGAAGCGTGCCAGAGACTCAGATAAGGCCTGATTTACTGCTCAGTAGTCTAAAGGTAAGCCATAACCCACTGAAGCTCATTTCCTTCTGCTTCTGTTCTTTCTCTAAAAGTACATGATGCATTCTCTGGACATGTCTTTTCCATCCATTCATCCCAAAAGTGCAGGGAAACATTTTATTACTTACAAAAAACATTCTTCTTAGTAATGCAGGAAAGAATAGAAGCATATCTGATCAGTACCAACAAAGATGACATATCTATGCATCTATGCATGTATGTATGTATGTATGTATGTATGTATGTATGTATGTATGTATGTATGTATCTATCATTGTTCAATCGTACTACCTATCTACCTATCTATCTATCTATCTATCTATCTATCTATCTATCTATCTATCTATCTATCTATCTATCTATCTATCTATCTATCTATCTATCTATCTATCTACAGTGAGGAAAATAAGTATTTGAACACCCTGCTATTTTGCAAGTTCTCCCACTTAGAAATCATGGAGGGGTCTGAAATTGTCATCGTAGGTGCATGTCCACTGTGAGAGACATAATCTAAAAAAAAAAAATCCAGAAATCACAATGTATGATTTTTTAACTATTTATTTGTATGATACAGCTGCAAATAAGTATTTGAACACCTGAGAAAATCAATGTTAATATTTGGTACAGTAGCCTTTGTTTGCAATTACAGAGGTCAAATGTTTCCTGTAGTTTTTCACCAGGTTTGCACACACTGCAGGAGGGATTTTGGCCCACTCCTCCACACAGATCTTCTCTAGATCAGTCAGGTTTCTGGGCTGTCGCTGAGAAACACGGAGTTTGAGCTCCCTCCAAAGATTCTCTATTGGGTTTAGGTCTGGAGATTGGCTAGGCCACGCCAGAACCTTGATATGCTCCTTGATAAGGAGGTTGTTCCCCAAAATCTCGCAATACATGGCCCCGGTCATCCTCTACCTAAATACAGTGCAGTCGCCCTGTCCCATGTGCAGAAAAACACCCCCAAAGCATGATGCTACCACCCCCATGCTTCACAGTAGGGATGGTGTTCTTGGGATGGTATTCATCATTCTTCGTCCTCCAAACACGTTTAGTGGAATTATGACCAAAAAGTTCTATTTTGGTCTCATCTGACCACATGACTTTCTCCCATGACTCCTCTGGATCATCCAAATGGTCATTGGCAAACTTAAGACGGGCCTTGACATGTGCTGGTTTAAGCAGGGGAACCTTCCGTGCCATTCATGATTTCAAACCATGACGTCTTAGTGTATTACCAACAGTAACCTTGGAAACGGTGGTCCCAGCTCTTTTCACAGGGTTCTTGCAGGTTTCAGTAAGTCAAATTTAAGACCTTTTTAATACATTTTAAGACCATAAAGATTGAAATTTAAGACCTACACGACGCATTACCAAATAAATATTCAAATCAAAGAATTAGGCTAATTTTATTTCAATGAATTCAGTAATTGAAAAAGCATTAATTTAATTTACAGATAAATCACATTAGTAACCTTCCACACCCAACAACACGTGTCAGAGAAAAGAACAGAATCAAATTTTTTTTTTTATAGAAAATTGTACTTTGCATATTATACTGTAAAAAACACATAATTAGTTGATTTTAGTTGATCATAACTAGAGATGAAATGGCATGAACATTTAATTTCATGATTATAGTGACAAAAATGATCATGGTTATCACAGAATCCTGTTCAAAAAGTACAAATACTACACAATGAAATCAATTCACCATGTTTTATGTCGAAAACCAGCAAATAACAAATAAATTTCCATTAAAAATGAATATTTGTGTCTTGCATGTTATATACTAACATGTACAAGTTAAAATAAAGGTTTGACAAAAAAGGTTTTATAAAAAGATAAACCTCACATATTTCAGACTTTAAATATTTTTTTTATAAAAAGAATGAGTCCAAAAAGATAAATTACTGACATTTACAATGCACTTTAGCTTATCTTTTATTATTAATAGTAAAATTAGGTCCGATTTTCCCGTGGCGTCTGTCGTTGCTATGCAACCATGCCCTGCGTCTCCACAACGACAAAAAGGTTTTAGTGGCTAATGGATTTCCCACCACCGAGAAACGCTTGCTGTAGCTCTGCTACAAGATTTATTTACGGAGAAGAGAACACCACCCGTAGTGTTTGGGTGCACCCCCTTCATTCCTGTTGACTGAGCTTTCAGACAGCGCCTGGAAAAAACGAGCGCGTCGCTTCTATTATGAGCACGCTTACCGCGCGCCTACATTTGAATGAACTTGAGCGCGCAAAAGACGCGATATGTGAACGGCCTCTTGGCGAGCGACCTCCAATCAGGCCGCGAGCGACGTGTTGGAGACCCTGCACTAGAGCTCCGCTTTGTAGGCTACGACTCGATACTTTTTTGCTACTTTGTAATAACTTTCTGCGGCCAGCGTTTCTGGAAATAAACGAGGGTAAACCCTTTTTAAGACCTGACTAAATTAAATTTAAGACCGCGGATGAAAATCTGGCCGTTTTTAAGACTTTTTAAGGCCTTAAATTTGAAGTTCAGAATTTTAGACTTTTTAAGACTTTTTAAGACCCCGCGGGAACCCTGTTTTCAGGTCATTGACCAGCTCCTCCCGTGTAGTTCTGGGCTGATTTCTCACCTTTCTTAGGATCATTGAGACCCCACGAGGTGAGATCTTGCATGGAGCCCCAGTCCGAGGGAGATTGACAGTCATGTTTAGCTTCTTCCATTTTCTAATGATTGCTCCAACAGTGGACTTTTTTTCACCAAGCTGCTTGGCAATTTCCCCGTAGCCCTTTCCAGCCTTGTGGAGGTGTACAATTTTGTCTCTAGTGTCTTTGGACAGCTCTTTGGTCTTGGCCATGTTAGTAGTTGGATTCTTACTGATTGTATGGGGTGGACAGGTGTCTTTATGCAGCTAACGACCTCAAACAGGTGCATCTAATTTAGGATAATAAATGGAGTGGAGGTGGACATTTTAAAGGCAGACTAACAGGTCTTTGAGGGTCAGAATTCTAGCTGATAGACAGGTGTTCAAATACTTATTTACAGCTGTATCATACAAATAAATAGTTAAAAAATCATATATTGTGATTTCTGGATTTTTTTTTTTTAGATTATGTCTCTCACAGTGGACATGCACCTACGATGACAATTTCAGACCCCTCCATGATTTCCAAGTGGGAGAAACTATCTATCTATCTATCTTCAAATTTAATACAAATGTTTTCTTTATAAATTATATGATCAGCATAATTTGAGTGAAATTTCTGTTTTTGATTTACTTATTTGATTAGTGACCTAGAAAGTTTTTTTTTTTAAATCATCATATTTTTATTATTATTATATTTATATTTATTTATTTCATTATACTAAATTATGTGTCTAATCCTAAAACATAATTTTAAATTAAATTTCATGTATTTATTTTAAGATTATTTTCAGACTTTTAAATGATGAATCACAGAATTTCATTGTGGTCTCAGTCTTTTGTAACCCAGTTACAATCCATCAAAAACACAGTGACCATGAATGGTATTTCTGAATCCTCAACCACCTGTCAACAGAATGTAAGGCAGGAGAGAGAGCATTCAGCAAAGAATCTGGCATCGAGCAAAAGTGAAAAGATGAGGAGCAAATTGCGAAAATTGTGCCAAGTATGCAACCGGGTAAATGCCTGGCAGTTTCAGAAATTAGATGTTGTTGCATCAGCCTCTATCGAGAGCTCCAAAGGCCTGTTCTGAAACCGTAAATGGACTCTACCTCATAACCTGTTTAGCGTGTAGTGATGATAAACACCAAAATGAAGGAGAAAATAATGCATGAATTTCTTATCCAATATCAGTAATTTCATATAAGTCTAAAGAGGGTCAGCTCTACTGAACACAATCTGCATTCTATGGCCTTCTTTATGAAATTACAAAATAAAAAGCAGTGCACTGCCACCATGTGGCCAAATGAACTTTCATATTTCATATGAGAACTAGAAAAATGTATAATCACTTCACTATTAGAAACTTCTATTACTTTACCATTACCAGGAAATAAGTAAAAAAATCGCTCTTATATTTCTGTTTTTCATGACTGAAGGGAAACAAGCTAGTAATTATTAACAAAATATAGTAAAAATTACTTAACCAATATAGACCTAATATATAACCAAAATATACCTGTCTTCTGATAATAACCCTCTACTGACTAATCGACTCTCACAACAGGCTTGAATTTCTCAAAACAAACCAAGTTAATGCATGTGAGACTTGAGCGATCAGCAATATTCCAGAAGAGGGCAGTGTTGACCACATGATCAGTTAACAGTGTTGAAGTTGTTAGTTTAATAGCACTTATGTCAAAATTTAGAGCAAATCACTGAGCTTTTATTAATTCACATGCAAAATATAATATTGAACAGTGTAACAGAGTTCAGTAACAAATAAACTCCTAAATGGATCTGACAGTAAAAGTTTGATTAACACAAGCATACAATAGAAACTGTATACATTTGCATTAAGAAAGGCAGAGTATCATCATAATTAAAGCAATATACAATATATAAAAGCAGTTCCCCCTTTTGTTCCAGTGTATAACAGATCAAAACCTCATGCAAATCAAAAAGACTTATTGCAGCAAATTATATTGAAATTTTATAATAAATGGTAATAGCATAAAATGAATTTGTTTTGCACTATAATGATATTTCATCAAAGTCTGTGACTGGATAAATATTCTGTTACTATACATACTGCTTTTATTTTTTTTTGTTGCCATTATCTGTAAGTATTTCTGCACTGAATTACACTTGATAAGACATCTCAGTATAAAAATCTTTAAAAAGTGAACAGTAAACCCTGCATTGCGCCATATACTTTGGCATATGGAAAAAAATTCAGCAGTATGTAGTTGATGTGCATTGCTTTATATTCAACCTAAATCACCTTCCGTCTGTGGGCAGATCTTTCAGCTCTTTCAGAACCTCCTCACAGAATGACACAGCTTGATTCAGAAGACTCCTGTGGTCTGCAATAACAATGCCAGTGTTATTATGCTATTGAAATTTCCATTGCAGGTACATATTTCATATCCACACAACATAAAAAAACTTTTTCTTCAGAGTCAGACTCTGTATTACAAATGTTGGGTAAATAATGGGCCGGTTGAGATGATAGAGATGGGACAGTGTTGGTTATGTCAGAGTCTGGTAACATGAAATGATGCATTAAAACTTACTTTGCAGCAGGAGCTTCATTAGGCTTCAGCCTCTTGGTGGCGCTGTGGCCGCTCTCCCCTGTTGGAGGGATGGAACTGTGACCCTCGCTGTGCCCCCTAACCTCTTCATCCAACATCTGTAGGAGACAAACCACAAAAGATTAAGTACATGTAATGTGAAAACATATACAGTACAAAAATAAATTAATAATATAATATTATAAACATAATTTGAATAAAAAAATATTTTGAAATGAATTTCAGAACTTTGATTAGTGACCTAATAATAGCATTTTTTATTATATTATTTATTTAAAAAAAAATGTTTTTTAATATTTCTCATCATGAACAGTCTGATCATGAACAGTCTGAAAATCTGGGATTTAAAATCCAATTTAAACCAGGAAATAGATAAAACATTTTAGGATATTAAACAATTTAAATAAATAAAAATGTATATAATATAACATAAAAATATTAAATTAGAAAAATAATGGTCTCAGACTTTAGGATACCCTTTCTATAATCAAATTACTAGTTAATTTTAACAATAAATATAATTAAACACGAAGCAACGACCGACCATGATCCTTTTTATTCCACGTGTTTGGAGTTCTGGAGTGTTCTGACAGTCTGGTTTGGGTCTGATTGGCTTCCTACACAGCTCGTCTCTCTTGTGCACCACTGTATTCTTTGACTTCAGCTGCCTGAGATGGAAAACAAGACCATCAGTCGTCAACTGAGCCAGGGAAGACATTAAGATCAGTCATTTAAACAGGAATCAGGAGTATGAAATGACTACATCATTAGCTTCACTTTCATGTCATATCGGATGCTAATTTTGACATTTTAATACAGATGATAAACTCAGACCACTTCTCCGTTCTCCAGACTCCGGCTCTCGTTACACTGAGACATGTAGTACGTTTGTACAACTTGTACCTTGCATAAAAAAAAAACCCTTCCAGCTCACGCCTGCGGTTTTGCGATGAAATCCAAAAATTATTAACTACCACTTTAAAATTGACAAAGACATGACCATAGCTGTATTTGAATGTGATATTTGTATTCTTAGCAATTTCTGATGTGACCATGTGTAATTTTGTGACACCCCCCCCCCCCCCAAAATAAATAAATAAATATTTAATACATACATACATACATATATATATATATATATATATATATATATAAAAAAAAAAAATATATATATATATATATATATATATATATATATATATATATAAAAAACTAAAATTTCCCACATTGCGGGTCTAAAATTACAGTATAAAATAATAGATGCTCTTTATAGCACTACTTGTTTTGTCAATAAAAAATACATTTAAATGATCATTTAGACACATATGGTTATTTTTTTTTGTTAAGAAAGTACCATAAAAATGTGTGAAACAAAGAAAGATAAACTAAAAAGTAGGAGATTGAGAATTTAAAAAAGTAAGAAATAATTCATATTACAATATCTATAGATTATATATATTTTAACTAATAATAATAATAATAATAATAATAATAAATTTTCACTAGGTCTCAAACTTTCTTTTATGAATAATATCAAACAGTAGGATAAAGATCATTTAAAAATGTTCTTTAAAATAAAAAAATCATACACTGATCATATTATTAGACTTGTGGACCCACTTTAAATAATCTTTTGCGAATCAATAATATACTTCAAAATACATTTTAATGATAATTTACACTCACATACGCATTTTACGGTTAAGAAAGTGACATAAAAATGTGTGAAATGTGGAAAAAGTAACTAAATCAGAAGCAGGAGAACTCAAAATGTTCAAATACATTGATCAATTCCTTTTGATCCAACACAGGAGACACCGTGTCTATAGCACAGGATATTTGTGTGTGATTTTTTTCTGGTGACATGAAAGGGAAGTATGTGGTTTGCATTGGAGTATAGGAGACATCAATCTGACCGTAAAGTCGAGCGGATCTGCCTCGATGAGAGACGCTCAGTTTTGTCATAAGGCTCCAGCCACCTTCACCTCATGTCATCGAAACCATCGATTGGCCAACTGATTGAGTCCCTTGGCCAACAACTAGTAGTGGTCCGTTTGTGTGGGTGAAGCTTAAACCATGTTCATTTCTTATAACAATTTCATTTACTACAATTAAAACCACTCTGATGGAATTTGTATTACACTTTTCCTGACTTATTTGCACTCTCAATTAGCGATATGTTGATTTCTGTCCATACTTCTGTGCGAAGGAAATTGGAGGGAATGATGTGCTCTTAAGTTTCGGATTGTTTTAAGGGCCTCGATATGTTTGCGGTCTTGCTCCGAGTCAATAATCAGTGGCATTAAGATTACTGGTATGCAACAACTGAAAATAAGCTCAAGGATTGTATTTCCCAACCACAAGCAATAGCAATAACATAATGCCGTATCAATAATGGGAATCTGATAGCGTTTCGTGAAAGGAAACGATTACATTTGCATTACAGATAATCACGGAGGGGAACGAATACAGAATCAGAAAGGCAACTGTAAGTCACGTGACACGGATCGGTGACATGGCTTGTGTCAAATGTGAATGTAATTAAAAAAGGAGGTACTAAGGAGTACTAAAAATGACATATTTTAATAATGACTTTCAGTTCCAGGCCTTGTGTAGCACATACTGCTCTGCATATCCATCAACTCAAGTTAATATTTTTAACGATCCCTGTTTTTTTAAACCTTTTAACCTTAACAGTTTTCGTGACATATTTCAGGTTTGTGAACCATTTTTTATTAAACTTGTTGAAGTATAGGGCAGTTAAAAGTTTATTGGATCTGTGAGGATGTCATAAATAAGTGCAGCAAAGCATTAAAAAAAATAATAATAATGACCCGCTTAATAATATGGGTCAGAGAGAAGATGGAAAATGGTTATGAAAACAAACTATGTTTTAGTAATTGGACCTAAAGGGGAGAAAATTTAGGTCAAAAAGTATTTATACTGATCAAACGTCTGTCACTTGCTCATACGGGTCGGTGTATGACACTCATATGAATTATATATTTATTCAGAAATGCAATGACTTGAACCTCTTCTATGATAACCACACACTTTTAATTTCTGAATTAAAAAAATAATAACTTTGGGGTACAAAGTCAAAAATGTCAAGGTACAAAAAAAGTCTTGATAATGAAGAAAAATAGAAAAATAAAATGGACAAAATGTATGATATGCATGTAAATAAAGTTATTCGAATTTTAAAATGTTTTCATAATTTTTTTTAATGTTTAAGTTTCTTTGCAAAAATGAACAATCATCAGAATAATAATGCTGGTTGATATTATTTAAAAAAAAAAAAAAAGTACTGGATCCACATTGGTAGTCCACAAGTAGGACAGTGACTGGCACATCTTTCTTTTTTCATACCAATCACCTCTGACCTCAGCCACCACAACCTGTCCAGCTCGGGCTCTAATTGTGCTCCCCTGGGCCTGTAGGTTGGGCGGGCCACACGCGAGGAGCTCCCCACTCTGAAGATGGCATGAGGTGACAGTTTGTCCCTCCCAATCACTCAGACAGACTGCTAAACTAATTAGCTTAGCTTTGAGAGTTGGGACTGTCCCCCTGTGAGGAGCTCGCCCCATGCCAACTCTCGCCCTGCCCTCAGATCCTGTGAAAGTGAAGGGCACTGATGTTATGCTAACACTGAGTACAGTGTAAAAGGCTGACGATTATGAGCTGCGTCGATCCTTTAACTTAACAAAACCTGGGTGGAGTGATACAGTGGACAGAGATTTGGAATTGTAACCTAGAAAGTTTCGTTTTTTTAGGGGGTGAATTTTGAGCATCCTTGTGTGGACAGACATACTCACCCAATAGCCATGCAGAGACTACGGTACCAATCATTAATGTCCCCCTGATCATCGGACATTAGGAGCAGTTTGGCCCTGGCGAAGGTCAACTAGAAGAAAGGAAACAGAGAAAACATTCAGATTTAGAGGAAGAGATTTATGCATGAGGACAACTGGTGATGAACACTGAAAAGAAAAATATGTAGACATTTTGGTGGTATCAATTTAAGAAGTCTACTGATCAAACATTTGTTCTTAGGCATAGGGTCAATGTATGATTCTCATATCAGTTACTTATTCAGAAATGCATTAAAACTGCAATTGATTAATATATTAAAATGCAAAAGTTACTATATTTTTCTTTTTTCGAATGTGCTCACATTCATTTTAGGTGTGGAAAATATTACTTTTTACTTTACTGAATCATTCAGTTGAAACCTTTCTTGAAAATGGTGTAAACGTTTTTACAAAAGCATAATGAAACCAACATGTTGTGTGCATAATTACATTGGATCACTAGAGGGCGTCCATGAACTAGCTTGTTGACGTTGCCACCATTGTTTACATTGACCAGTCTCGAAATCTCAACCGTTTGTGATCTTATGATTCATACTACTGACTTCACAGTTCTCCCTACATATACCCTGCAGAAGTAGAGGAGGTACAGCAACAATTAGGCATTTTAAGGGCTTAATTGTCCTTAAGATGAATTTTAAGACACTTGAGTGCGTCAAAACGCACAACACAGAGTGAGACCATTTAATCCACCTCACAGAACATTAAAAAGCATCATCAATAACATTTAAGTCGAAAATTTGGTATCAATCTGATGCAAAATAGGTCATCAGGCACAAAAACGAGGTGCAGAGGAAGCGACACGTTCTCCACTCGAGCCCAAAGATGCACAGATGTGCCAGTTGATGCTCTCAGCTGCTAATTTGGCACAATCTGCACTTCGAGGACAAGTTTTCTGAGCTCGGCCCACGTTCTCCGCCTCCCGTCAGATGGCTCATCCTTGAGTCAACAGCAATTACCATCACTCATCCGCACTGAGGAGACTTTACTGCTAGATTACACATGTCAAACAAGACAACGGGAACCATCCAACCCCAAACAAAGGCAGAGGCTTTATCCTCGGAATAATTACAATGGGGACCTATTAGAGTGGATTATAATTGGGGCCTTGAAAATATTAAATGACCTTTCACATTTACCTGAGGCCGGCGAAGTGGAGAAAATGGCAGCAGTTACCGACAGCATCTCAATAATCAGGCCTAATCTTTATTACGACTGGGAATGGAATCGTAATGATGAGCAGAGCCAGGTCTTTAATGGACACCTGGTAAAAAGTAATGACGTTCCGGTTGTATTTTAAGGAGGCGGGGGGCTGGCGCGCTTGTTTCTCATTAGGTATTAAACAGATTAAGATTTCAAATGTACCATCATCAAAAGTATTATCTAATTACCGAGTTCAGTGAGCGAGGCAAAGCGAAGCGCGATATTAGGGGTCCGCCGCATGGGGGGGACGGGTGGCCTGATTTATGCACAAATAGATTCCACTTCTATTGCGATGCGGTAATTAGGGATTTGTCAGGAAATCTGACCCTCTTAGGTAGAAATTACTTTGTATAATACGAACGGCGGAGCACGGAGCCTCTTCGACGCACATAATTTCACTTGATTATTTATACATCAAAGGGAATCGGTCATGGATGCAAAATAATATTCAAGGAGGTGGAGGAAGAAAGACGGGGAGCCGTGAGAGGAAGATGGAGAGACGAAAAGGGAGGGGGACGTGAAGATGGGAAATGCGAGAGAAAGAGAAAAGGAGGGAAGAAATTATCCGTATACAAACACTCTCTCATCTAGACAAATGGATAGGGGAGAGAGAGCCAAAATTTTCATAGCACATTTTCCTCTACTACTACTACTTTCAAACTTTGCATATAGATTGCCATGGCATTTCCAGCTGTCAAATTTAATTTTGCTTTAATTCTTCACGGCCTGGCTGGGGAGGGGCCAGAGAGTGCTGACAGCCTCTTTCCCCTTCGGTCCAGGTGGGAGGCGGGTGGAACTGGGATCAATAATGTGTCCTTATGAGAAATTACACCTAATGCTATTGAGTATGCATTTGAGGCCTCTGTGGGATAACAGGCTAATGAAATGCCATTTCTAGCCATTAGATAATATGCAGCCACGGCCGCAGGAGAGGAGAGAAGTGTGGAGCACTAACAGGGTTTCAGGAAGATGCATTCAGCGGCCGAGCGGAAGAGATGGATCTGTGATCTAATCTGATGGAGTGATGCGAGCGCCTTCCCACAGTTCTTCAGGGCAGGTGGCTCAGAAGATCCTCTTTATGTCTTTTCCACGCGGAAAAAACATAACTGTGACAAGATAGCGTACTACATCTGGCGGCATCGCCCCCCAAAAACCTTTTATACTATATCTTTATGTTGCATTTATGTAGTTAACGAGTAGATGTATTATACATTTACAGTGTGTATATTAGTTAGTTTGTTAGTTCTCAGATTTATGGTATTTTATAACCAAAATAACAAAACAAAATCCTTAAGGCACATCCACTTCTGTGTGTTGATGGGTTTAGGCACTTAAACTAAACCGTGTTGAATAAATGCCTTTGCGGTGTGCGATACATGCGTCTGAATGTTTCATGAGAGTGCGGAGATCGCTTAGACATAATTTGTCACCCAGCGGCAGCACAGAGACCTGGAAAGAGATCAAGCCATGTGGAGACATTAAAACTTGAAGCCTTATGAGGAACTCGAGTAATTAGTGCAAGAAGAAGAATGATAAATTGATCATTTTTGCTAACTTGCAGATCAAGTCGTTCTGAGAACAATAAGTGTGGGGAGGGACATACGGTTCAAATATATTTGATGGATCTGAAGAGTGCCTATGAGGAATTTTAATGGATAAAAGTGTGTAATAGTCCTCAGATTTTCCCCAAAGAAAAAAAGGGGTTGGGGTTGTAATGATGCATTGATCTGCCAATGAAAATTTAATGCATCGATTACAGAATCTAAAAATCAATTATAATTTCTACAATAATACCCAGTGTACTGTGCATTCGTTCATTTTCAGTTCACCTAAATCCCCAGTTGGCGTGGACACGTTCAATGAAGCAGGAGATGAAATATTCAATTTGTGTTCTAAAGGTGAAGTGTGTACTTTTTTTATATATGCTAAAATACTTTATCCTATCCCTTGATATGAAGAGACAACCATAAGTGAGCCAACAATTGGGTGATTTCCCAGAAAACAGTCACAAGATTAATAATTTCACAACATTACATCAACATTGGCTCAACCAATGACGTGAGTTTGGGTGGGGCTAGCTGTTTGTCCAGTGGTCAACCATCTTTAGTTTTGTGATTACATTTAAGAATATCTTATCATACCAAAATATGTGAACTGAATCATGACCAAGATTCAGATCATAACTGAATTCTTCACTAATTCCAACTAAATTGTAATAATATTAAACAGCATCTCCAATATATTGCAAACTGTTTCAACTTACACTGATAAGGCCTCCCTGGCTCTTGGTGTGGCCGAAGACCTTGTCCACCGTGCACTCCTTCAACGGGTAGACTTGCTGACAAACAAACTTATCCCCGTGGGTAGGATGTAAGGGACTGCATGGTTTGGCCTGGAGCAGGATGTCAGAGAACAGGTAAAACATCTTGGGCTTTGCCTCTGTGCCTTTAGTGGGCACTGTCTTAAGCCAGCCTTCCCGAATGTACCACCTCCCTACAATGAGAAGAGATAACAGAGAAATGGATGAAGGACTTACCTATTGTTTACCTAAAAAAGTAAAAAAAAAAAAAATGTACATGGTTTTTTTACAGGTTTACATGACTTGAGACGGAAAAGACACAACCAGTGCCTCTCTTCTCAGTGATTGGCAGTTGCATGATGGAAACTAAATTAGATGCTGACATTTGGATAGATAAGATGAAATTTCATTCCTGCTACTGATTCCTTAATTGCCCCAGTGAACCTTGTGATTGCCGCTCCGGCGATAGCAAGAGCGCGGAGCTCAAAATGGATGCTCTGAGCGACAGACAAGCACTCTATGATTAGCAGAGGGGTCAAGTAGGGGTCAAACCTCTTTTTAAAAATGCCACAGGTTTAATATGAGGCAACAACCAGGATACATCCTGTGATACTCTCAGGCGACATGTGCAGATTGGATTTAATGGTTTCTTTGGCTTCTTTAAATTGGATACATGCATTTACATGGCCAAGCTCTATCTGGATTACGCAGGATAGTAATGCCTAATGTGTTCAGTTGCACATAGGCCTAAACAATGCTAACAAGTGTACAAACACAATCACAAGACAGCCAGTGCCAAAAACATCAAGTTGTTCGTGGGTAAAATGGTAAAGGACTCTGCTTCTGTTTAATGTCAATCTGTTCGCCTCATCCTCACATTCCCATCCCTGGTATGGACTGACATATCCAAGGAAGGCTTCATCGGCTCAGTTCAAAGAGCAGGAACTTGGAGATCCCCCTCTTCATGTTGAACGCTTTCAACTTTCCCTGTCAAAGTACACCTCTGCCCAACTACAAAGGACCTAGTGGTTTGCAGGGTGCTAAAGGTTGCACTACAAAGCGTCAGGGGTACTCCTGATGTGACCAAGCCAAAGACCCAGAGACATAAAAGCATGCCTGGATTTGAAAGTGATGGAATGGCAAGTCAGATCATTGTTAATTTTGAGAAGGCTTTGTTGGATAGGTTAACCTTTTATGTCAGTTAAAAAGAGGATTCAGGTGTTCATCTACAGTATTCAAAGTCCAGGAGCCCTCTTTAAAGTTTTGTTCAGATTCGGGTTACACAACTGTATGAAGAATTGTCACTTTAAGGCCCGAAACATACTCATTGTAGGCATATGAATGCAGCACTTCTACCAACGCAAGCTCCACAATCACACATTGTCCATTTCATTGCCGCAAGCAGGGGTAAACTGTCTTTTATGGTTATGGTTCATTCACCGTAATTAAGAGATGTAAAATCTGAACATTGTAATTGCGAGTTGTATGGTCCATGTGGGCCCTCTTTCCAAGTTGGAATCTCATAATTACAGTAATTCCAAAATGGTGTTAATTGCCCCATTATTTTTCTCTTTTAATTCAACAACTGTCATGGTGGAGCAACACAAGTTACCTGAACAATAACACATCTGGATTAAAATATCTGGCACAGATATCTGAAGCTATGTTCAGACTGCAAGCAGATCGGATTTCTTTTCAGGTAGACTGTCCGCACTATTAATGGCAAGTGAAACAAGATGTGTGAGTCCGGACATAACCAACCTATCTGAATGGGTTGCTTTTTAGACGTGACAAGGCTTTCAAAACAGATGCATGAAAAAAATGAAGTCTCCATCATCTCGCTCTCCAAATAAACGTTGAGTCGTGGTGCATTTCCTCTGTTGCACAAGAAAAACTCAGTGAGGAGACTGGTACAGATACATGAATGTATGAAGGAATACTTCTGGCATTTCCGTCACCGGTTTTGACCGTTGAAACAGTGATGCAAAAGACTATTTGAAATCTGATTGAGCAGCCAGAGAGACATCTGTAAAAATCGGACTGGAATCGCATTTTAAACCACCTCCAAATGTCAGATTTCATGTGGGTTTTTTTTGTTGCTTTCCAGACTTTCAAAAACTAGATAAAATCTGGATATGCAAAAAAATCAGATTTTTTCAGGCAGTCTGAATATTGCCTGAATGCCCCTTTTCAGTAGCTAAGATTATCGCTACCAGAGTGAAGAATGTTCAACTGGACAGTTGTTTACAATCCATTGGCCAAGCATTTGTATTGTCATACTCGCTTAGAGTTTGTTTCTGCTATAAAAGGTTCGCACTTAATGGACCTAGAAGGAAAAAAATGCAGTTGCATCCAAAGGGCATGGAATGGTCTCATCTTTCACTCTTCGTCTTTCTCTGTAGGCCTGAGTTTCGGCTTGAACTTCGGAAAGCTGTGGTGGTGGCGGCAACGTCCTGCTGAGGACTCCAAGGAAACAGACAGACTGTCTGCCGTATCAATGTCCCATTGATTCAAGCTTTGCGTCTGAGAATTACACTGCCCTTATCTCCAAGCCGGCCACTTAATATTGTTCAGGGGCTCCGAAGCCTCTCATCTGTCAAGCATCACTTTCGTTAGGGCACATCTGAGGAAACGGAGGGGTTGGGTGAGATAAGCTGGGATGGCCTGGTTCGGTTCGGCCTTCTGAAGTCAGGAAAAGTGCGAATGGAAGAAAAGAATCCTTATTGGACAAGAGAAAGGACCTCGGTAGAATTCTAGAGTCCTGGAAAAACAGGATGAGAGGTTTTTTTTTTACACTCTTCCTACATCCGGCGCTGTGTGAAATGAGCCCAGTGCTCGTTGGGTATTCATCGCCAGCCTCCCAACCACCTTTGTACACACACTCTCTCTCTCGCTCTCTTTCTCCCAGCTTCCTTTTTATCTACCGGCCCACAAGATGAGGAGAGGCGCTAATTGGTCCTGGGGGAGATTGGCAGGCCAAGGCATTCACGACAAGGCCCTCTCTGTCTTTTTCTCTCTCTCTCTCTCTCTCTTCCTTCTCCATCTCTTTCTCTTTTGTTTCACACGTGGGCATTCTCCCTTGGGATAAATAAGAAGGAAGAAAGGACCTCCACTCCACAAGTAGCACAAGAGAAGAAAGATGGAAAGAACTGACTTAAGGCACACTTCCCCTCCATTACCAATTAGCAGCAAGAACTTGTCGATAAATTCAGTTAATTCTCTCGTCGGAGACTACGATTGTGCCGGGTGAAAACAAAATCGCCTCTATTGATTATGGGCAAACAGCTGGGTCTCTTTTAAACAAGACTACTTTTCCACACTCTTCCACCTGACCTCCTTCATCCGCTTAACTCTCTGGCTCTCCACGGTTCTCTGGGAGATAAAAAGAATGGAAGATCACAGACACTAACCTGGAGTCAGGATTCTGGTCTTTCGGCCCTTGAGCTGTTTCTGGACTCTGCGCAGCTGCAGGTGGTTCTCATGGCTGCGAGCGTTGTCCTGGATCCGCTGGGCGACCTCTGAGATGACCTTCACTGCCTCTGCAGAAAGAGGGCACGCAGCATGAAACAGTGGAAGGGACTGAATGGACATAACCAAACACCAACAGCACAACGAACTATACAACACAAAAATTTGTCTTTATGCCAAGCACACACACTACAAGACTGAAACTTGTCACACTGCATACATTTAAAGACATAGTTTAAAGTTTTCGATCATGTTGGTGAACACATGACTAATCACAGATTAGGTGCCTCAATTATTAGATAACTCGTATTCTCAAAAAACAACATTGAAGAAGGGCTTGCAGCCATTCTTGCACTAATTCTAAAAGTTTCAAACTTCCATTTTGTAATACATTACTCTCCTATTTCACTTACTTGGTGCTAACTTATTGGCTGTTGCATGTTGCAGCTCTCACGCTATCCGGTGCCTTCAAGCCACAACTTAAAACTTCAGTCTTGTGTCTATTTGGTATTACTTCTAGTGTACGTTTACAGATGCATTTCGGATTCCACGTTCAAATGCATAATTTTATGTTTATCCTAATGGAATGCATAAAATGCAATAGGGATGCACCGATATGAAAATTTTGGCCAATACCGATAACCAATAAATCTTTATATTTGAAAGCCGATAACCGATATATTGGCCGATAAATCTAAATCCAAATTTTTATAAAATAAAATTTAAGAGCCTAATTACAAAAACAAAAGTCTCACCATTAAATCCGTGTCAATTAGCACACAATTATATTAATGTTTTCATTATAATTTTATGTAGCCTATATGACAGAAATGGGCTGATCACGATAACATTAAAAATTAACATATATCGATACAGATACCGATATGGTGGCCGATATATTGTGCATCCCTATGATGCAAATGTATGATTTATTGTAAACAATAATCTATGCAACAATAAACCTTTTTTTGCAATACTTTATTTGAGAGTGTTAAATAATTTATTAACATAACATCTGTGGAATTTAAAATGGTTCCACAAAATAATTATAAAGTACACATAATTCACGAGCCTGACCTATTTATGCAATTTTGAACTTATTAGGAGCATCATACAAGTAATCTAACAGCATGACACTAATAAGTGCAAACCCATAGGCGTTCATGCATTATGCAGATTCCAATATTGCATATGATAATTACAAGTTTGTTTTTGGCCTCCACACAATGTTTGATTTCACCATTAACCCCTGGAGAAAGATGAGGGTACATTAACACATCCAAATAGCACTGATTAGGTGAACACCTTGCCATAGGATGTTAAGCTGGCCATAAAAAGCACAAGGACTACATATTTCATCTGGAACTTTTGTATTCTTGTCTGTCTGATAAACATGGCTTCTGTATAAAACAGATTTCTGCGGTTCATTGGTTTATTGGAAGCAAGCTGTACAACATAAAAGCATCAAAACGTGATCTAAATAATGTAGAGTGAACTCGTTTTCAGAGTACTTTTTTAGTTTGCAACTGAAAACATTTAGCCAGTTACCATGCCTGGAATTCATTAACTAATGTAGACATCATCAACTCATTAAGAAGAAAAAAGAAACAAACAAGCAGATGGATACTAATTTTAAACCCAGCTTTGGTCTTATTGACTCAAACAATTCAGACAATGAACAGAGCGCTCGGGGCGTTTGCCTCATAGTAAAATAATCACAGCCTAATTGAGTTGCTTATCTTTAGAACAACTACAAGCAAAACCAAACAAAGTGACTGTTTAGAGATGACTGGGCCCCTCTCTGTATGTCTCTCAGTCCTTCCCTTTTAAGAAAACCATCTCTGTAATTGTGTTTCAACAGAGCTACGGCTGATGCATTATTAATACCTTCTCATTCCACATTCTACGAATACTTTCTCTCTGTCTTTTCATTTTAGACATTCAGTATGTTTAAACAGAACTCAGTCCGAGGAGTTCTCGAGTGGTAACTTTTATTAATTAACCTTTGACAGGCTCCGCAAAAAAGTTCAGGATACTCGGCTGCAGGGAAATGCAGAAGATAGCGTACCAAAACGCACACGATTGACGAACGCCACAATTATAATAATTAAAACAGCGGAGCTTGTGGAGAAAACAGGAAATCATAAAAATAAAAAATAAATCAACACGCAAAAAGAAAACAACAACAAAGCCTCTTGTGAGTTTCACAGCTAGTTTGGTTAATCAGATACAATATAATTTGTCTGGGGTTGTTTTTAAATAATTCCCTTTACAATATGCCTAGGCTGATTGAGAAAACTTTTTTCTATTGCTCTCTCTCTCTCTCTCGCTCCCCCCCCCCCCCCCCCAAAAAAGAGCTAGTGAGCTTAAAAAGCAGCTCTAATGAGAAGAGGAAGAGGCAATGGAGGGCCAAATCTGGATATGTACCTTCATCTTAGACTCACGGGCTGTTTTAATTTGTAAGCAAAAGCAGCAAGCAACCAATGAGATTTTAATTGATACACATAAATAATTCCTTGTGTACACTGGCTCTTAAGTCGGATTTGCTGTTTATTTGACGATAGAAATGAGTCATTATCGGGGCTTCTGTTGATGCCAGAGATTTTATTTATTTATATTTTGCATGGTTGATATCCTCTGATCTGGTCCCTATTAATTATGTCAAAATCCACATCGAGAATTTAGACTCACGTTAAGCTTCGCTGTACTTTCATCCTCTGAGAGCAAAGCCACCCGGTGACAATAACAACACGTGAGCGCTACAACAGGGGCCCAGAGTTGTTCTTTGTCACCCTAACAAAGACAAGGGAGGCTGTCTTTTCGGCTGCCAGCTTAAAAAACTTTTTTTCCCTTTAAGACGCAGGTTTGTTTTGGCACCGTATGAAACGATTTCAGCATTTGCACCTTCTTCAACAGGCCATGGTATCCTCCGCAATGCTTATCTCCGCAAAGCACCTCATCATCACAAACATGTTGAGTGATCTCTTTTTAGGTTGCTCTGTAAGTGACAAACTAGAGTGGAAAGCAAATTTGACAAGCATAACAAGTGTGACTTTGGGTGAATGTGATTCCGCAGCTTGATACAGATCCTGACAATAAACAGATAATGAAAAAAAAAAAAATCTAGACAGGCTAAACCCATCAACATTTTTGTCACAGAGCGCTAACAGGATAAGAGAGTGTTTGTCGAATTGCGAGACGGCGGTGCCTCTTACTTGAAAGCTGCTGAAACTCCGGGTTGTCTGGACCGGTGTTCTCTGTCAAGTCCCTCAAGAAATGCTTGTACCTAAAAAAGCAACAAATAAACAAAACACGGCACAGGCTTATTGCAATGTTTCTATAAATATACCCTTAAAGCGTGTCAGGGTAAGGAGGTCGGACAAGCGCTGTCATCGTAAGATGACATTACTCGCATTAAGACGCGTTTAGGAAAAAAGGCTTTTCTTTTTGAGAAGAAATAAAGAGCCATTCAGTCAACAAAATTACACTAATGTGCCGTATTTCTGCTTCCTCAGACAATGCGGCGGAACTGATTTTGTGCTATTTTAGCGGCACAAAGGGATGAGGAAAGGATTTGAAGGAGGGAGCAAAAATAGAGACTGAAAAACAGAAAATGAAAATGCATTTCCATCCATCCGGTTCACACAAACAAGTGCACGGGGTCAAACTTCACATTCCCTTCTGCTCAGAAAAAATAAATAAATTTAAATATTGATTATCGTGCCATCGTCCGCTGATGACACAAAAAGGTTATAAATGGCTGGGCAAAAATCAAGGGCCCCATTAAGGAAATGACCCCCGTATCGTAAGGTGAGGGCCAAATTGAGAGGGGAGTAAATTCGGTGGTAATTCATTTGGCTGTTTCAGGGATGGAGATAAAGATAGAGCGAGTCTTAATGCTAGAGATTACAGTTCACTTAAGCAGAACTCCAGCGACTAGAGACATCAAAGGCCTCTTTCAAATGAGAAGGCTCTCAGAAAAAGTTCAACTCTGTGGTATCGTCACAATTGGGAATACGATTCTCTACAGTTTTCTGTACTTTGATTGCAGTGGAACTTGAAAACTTTTGGAGGGAGCGCATTAGCATTACACAGGTGTATGCAGGCAATTAATGTAGCAATCAAATATGCATTTCGGCAAATACCGTGAAACTAAATATCATACGCAGTCATTAACTGTAATGAGAACGACTTCTTATTTAATGCCTGAAGCTTGATCAACTGTATTCAAATGACAAAACATCCAAGAAAGGAAATGGATATGAGATGATAAAAGTCAATGTGAAACTGTTCTTGACCCATTTTACTTCTGTAATGTGATATTAAAATTAAATGAAAACTAAATAAAAATTCTGGCTAATACACAGTCAATGATTATTTTCATGTTATGGACTGATATTGACATTCTATTCTATATATTAAAATATATATTATATTAAAAATAAATAAATAAAAGCAACACAAATAGAACACTAGAAATAATTATAACATAGTATATTATGATTATACTTATAATAATTCTAAAAGTTTTAAATGAAGTAAATGTAGCCATCACATCGTTATGTACAATGATTGATATAAATGTTGATAGATACAATAAAAATGTGGATATATATATATAAAATGCTCCCCTGTTTTCAACTAGGATAAAAAAAGTATGGCAGAACTATTATCTTCTCTCTAGGGAACTGATTGTATCATGAAAAATGGGTTATTGGATTATCCAATGGCTCAATGTGGCCTAGGTGATGTCACTGAAAAATTGACTTTAAATTTTGATACAATATTATTTACTTCAACCAAAAATTGTTTACAACAAGACAGTTCGGTTCTCACAAAACATTCTCAACATTTCCGGCACCACCATTTCCACTTCACGTCCAACATTTTAGATGTTGTCAGATAAACTGGGGCATCTTTAGTCTGTCTTAAACATCCTCTCAACTCCACCGTGGCATCTTTCTTTGGTGACTCAGCCAGCCGATCCCCGCGGGCTGAAAAGTTAAGCTGGAATATTCCCGTTCCCCGAGAGCCGTGCTAAGCGGCGGAGCAGGGGCCTTTCTAATTGGAGGAGCGCGAAGAGAAGATCGTTGCAGCCGAAGTCTCTTTTTCCCTGCGGCCATGTTGAAATTATGTAAACAGTGGTGGCAGGCGCCAAGACGCCCGTGTCACCCATCACCCGTGACAACCACAGAGGGGGGTAGAAGAGCACATCCTTTAAACTCCACTTCTGTCGAGAGATTTTAAGAGGGCTGAGAGTACAAGGCCAAAGAGAGAGAGAGAGAGAGAGAGAGAGAGAGAGAGAGAGAGAGAGAGAGAGAGAGAGAGAGAGAGAGAGAGGAGGAAACGTCTGATGTGGGGTCTTCTGACTCCTCCTTTTCGGCCCTCCCTTCCTCTCAGGAGTTCAGAGGTGATTTGATAAACAGTTTCAGGCAAAACAGTCAGTTTGAGTACAGGATGTGTATTTATTCACAGCAGGGCTTGTGGGACATCCTGCAAAGCTTCTGGAATTAAAAGTTGAAGCTGAAAAATCCCAGCATGTGCATGCTCATTTATTCAACTATTATATATGGTAATTTCCTGTATGCAAGCATTAAATGTCCTCATTTGATTTCATTTTAGATCCCCGTTCTTATGAAATATATTAAAGATTTAAAGGCCTAACATTTGAAGGAATGACTGCTAAACTCAAAGTTTGAATTTGTATGTAGTTTAAGTTAAAATATAAATAATGTAGATAAATCTATATATTTTTTTTAAGATAATGGGACACTGACTGTACATGATCCATTACATAGTTTAATTAATATTTAATTAATTAATTAATTAATATAGGATTAATATTCTGGCTGATACCAACAAGCCAAAAAGGATTATTATTACTATAATAAATGTATTAAAAAATTATAATAATAAATTATTTTGTTTATTACACAGCTCTGTGGAATACTTGATTCTGATCAATCGCGCCATCCAGAGGTATGTTATTCCTCGATAACAAGAAGTAAAAACTGATAACACAGGCTCATCCGGGTAACTGAAGTTAGATTTTCCTCGTGGAAGTTTTGCGTTCGGTGAGCTAATAAAATATTAAACTCAAATCAATATTTTGTGTGTAGTTATTTAATTACGTCATCCGGTATCGCGGACTCTCTCTTGTTTCATACAAAGGCAGCTGCTGCCATTTTTAAACGATTGTTTTGTACACTGTAATTTAAAACACGATTTTAAAACGGTTTCATCTCAAATCAATATCTCTTATCCCCATAATTATTTATGTAGCGAAATGCAGTGTAATAAGTGGTATGACTGTACAGTATCCCTTAAATGTACATCTAATTTGAACTTGCCTCTTGCTAGCAACTGCTTTCTCCGCGGAAGCTTTGCGTTTAAAGAGCTAATAAAATATTAAAAATAAGAGTCCTGATCACCTTGTCAGGGTTTATTCTGCGATAACAACCGACAACAACTTAAATAATGGCCAATAACTGATCCATGGCCGATGTTAAAACGCTATACTATTTTGTCAAAATAAATTACAATAAAATACAATTAAACACTAACAACGAATCGGTTAATAATCAATAATCAATGTTACAATCGGTTTTCCAAAAAAACAAAACAACATATTGTCGAATATTGCTAATATTGTCTGATAAAACACCATTATAACCTGGCCAATGGGTTTCTGGTTAAAAGTAACATAAAACCTAAAAAAAATAAAAAATCAGAAAGAGATAATGCACGGCCCATCACTGCTAAGATGTCAGATGCTCCATTATCATCTAAAAAGTACTTCTGCCAAATGGGTGCTCCCTTAATCTATTAGTTTGGGGGGGGGGCAATCGACGACCTTGGATTTCATTGACAGCTGCCATTGATTTCTGTCTGTGAGTGTCTCGCTCTCCATTCTCCATGCTCCTTATATAAGGTCAAGACCCGAACGCAACGGTTAAAGCAGACATACAGTATGGGTGCCAGGACAGTGAAATGCTCACAGATTAAAGGTTGAACAACGGCACAGAGGGTTGTACATATGCACACCTAACAGACCTTTTAAATCCATCCTGAATTATACATCTCTTGACTTCATGTTAAAAAGACAAAAAAAACATATGATTTTTATACATGTGCAACCCAAACACAATTCTAAGATGTTGTGGGTTGCTAACGTGTTGGTGAGTTGTTGTTTCGTTGTGCTTAAAATCTTTATAAAAATACAAAAAAAAACATTTTAATACTTGGGTTTTGGTTTTAGAAAAATCTAGTAATAATGATGCCTTAGTCAAAAAATAAAAAATAAAATAATAATAATTTAATTAAAATTTAATTAAATTCTGGAAGAGTTATCCGCAAAACTTCTGAAAAAACAACAACAACCTTTGCTCCATATTTAGTTAGCCTACAAACAGCCTAAACGAAACCTAACTAAACAGGCTTTCTGAACACGGGGAAAACTAGAGCAGTAGCGAATTGCTCATTAGAAATGAAAGGGAAGAGGAAACCAAACAAGCCCCAATTAAGCCTCTTCTATTAAAAGGCACTTAAAAAGAGAAATAATCTCACTTCTTTTTCTTCTTGTCTCATCTTGTAGTAACAAATACATTACAGGCATTATCAGCCACGAAATGCCCTTATTAGGGGAGTTGGGGGGGGGGGGGGGGTGGCAAGAAATCTAATTAAAGCGGCAGAGTAACAAAAAAGGGAACGGCCTAATGAGCATTATTAAAGCACATTCCAAATAATGTAAACGGAACTTGCTCGTTTAGCTGCCCTGTCCCAGTCATTAGCGCGCAAAGCAAAGAGAAGATAACTAGACAATAACGTAATCTGAACCGTATTTATAACAGTTCAGATATTCTAATGAAGAGGCGCGCTAGAAAGCGTCGCTGGCCTAGTTACTGGCGCGGACGCCTTGCCTCGCTAATTCCTTTGTAATATGCAAATGAAACAAGCGTCGCGTTTTCATTCTCTTCCTCCAGCCCCCCCCGCAGCAGCAGATATGTCGGGTCAGCTCGTAGTTACGCGCAGGAGAAGAGAGGGAGGAAATATCTGTCTAATTATTTGCCTTTAAATACGTGCATTAAGGATTCATATTCCTAATTAAGAGACAACAGCCACTGTCAGGCTCCTGCATGGGTTATTGAACACGGCGGTGGATGTTGCATAATTACTACTCTTTAATAACTGCAGATGTAGCCTATGAACACATCAGCTATGAAGAACCCAAGATGTCGCCAGCTTCAGCAAAAAAATTATAACACAAACGATAACAAAATGCATTTTGTTTTCCCAGTACACTGAAAACGTATGCAGATTAAAAAAAAAAAAAAAATTTTTATTTAGATGGGACGCAAATCACGTGACTTGGTTTTGATTGCATGGAGTTAAAGGGACAGTGAAAATTATGTCAATTTACTCAAGCTCATGTGAAACCTGTAACTTTCCTCTATTTTAAATAAAAAGTTTTTTTTGTCCATCTAATGAAACTCAATGGGGTCCAAAACAATATTTGATTTGATCATTTGTGTAGACCAAAAAACTTAGGAAAAACATGAGGGTGAACAAATAATACCAGGAATTTCATTTCTGCAAGAACTATCCCTTTAAATTAGTTGATTAATCATAATAATACTGATAGTTATTATAGTATTCTTGAAATAGCAATCTCCAAACAAGTCAAATTAATTGTATCCAATGCAAATGTAATGATTTTCAGTATATTAAAGCTGCTAATTGGACTCCAATTGGCTAATTGGATATTAAAACATTTCCCTATGAATCGATATGCACTCTCGAAAACGTAAGCATTCAAACAATAATCTTAATGAACAAAATAACACGCCTAGATGTATATAACACCACAGCTAAATATATGACAAGCACTTTGAGAAGAGTTTTACAAGTTTTTCGCCACACTTTTGACTCTTTCCAAGTGCCTGAACCTAATTAACAAAAGCCAAGACATAAAGTAGATTGTCTGGAAGCCTCCAAGAATTTCAATAAGTCTTCTCTGCTTGAGAGCAGAGCATTGTGGCAGGCAATCACTACCTGAGGTCAACATATCAAGGACGACGAGATGAGGGTAATGTTATATTTAGGGGATCGATACCAGTTCTGAGAGTAAATATATTAAATAAAAAGTGCTTTTAAAAGACTGAAGAATCATGTAGTGCTCGTCCTAGTCCTTCAAGTCTCAGGCTGAATCGAAACAAGTGAGCTTTAACATTACCCATTTGAACAGATCAAAAGAAGAGAGGAGGTGAGTTTGCCCGAGGTCTTGTCTTAGGACTAAACCACAGATATGGAGGATGTGACCTCTCAACTTCCATGTAAAAGCAACGTCTCAACAGCAAAGAAACCGCGATTAGGAGGACAGCACTAGAAAGCTGGTTTTAAATGAGTTCAATCAACAACTTTGCAAACAAACACAAACGGCGAGAAAACCTCCTGAACTCCTCATTATGTTGTGTTTGAAGCACCGACTGAATTGAACCCATCTGCTGTGTAAGCACAGGCCCATATAACAGCCCTGACACTATCGGCTACATAATGGCTCAGCTCCATTAACACGAGTCCTCCTCCGCTTTTTGAGGCTCTCTGCATGTAAAAGAGACGCAGCCATGACCTTCTGACCCGCTCCAAGCGACGAATTCCACCACAGAATGAAGGATTAACCTCTTATATTGCACTTCGCTATGTGGATGTTGAGGACGTTCAAATCCATTATAAAGCTGTACAAGTGCGTTAAAAACACGCCCATTTTAGTACTATAAGGTTTAAATCACTTAGAACTATTGCTAAACACAATCAACATCATGGTAAGGAATATTTCACATAATCCGAATACGAGCCGGGCCTCGCTTTTAGTTTGTAATTGGTTACAACGTAATTTATAATGGTGCATGACGGTATGATGCATTAGACAACAACAAGCTTTTTAAATAGATGTATTTCCTGAATTTGGATTGAATTTGATTTGATGTAGCAATCCGGAGGCAGAATTGGAATGTCAATCTAAGGAAGTAGAATTAAAATCAACAGAAATTCTAAGAAATGAATTTGTCATTTTTAACTAGAAAAGCAAAATTGACAATTCTTCTTTGAAAATTATGAATAAAGTAAAAATAAACTTGAAGACAGACAGCTTACAGATAGGCAGATATAACTATAATGGATAGAACAACAGATTTATATATAGTTCAACCATGGACAGATTGACATACCAATAGACAGAACGATGGACAGACAGAAAGACCGATAGACAGAAAGCTAAATAGACAGACAGACAGACAGACAGAACGATGGACAGACCAATTGATAGAATGCTCAATAAATATACAAATAGACAGACAGACAGAACGACAGACAGACAGACAGATAGATAGAATTCTTAATAGACAGACAGACAGAATGATGGAAGGACAGACAGACCGATAGATAGAATGCTCAATAGACAGACAGACAAATGGATAGACAGACAGAAAGAATGATGGACAGACAGACAGATAGATAGAATGCTCAATAGACAGACAGACAGATAGATAGAATGCTCAATAGACAGACAGACAAATGGATAGACAGACAGAAAGAATGATGGACAGACAGACAGATAGATAGAATGCTCAATAGGCAGACAGACAGACAGATGGATAGATAGACAGAAAGAATGATGGACAGACAGACAGATAGATAGAATGCTCAATAGACAGACAGACAAATGGATAGACAGACAGAAAGAATGATGGACAGACAGACAGATAGATAGAATGCTCAATAGGCAGACAGACAGACAGACAGATGGATAGATAGACAGAAAGAATGATGGACAGACAGACAGATAGATAGAATGCTCAATAGGCAGACAGACAGACAGATGGATAGATAGATAGATAGACAGAAAGAATGATGGACAGACAGACAGATAGATAGAATGCTCAATAGACAGACAGAAAGAATGATGGACAGACAGACAGATAGATAGAATGCTCAATAGGCAGACAGACAGACAGATGGATAGATAGACAGAAAGAATGATGGACAGACAGACAGATAGATAGAATGCTCAATAGGCAGACAGACAGACAGATGGATAGATAGATAGACAGAAAGAATGATGGACAGACAGACAGATAGATAGAATGCTCAATAGACAGACAGACAAATGGATAGACAGACAGAAAGAATGATGGACAGACAGACAGATAGATAGAATGCTCAATAGGCAGACAGACAGACAGATGGATAGATAGACAGAAAGAATGATGGACAGACAGACAGATAGATAGAATGCTCAATAGGCAGACAGACAGACAGATGGATAGATAGATAGATAGACAGAAAGAATGATGGACAGACAGACAGATAGATAGAATGCTCAATAGACAGACAGACAAATGGATAGACAGACAGAAAGAATGATGGACAGACAGACAGATAGATAGAATGCTCAATAGGCAGACAGACAGACAGATGGATAGATAGACAGAAAGAATGATGGACAGACAGACAGATAGATAGAATGCTCAATAGGCAGACAGACAGACAGATGGATAGATAGATAGACAGAAAGAATGATGGACAGACAGACAGATAGATAGAATGCTCAATAGACAGACAGACAAATGGATAGATAGACAGAAAGAATGATGGACAGACAGACAGATAGATAGAATGCTCAATAGGCAGACAGACAGACAGATGGATAGATAGACAGACAGAAAGAATGATGGACAGACAGACAGATAGATAGAATGCTCAATAGGCAGACAGACAGACAGATGGATAGATAGACAGAAAGAATGATGGACAGACAGACAGATAGATAGAATGCTCAATAGACAGACAGACAGACAGATGGATAGATAGACAGAAAGAATGATGGACAGACAGACCGATAGATAGAATGATGGACAGATTGATAGACAGAACACTAAATAGAGAGACAGACAGATGGATGGATAGCTAGGCAGATGGATAGACAGATAAATACACATTTTTTTATACAGTAAAATAAATTCACTTGTACCGTTTAAAATAAAAGTTTTAATAACACCCATAACATGAAAATAATTGTCATGGAAATGATTGATATCAGCCAGAATTTCAATATCGGTACTCATTAACTATAACTTTTATTTATTTGTCTAACACTTGACAAATTGACCAAAATGTCCATCTGTAGTCAGGAAGACCGGAGAAGGGATGAAGAGTTGAGCCGAGAGAGCGACAGGGACACGACGTGAATCTCTTCTCGGCAGCTGCAGTGAATGGCGTTTAATAATAGGAGTGATTTTATCCTCCCTCCCAACAGTCCTGCACCGTGTCTTAAGTAGCCACCATGATCCACACACAGCCAGCCTCGCCATCCATCATCCTCCAGCCGAATAAGTGACAACAATTTCCTCCTGAGTCCCCGTTAGAGGCGGTACTCCTGATTATCTGCACTCTCCGAGAATGGAGCTCTTCTGCCGTGCCACTTAAGATCATCATACAATTATGCGCCCCCCGTGTGTCCTCGCTTTCCGAGAGCGCAGAGGCAGAATCGATGGGGGGACAATGGGAAACACAGTGATCAGGGCCTGAGAGGATGAGATCAGATCAAGGGCGTCTTTGAACATGCTGATTGAGATGTCAGCGCTCGGCAGCTCCGAGGGAAATTAGGGGATATCTGTGTGATAACTGGGTGGAGAAAACTCAGGGTGCGGCAAAAAGCTCAGAGGCCATATTTAGCACCGAGTCCTGTGGTTTGCTGCACGTTAAAAAAAAAAAAGCTAGAAAATACTTGTTTCTAAAGATTGGCATCTTGTGACCCCGTTCACACGTACATCGTGTGGACATTGGTTTTGGGTGATCTGATAACAAGTGATAACTGCTCAACACAGGTATAAATGGAGTACAAAATGTTATGTGATCCAAATACAAATGAAGTCGAAAATGCATGTGACAATGTCGCATTTGTAGTAAAAACATTAATGCATCGTGGAGGACAGCCTATTTTCCTGTCAATCATCTACTGTGCTAAAACAAGAGTTTGAAATTTCCTAAAAGTCCATTCAAAAGCCTGGGATCGGTCAGAATTTTTCATGCTCGCCAAGGCTGCATTTATTTGATCAGTAAAACAGTAATATTGTGAAATATTATTAGAGTTTAAATCAACTGTTTTCGATTTTTTCAATTTCTTTTCTTATTTTCAAATTTTACGTTATGCGACACAGAAAAAAATATATTTATTCCTGATGGCAAAGAGGAATTTTCACAAGCAATTTCTCCAGTCTTCAGGGTCACATGATCCTTCAAGGCCCCTTGAAATCAAAATGTAAGTTTTTTAGCTTTTAGTATGAATATGTTAGCCTTGAGGTTATGAATAAGCTGGTGCATTTCAAAACAATGACAAAATTCGCATTTAGGAGATATAAGCATTCAAAACTTACAGTCTCTCACTTCCGCTAAAATGGATCACGGGTTTTTATGACATCACCGCGGACTTCAGCTTCTCATCACATCTTCTGTCCAATCAAATGCTCTCTAGAATCTAAAGCGTCCCGCCCCCTATGCTATAAATACCACCTGGCCAAAGCAACCGTTGACACTTTATGGAGCAATATGGGTTGGAGATGTGAGTTCAGTTGCTTAAACGCTCGATTTTTATTCCGTTTATCAACTGTAAATTGGTTAAGAATGAAATGGCTACACCTCTACTATTGAATCCAACGTATCATCAGACCTCAGATTCGCTTCCATGTTGCTGTCAAGTACGACTTGCAGTCTGTGAGGTAAACTAAACGCTATTGGCTATTTGAAAAGGGGGAGGAGCCATTCAATATGTCCAGCCTTAGCTTCCTGTTTCAGTGGAAATTACGTCAACGCATCATACAAAGTTGCACTTTAGTGGGCCTTTCAGAAACCATTCAAATATGCCGATTTGGTGCACAAAATGAATAGTGCTTAAATATTTGAAATGCTTCACATCTCAATCTTTTTGTGCTTTATTAACATGCAGCAACACACTAACACTCATAGTAAGTGATGTGTAGTCTAGAAAAAAGAAAAACTTTCCTTGACAATAAAAAGTGGTCAAAAGAGATTCCTGCTAAAACCAGGAGACTGTCTTGCGATCAAATCACCTCAAATAGATCAGAACAGAATTCTGTCATTTTGCATATGATGAAACCACTGAATGAAAACCACGACAGGTGGGCGCAAGCGGAGGAAATGTTCTAAAAAAGAATAAATATAAAGACATAATTATCGTCATTGCAAAAATGACATTGCGTTTGTCTTCTTTCATGTTGGAAACTACATTTAATAAGTAGGAGTGACATAAAAGCCTAATTAAGATGGACTCGAGCAGCTTGATAAAGAAATGCCATGTAATTTCCGCTGGTTCTTAAGCATGTTCTAGTTCATTTCGCACCTTGTTACACTAATTAACGGCTGAGACCACGACCGCATGAAATTACAGCCAACAAATTCGGCTCCTTAACAAAAGGGATTTTGACAGTTCTTGGACAGTCTGAAGGCAGGTGTGAGCACGACATCAAACAATAATTACGTCTGTCATTGAGAGGCTCGGTATGCGCCGTGCACTGACTCCTCCAAAGCAAAGAAATACGGTTGGAGAATTCAAGCATGAAAACCATAACCCGGTGGTGACAGCTTTCTGTTATCACGCCATCAAATGATTCCCAAAATCCTTCTTTAAAGAAAACCCACATAGCATGATCAACAAAATGTGAAGTTGTAGAGTGATTTGACAGCTGAGCAGAAGACTGTGAAGTAGACCGGCCTGTGTCAGAAGATACTGATGCATAACCAAAACGCTTTACATTCCCATCAAGAACTGACTGCATTTCAATGCGTTGATGCTGTCGATCCTATAATCTCCTCGCCGAAGCAGATGGTTTAAACTTTAAATACACACAAAAAAAAACATCCGCTGACCAATCCATCTCGTTTACTTGAAAATTCAATGGCTGAGGTACTCTGACATTTAATGAGATTAAAAGAAAACTTTGCACGTCAATTGCAATAAGTGGTTGAGGAGTCCATTAAATCAAAAATCGAATTCAAAACATCTCTAAGCGTGCCATTTCTGCACGACTACCATCACCACATGGGTAAATAAGTATGGTGTAATAAGTATAAATAAATAATCAAGTTTTGCACAAACATGTAGTCCCTACCACCAAACTCACACATCAGTCTTTTGAGAGGACCACAGAAAAACTGGTTACACTTTCTTGTGATTCAGCCTACTTTAAAAACATCCACAGTACAAAAACTTGATTTTTATTTTAGCCAGGGATCATGCACCTTTATAAAAATCCTGGCCCATAACGATAAGCTGATAATTATTTTCATCTTATGACCTATAACCAATTAAAATTGCATAAAAGACCAAATATTTTGTATGAATAAATTAAAATCCATCATTTTTAGAGCAACAAGTGAATTTATGCATCACAACATTATAATGCATAGTATGAAAAATAGATATTCATTTTGAGATTTGCTAAAGAGTACATTTAATTAATTAAAATATTAACTTAAACTTAAGTACATTTTAAACTTTAAATGAGCATTAGATAGCGGCAAAAGTTAAAGGTATAAATAAATGTTAAATCATCAAGTGAATTTAAGCATCACAATATTATCAAAATGGATATTAATTTTGAGATTTGCTTACACTTTATACAGTGTTCTTAAAGTTTTAGTGTTTTTACATAAATATTACCTTTAAGTGAGCAACAGATGAAGCAAAAGTGATCTAAATGTAAATGAGCATGCACTATAAAAATACCCAACGTTAAAAGATAGCCGATAAACAAAACGAACCCTGATAAACTGATAAAGGATAACCATTAAAGTTCCAATACTGTCACATGTGAGCTTGACAACTTACTGCTGGATGCGCTGAAGAGGAAGCAGAAGCAAGTCCTCAAGTTTCTGCTGTTTGAACTCGGGCCTCGACTCCTGGAGCTTTTTAAACCGTCTGAAGGCTTTGCTTTTCTTCACTTGAACCTGAGAAGGAAATGAGCCATGAATCAAAGATCTGCTTCCATGAAAACAACTTGATACAACAGCAGAACACATGTGATAATGCAAGCGATAATACTGTTTACCTCCCACCAACATTTTCACCTCCGTCAATGATGCATCTGGCGTGATGTCTATTGAATTGTGTATTCAGTCTCGCTTGCGACTGAATCTCACTCATGCACAACGAGACATCTCTGTTGTCTCTTATCACAAGCTGTCTTCCGAATAGAAGCAACCCTGGTTTCATTATTTAATATACATCCACACATACAGTGTCAGGCTAATGACAGACAGAGTCTTAATTAGCATAGCAAAATATCACTTCAATATGTAAAATATGTTTTGAATCGTGCTTCTCTCTGAGAAAAGCATGGGTCGGTGCTATGTTTGTGTGCTAAGTAAATAAATAAACATATCAAGTGCACAAAACAATCCATCATCTTCAAACGGCCCACACCGCGAACAACACCTGCTCGGCTAGCATTTATGGCCGAGGCAGCTGGGGTCTCCCTCTGAGAAACACACTAACATTAAATCACAACATGTTGGACATGCTGTGAGAGGAATTCTTTATTTAGGCCAGCCAAAAAAAAAAAAAATCTTAGAACGAATCCTGTCATTTTAAATTGCCTGAAAGCTTTCCACATTTTAAAATAATAGGAAAGTCATCAAAACAATCAAAAAGTATACTTTTAATATTAAATATTAATATTATTTTTTTATAAACCACTACAAATTGTTTTAAATGTAACAAATGAATTTAGACATGAAAAAATTACAGTATGAAAATAAACAATATGTTTTTAAAGAGTTACTTTAAGTGAGCATTAAATCAAGACAAAGGTATAAAGTTTGGAGTCAGATTTTTTTTTTTTTTTTTTAAAGAAATTAATATTTTTATTCAGCATGGACACATTCAGTTGATTGAAAGTGGCAGTCAGAATGTATATCAAATTAATGCTGTTGTTCTGAACTTTCTATTCATCAAAGAATCCTGGAAAAAAGTAACACATTTTCACAAAAATATTAAGCAGTAATATTAAACTGTTTTCATTATTGATAATAATAAGAAATGTTTGTTGAGCACCAAATCACCATATTTGAATGATTTGCGACAGATCATGCGTGAAGACGTAATGATGCTAAAAATTCAGCTTTGTCATTACAGGAATAAATTACATTTAATAAAAAATATTAAAATAGAAAAGAGTTGTTTAATTTGTAAGCATAAGTGAGAATAAGAGACTTATTTCAAAAACAATCTTAAGTCCAGTTCACACCGAGGAAATAACTATAATGATAATAATGATAAAGATATAGTTCTAAAAAATCGTCAGTCTCACCACAACTATAACAATAATGCCACAGAGCAACAATATCATTGGAATCACTTTCAGAATGATTTTTTCCAGCTGATAAATGATAAAAACATCAACAGCCAATCAGAATCCATCCTGCTTTCAGAGCATTTAAAGCGGCAGACGACAAAACTGCAGTGCGCCCCACTTATAATAAACACAATGATATCGTCCACTGGTGTGGATGCTAATCTAGTTCTCTCTATAGTTATCATTCTTGGGCCTTTACAGACCCTAAACTAAAACGGTAGTGTAAATGAGGCTCCGATACCGACTGACACCGGTAAATTAATAAATGTCTAACATCAGTCACTAACTCGTACAGTATACCATGTATCCCTAAAATAAATAAACTTTAAAAGATCTCATTATTACATATTTACTCATATTATTATTGTGCCGAACTATCGGTCAAGGTTAAAAATGGGACAAAAAAAGTGGATTAAAAATGTCACAATGAAATTTAAAAATAAACTATTTGGGAATGTAAAAGGCTCCTTGGTTGAAAAACTTTTTTTTTGTGCTAATTTAACTAAAGAACGTGGATCTTGAGGAACAGACTAGCCATGTTTGTGACATGGTGAACATGCCAGCCAATGTTCCAGCAATTACAGCCATGTAGGCCTGGCGGAGTAATCGATGCTAACTTAAACAGCTCAGTCTGCAATCAATGGGAATCGGTCAATTGGCCACAGACGTATTCCTCCTCTTAATTAAGACATTAATATCTGTGAGGCTCTCCCCCAGCTAAATAAAAGCAGCGTGTGGCTAGACGAGGCTTGGAAGAGCTTTGCTGCAAGGCTAACACTCGAAACGACCTTTCTGCAAACATATATTCGGTATCAGACGCAATTACTGGCATGGTACGAAAAAAAAAATGCCCCCTCGGTTCACCGTAAGCACACAGAATACAGAAGTTAGCACTAGCCTGGCGCCCCGATGATTCTTTAACCGCTAACTGATTTGGTCTAACAAGGAATCAGTCATCCGTACACTTGGGTACAGGTGCCTTGCCGAGGGAGGAGCTAATTAGCAAAGAGAGAGATTCCCCATCGCACTTTTTACCGGCCGACTGATGGAGGCTGCCCACTTAAGTCAGGCGTAATGAGATGGTAGTGTTGGACCTAATGGTACCGCTGGGCTTTGCCTGGGAGAGATCTGTTTGCACAGAGTGTCATCCTAAAGCCTTAATCAGGTAGGTGACTCAATTTTTTTTTCACCGTTCCAAACGTCAATCATTTTGAATGGTGATCTTTGAGTTACTGACCCGACATTGTGTCTTCTCTTCTTTTTTTTCCCCCCACAAGGTTGAGCCGAACAATATGGTGCGGTGAAAAAAGGTGCCAGAGATGAGGAGTTGTACAAGACTTAATAGGTTTGGACTAATTAGAAGTGGAGCATGACATACTGTCAATCCTATGCATTACCATAGATCTATAATGAATACATATTCATGATTTCATATTGATAGACATAGCCACCGTCTTCAGTGTAAGGAGATGACCTCTATCCAAGTAAAAGAACACATTCACTCAGGAAAAGCCAATACAAATGACCATTTGATTGAGTAACTTTCATAGCAGGTGGAATAATAATTAGACTATCTTTAAAGAGCAATGCAGAAAGAGGAAAATGCAAGGCCATACAACACAAAGAGTAACATCCAGAGTAAACACTGAACTTTAACCTACCATGAGGACTTTTTTAGCCGTCTGGATGTTGTCAACGTAAGTATTGTACAACTGCAAGTGAGTGCAGAACTCCTCAAACCCGATGCCAAACCTCGCCAGTTCTAGATGAGTGAGTAGGGTCCTGTTAAAAACAAAAAGAAGAATTGAAAATATGATTTGCCTTAAATGGTGAAAAATCATTTGTTTTATTCATTTTAAAACGATTCATCTCACTTAAAAGCATACTTTAACAATTAAGTCCTGTTAACTCAATAAATACATAACAACGTTACCCTACTCTGCAGTCTTGCCATCGCACTCCAAACGCAATGATAACCCTGATACTGTTTTGGAAATCAAGGCATTTCTTGTCACAAATAATGAGGGGGGTTAGTTCAGAGGCAGAAGTATTTGCGAAAGGAAGCGTTTTTAGTCAGATTTGTGTGGTGTCATCCGAGGGCCCCTCCCTGTGGGTGACATACTTATTTGAGACAAGGGTGCTGGGGCTAGCGCCCAAGGGCAAGCGTGTGGTGCTTTGTAGCGAGAACGCACCCATTGCGAAACCAGGAACAAAACAAGGCGTTCAAGAGGAATGGAAGAGTTGGTGCTCTGGCTGTCAGGCACATTAGGGTGACATGGGTATAATTCAAGGGTGAGGGTGTTGACACTTGTGAGGGAGCTTATTATCCAAACTAGGCGAGGTAGGTATCACACATACATACCGCTTAGACCAAACAGAAATACAGGTACGGATACACGCACACACTCTCTCTAATGATGTTCCCTGAGACTTTACGTTTTTTTATATGCATTTTGCGGTTGAAGTTGATTTAAATAGATTTTAATGAAGTTGCGAGCCAAGGTAGCCTCTGTTCATAATCAGGAGATGCCAGAGCAACCGAGAGAGTTCTAACGAGGGCAAAGGGCGGGAAAAGTAGTGTTTCCTTTTTCCTCCTCACAGCCAGAGGCTATTATGATAAATATGAAATTATGACTTACATTTTTTATGCTCTTTTTTAGGGCAATTAAATTCTCTAGCCGTCAGGAAGATGACAAAGATAACATTAGCATTCCTCCTGCGTCACGTTAATCTACATTAATGCTTAGCGGTTGCGACATCTGGGTCGGGCACGGACTCAACCAAACAATGGAGGTCTATGTGGCTTCATTTGTGGGAAACGAGAACCGAGGAATACTAATTATCGCCTATGAATAGTTAGCAGGAACACAAACACTCGTAAAAACACGAATCCGTACAGGACCCAAAAGCATCGTTCAGTTTGTTGGGAGACCCCCTCCTTCCCTCGATAGTGACAAGGACCCTCTTCCTTCATTTCGGAGACTATTTGATCTCTTTCCACACCACATTTACTGTCATTAAGAAACCCCCAAGATGCACTCGTTCAGAATATTTATCTCTCAAATACGTTTTTGATTCAGTGCTACTTAAGTGACAGCACTTTCAAGTTGGTGATCACTGTTACGGTGCATTCTGGGATAATTGGGTTGTTCCCACTATTGCCTTATTCCCCGCATCAGATAAACAGGCATAATTCGGATGAATGGCAGCGGCATGACAATATATTCAAGTTTTGTGTGTTTGTCTGTTTGCTTGCTTGCTTGTTCTTTACCGACCCAAGAGTATCATATCATGTACAAAGAATGAACTTCAAACAAACTGCATCCTATTCTTTTAGGCTTAAATATAGCTGACAGACATTTTTAGATTTCTTAAGATGTCATCGTATTAACGCCGCCTTTAAGGCAACCATCATTTTGAACGCTTTTATTGAAAACTGGGAAACATTGGGTTGTATTGTCCTTATGTTATATAATTACTCCAAAAGATCTCAAAAACCATAAGAAAAACACAATTATTTGAAATAATACATCAGAAATGCAAAATTAAATTCTGCTAAAAGTATAAAATGTGTTAAAAATATAAAAATAAACAGAATTTAAATCACCCTTATGTCATTCCAAACCCGTATGACTTGCTTTCTCCTGTTTAACGCAAAAGGAGAACTTTTGAAAAATGTTAAAGCTGCTCTTTTCCATACAATGAAAGTGGATATTGTACAACAACTTTTATGTGAGGAACAGACCAAAAAAGTTGTTATTTATAAAAACAAATGTTGCTATGAAAGTGGTAGCAGTCACCATTCACTTTTACTGTATGGAAAAGAGCAGCTTGGACAGCCTGCTAAATATCTCCTTTTTCATTCCACAGAATAAAGAAAGTCAAATGAGTTTTGAAAGACATGAAGGTGAGTAAAGGTGACAGGATTGCAATTTTTGGCTGAACTATTTCTTTAAGAGTAAAATCTAATATGGTTAAAATTCATATGCTATAAAGCGCATATTGTGCATGACAAAAACAAACAATCTACGGCTCACCTTCTGCCCTGGTTCTCTATTTTTCAGTGTTACAACTAGTCAAAGATAAAAAAAAGTGATGATTTCAGTTAAGGATTGAAATAACCTTCAGCAGCCAGCGCAGATATCAACACGCATCTGAAGAAGCTTCCTGATAACGATGTGGTTTTGGAGTACGCGAGCACTTTATTCGTTTTAATCAGTCAGCCACTGCTGTCTGTTCACAGATCTAAATTGAGAGACTGCCATTACGCTTCACCCGGCACTTCAATAACCGATTCTAATGATGATATATGGTAACCAAGCACCGATTTATCCAATACATCGGGCTCTAAAATTCAGTCCTCCATCTTCATTCAGCCACTGTTTGTAGAGAGGCCCGTCAATCAGGCATTGATGGGAGCCTCGGGGACCCACGGTGATTCATTATTCAGACAATTTTATGATTCTCGATCAACGAGGCCTGGATGAAGCCCTCGAAGGCAGTCAGTAGTTCCCTTTCTAGTGGTTTGGTAATTCAAAATATGCACACAATGAAACCACTGGGCAGTAACTCTTACGAGAACTTCGGCCAATTCGAGACTAATGAAATATCCTTCACTATGTTTCTCCTGTTGGGAAACGTGTCTCTGAGCTTGTCAGGCAAATTCTCTGAGATTGATCTGGTTGTTAAATATATCAAACACTGTTTCACCTGCGCTAAGAAGCGATGATCTCTCTAATACAGGCTTAAAGGCGTTAATAAGGCTGGAAGCTTGTTCGCTCGCAGGCTATTGGACATTAGTGGAGAGGGCTGCTGCTTTTGCTGGTTGCTTTCAAATGTGGTACATCAAAACACCAAACGCTTCACGAGAGCTCTGTGCCATAGATAGCCTCAGATAAAATGAACAAGGACAGGCTTCTTGACACCTGTGAGTTAATTTGTTGTTAGTCTGCCCATCCCGCATGGAAAGATCAATGCCGACTGCTCTTAAGGCCAGTTTTTCTGATGTATTATTTCATCTTCTGCAGCTCTGGCTTTTCATTTGCTCAAGCTGTCATAAAGGCCCCTCAAGCAGAGTGTCTAATCGTCTGTATGCGGAAGAGTCACGGCTCAACTTAGCATGATCACTTTACCACTGGTGAAATATAAAGATGTTATTAAAGTCATGATGAAATTAAAGTTCACTATTTCCTTAAAATGTACAATCTTGCTATTATTTCAGACTATATCCATGACTAAGAAATTACTTATTTTCAGCTCAAATATCACACATTTTCCCCACCCCTGCCCTAGTCAAAAGTACCGATACTTCAGTTCAAGTGCTCAAATTTAAAAACATGTTAGTATAATTTGCTTATTTGCATTCGTGCTCTGCAAGCGCTCATGGCAATTTTATTTAGTATTATTTTAATCAGTGTTTCTCACCTGGTTTGGCCGTGGTACCCATATTTTCCCATGGTCATTAAGCTGCAACCCGCATTTTTATGAATTTGAACCTAGCAAATTTATCTCTCAAAAATGAACACACACACACACTTTACTTAACATACACGTAAATTGTAAGACTATCACTAGCACTGATGATTAAACACTATAATATTATAAAGTAAGGCTATTAAACAGCAGTCCCAAACTAGTTTTTCATAATAATATAGAGTCAGTATGTTGGTATGAGGCATCACAGTCATCAAAAATATAGAAAATAGCACAAAAGTGAAAATAAAGTGGAATTTTGGGAAAAGGTTACAGAAACTACAGTTATATAGTGAAGTGATATACTCCGCATTCGCACCTCCACATTTCCGTGCGCAATAAAAGAGTGTGTGCCGTGAGTTCATTTTTCTGAATTCTTTTTATTTCGTAGCAATTTGCAAAAATAACGTTAGAATAATGATGCTGACAATATCTCATCTGACAGCAGACACTGAATCCGGACGTTTTTCTCAGACACTCTTTACTTAAACTGCGTCTGACAGAAGAGTCAAGAGCACTCAGGCACGCACTTCAAAATAAAAGTCTTGCATCAGAAAAACATTTAGAATTACGTTTTTGTTGTTGTTGTCATTTCTTTGACTGTACTCTTCGACCCATCAGTTAAGAAACACTGATTTAAATTATTTAAACTATTATAGTATTTATTAATAGTTTGAATTTAGTTTTATTTGTAATATTTCAGATAAATTTTTGTTAAAACTTTTGTAATTTGTGTTAGTTTTTATTTTTATATAATAAAAATACTTATATTCAGTTATTATTTATTTTATTTCAGCTTTAGTAATTACCAAAAACAATTTTTAACAGTTTTAGTTCACATTAACAACACTGACTCACGGTCAAATGCATTTCTTGGTATTGATGTTGGAATGTCCTAAGAGAACGTAAACGAGTCGAGGATTTGTATTAAAATATTAAATCTAAACGCAGCCCAACAGACCTGCCACTGTCTATGTTGTTAATATTAATCCATGAATATTGACCACCCGCCCCCAAAAATAATAATAATTATTAATTATAAATTAAATATTTATTGGCTATTACTGTTTAATTACTTAAAACGTGAAGGCTACAAACCATTATTAATTCAATTTGTTAATATTTTTATTGAATCATATCAATAAAATATTATTTAATATTATTTTGACTTAATTCAAAAGCTTTTTTTAGTATAAAAATAAATAAATAAATAAAATCACAAAATTGCCCAGGTCATGGGTTTGATCCTAAAAATACAAACGCCTTGTACTGTTTTGAATAAAAGTATTTGCCATGTGCATAAGCACAAAAAGAACATTAAAACTACTGAAATCTTGGTATTGTGACAACCTTATTCCCCTCCAACCCATCAACTTCTCAAGTTCTGATCAGATTGCAAAATAAAAATGGGTTGCGAATGGTGTTTCATGTTGACTTGAAATCTTGTATTGAGCAGTCTGATACAGTAGTCTTAAAGCCAGGTGGAAAGACTGTGAGTCAGTAATGAGCGCATGATAATGTACGTTTTCATTAAAAATGCATGTTTAAAACATCAGCGACCGCAAAAGCTTATTTTTATCAACACATAAAGCTTGGAAGACACAAACAGTGGCCATTACGAATAGGCAGCCGTCACCAATGATGGCAACCATGGCGGATAACGTGAAATACACAGGAGAAAGTGCAGCTGTAAGCCTAAATCCAGCATCCGCATCGATTCGCAATCCAATTAAACAGAATAACATAAGATAAGGCACACCAGGCAATCTCCAAGTTCTCAAACTTGATTCTTGTTAGACCCCAATTAATACTACCCTACCCTCTCGTCCCTTTTAAACGGTATCAAAGCCAGCCACCCTCAGCCGTCTCTCTCCCCTGAGCGTGAATATTCTCTTAATTATTTAAAGGATACTTACTGGTTTATTAAATGAATGGATTTAATTGAACTGAAGATGCTTTCTCTAATGTCCTGCCTGAGGGTTCCTTTGGCCTTCAAGATCTCCACAAAGTACTGGAGAAAAAGAAAGAGACAGGAGGGAGAGAAAATTAAATTTTCAGACGCCACTCGTACATGACTCTTCATCTTACCGAGAGTGTCACCTCTCGTCGCATACCCTTGAGACAAAGCGAGAACAAATCTGTGGAGAGCCGAGCATTTTGCAGCAATGACATCTCAATTACCTCCAACGGCTTAATATGAGCTGCATATCTAACGCAGCTTCACTAGAGGTGGGAGACGACGTGAAGGAGAACGTGCGCTTTCTCAAGTTTTGATGGTCAACCGTTTAATCAGAATGCGGCATTATAAAACAACGAGGCGGATGTGCCAGTTCAGTATGTTAGCTTTTCAAACGGCAATTATTATGTTATAAACAACCTGTATGAGTGAGATTCGAGTGTATATTTGTGGTTACACACAATATAATCTACATAATACGCACAGAAAAGGCTTTGAAAGCTCAGTGATCTTAAAGGTAAACCCAATTAGCTGCAAAAAAAAAAGCCTTGAACAGGTTATAAACCATGAATTTCAAAAGAATAGCCCTGCGATGGTGTCAAGGAGCACTCAATAAATAGAAAACCTTGTGCTGTTGAAACTGTGAATAAAGCACTCCAAGATAATTAGAATTTCAGATTTGTATTAATTAGGATATTCTAATGTTCAACACATTGCAACGAACGCATTATTCTGTTGCTGCTCCCAAGGATGACCGAATCCAACCCTGACAAGTGTTTCACCATCAGCGTATTGTTTGATAAAAGAACTGCTAATTCAGCCCATGGGCGTGTGTGTAATGTTGGGCCTGTAGAGAGACTAACCGTGACGACTAGATCCAGCTGTTCACAGTATCTTTGTTCGCTGTGGACTAGCTCACGGGCTGTGCGGCTCCTCTTCCTCTCCCAGCGGTCCCGCTGCTCCTGAATGTTGCGGCTGCCCATGGGGGTGAATGGACTCGGAGCAAAACTCATGGCAGACCAGTTGAAGGTGCTGACTCCAGATCAGTGTAACTACCTACAATGCAGAAAATCAAGCCATTCAAATTACTGGTTGACCAATATAGCAATTTAATGACAGAAAATGAAATAAATAATATAAATATTTGCAGTTATAATCAACTTATTTTATTCATTGTTTTAATTTATTAAATTATTTCAGCCTTTTATATTTAATTGGGTTTGCTTATATACGTTTTTTTTTTTTATAATTAGTCTAATAATTTGATTAGAAATACAGAAAGTTCATATAGTCTATATATATTCTAATATATACATATATAAACACACACACACACAGTATATATATATATATATATATATATATTATGGAAAAATAACTTTTTGTGATATTACATTATTAATTAAATTATTATATTAAATTATTTAATATAATAATACATTAAATATTACATTTCATAATATTTAGATAAATAAATGACAAAGTATAAATATATTTATTTTTAATAATATAATTATAACCTGTAATAATTTTTATTATATTTTATATAATTAACTTAATTCTATAAAGTACTTATTGATAAAAACAACCAATTAAAATAATATAATTTAAAATTTTAAATATATATTTTAATAAATTATTGCAGCCAATCAGCCATATATATTTTGTTGAGCTCAATGATCAATTATTTATAAAGCACTTTTTAAAAAAAATATTCAGGCAATTTCATTATTTAAATCCATATTTTGATATTTGTAAATTACAGTCAATAATGCGGTAATATAACCAAGCGAACGCCATTGGCTGCAAAGACCAAGTATAAGGGACGACCAGCGATTCTTTCCCCTGTGTATTCTTAATGACAAACAAACAACATATGCAGAGGGTAAGCCACCAATTAAGGGAAGCCAAGCCTACACACATCCTCAACAACACACACTCTTGATCTATGACTTAGTGTGTGCTCTCTCTCTCTCAGCTAAGTAAAGTCTCTCCATCATGGCTCCCTCCCCCAGCCGGTGGTGCTGTCCCTGGACTCCGGGGTGTCCTCTCTGCACTGCCTCATTAGTGTCAGCTCTAATGGAGCGTCAGGGCCAGAAAGAGGAACGAGACCAACACTTTAACAGCAATTAACCCTTGTTCTCTCCCGAGGGAGGCTGGCGTCAGCCCTTCTATAACACACTGTAAACAAGGCAGCCCGATCAACCCGAAAAGACCGAGAGGGCACACGAGCCGGTGTGCATATGAGCATCCATGAGGAGTGAAAGCATCAAGAAAGAAAAAAATCCCATCCCATATGCCATGCGCCGGTCTCCTTGTTTGTACAAAACCTCTACAGCGAACGTGAAATGCATCCCCTGAAGTTACGCGTGCCCCATGAAGCCTCTGCTAAGTGCTGCATCTGAAGCCATGGTCCATTTTTACCAGCAACTTACTGTAAATTGCATCACTCTCGAAACTCAAATAAGCAGTCAATTTCGAGAAATATTGCAGCATTTTAGGCCCAGTGAAGCCAATTAAAAGCCAGGAAAAGGAGGACTGGGGTCAGGAGTACCTAGTTAAAAAGACTAAATATGTAGCAACCAGCGGGGTTTGTTTGCATAACCCAGTGCTTATACTGTATTAAAGGGTTAGTTCACCCAAAAAGGAAAATTCTGTCAGTAATTACTCACCCTCATGTTGTTCCAACCCCGTAAGACTTTCGTTCACTCACTCCTTTATAGCCTGCTAGGTAATCGATATCTGCCATGCCAGAAAAGTAAGTAAAGACATCGTTAAAATAGTCCAAGTGACTACAGTGGCTCTACCTTAAGTTTATCAAGCGACGAGAATACTTTTTGTGCGCAAAATCAAAATCAAAATAACGACTTTATTCAACTATTAATTTTCTTCTGTGTGGGCCTCTGAGTGAGTTCATGTAGAGTAACGGCACAGCGCTTCTGGGTTGTACGTCAGAACGTAAGCTCGCTATTGGCCGACGCTGGTCATGTGTGTGTGATGCTGGCCAATAGTGAGCCTACGTTCTGACGTACAACCCAGAAGCGCTGCGCTGTTACACTACGTGAACTCACTACGTGGCCCACACAGAAGAAAATAAATCGTTATTTTTTGGGGGTTTTGCGCACAAAAAGTATTCTCGTCGCTTGATAAACTTAAGGTAAAGCCACTGTAGTCACTTGGACTATTTTAACAATGTCTTTACTAACTTTTCTGGGATGACAGATATCGATTACCTAGCAGCCTATGAAGGAGTGAGCCAGCTCTCAGATTTCATCAAAAATATCTTAATTTGTGTTTCCGAAGATGAACGAAAGTCTTACGGGGTTGGAACAACATGATGGGAAGTAATTGCTGATGGAATTTTAATTTTTGAATGAACTAACCCTTTAAATAAGACTGCTTTCTTTTGTTCAGGAGAATATGATTATATATGCTTACAAACAGAGAAGTATACAGACAAACTCTTGTTTTCTTAACACACTTGCATCTACATATAAAGGTGTTGGGTAACACCTGTAAATGAAGCAGTCTAACATCATCAGAACAGGCTAGTCCACAGATCTGCCTCCCAGCAGACCCACATGGATGAGGAGTGGAGCTGGAGCACATCCAAACATTCCCACTCAATTTTACTGCTCTGAAGGTTATGTTAAGATATGGTGTACATGATTTCACCGAGTACAACATGTTCCTGGATCCCCATCACCACAACGTTCTAATCCACCAATCAAATTTGAGGGACAAATTATCATGACTTTTTGCATGACTTAAGATTTTACTCATTTCCATGATGTTTGCAGGTCAGGGAAGTTTAACTGATATTTCTAGGGGTTTTTTTTATGTGGGATCCCTGAATATAGAAAAATTATTTGCATTTGGGTTCAGTTTGACACCAACAAAAAAAGTCCAAACAGACCTTATTAACTAGCTGGATTTGTTTTTATTGTATTTTTCTTTGGGTTTTTGCCACAGCAACGTACTACAGTACAGTCTACATTTATTCTGGGATGTTTTTTTTTTAATGAAATGTATGAAATATGATGTGTCTCATTGAGAAATTGTGTTTATAATCAGCTCGCAAACGATTAGCTAATAAAATTACCAGCAGTATTTTTTTTTTAATTAAGAGTAACACTTTACAATAAGGTTCCATTTGTTATCATTAGTTAACTACATTACTAGCAATGAAAAATATTCCTAAATCATTTATTAATCTTAGTTAATGTTAATTTAAATGTACAACTAATACATTATTAGAATCAAAGATTGTAGGCCTATCTGATCATATGGACATGAACTAACAATAAACAGTTGTATTTTTGTTTTGTTTTACTAGCATTGACAAAGATTCATATATTCTGTAACAAATGTATTGCTCATTGTTAGTTCATGTTTTTTAATGCATTAACTAATGTTAACTAATGGAACCTTGTTGTAAAGTGTAACCGAATTAAGTAGACTATATGAAAACAAACACACTTTAAACATACATTAAGGGTCCCAAGGTTCCCAAACAGAACCTGAGGGTTAAATAAACAAGTAGGTTAGTTAGAATCTAGTTGATTAACAATGAAATTCCTGTTGACACTATGAATAGCAAAACTGTTCATGTCATGCGTGATGTTTCTTTAATCTGTTTTTTAAAACAAAACTCCCACTTTCGACAACTATTTTAAAAACAGATGTTCAAAATATACACAAACCTACCAAGTCGCCACTTTGAACGCATTACAAAGGCAGTCTGCATTCCTTAAAGTCACCGCTCGCGACTGACACAATATACCATATTAAATATGACATACTGAACTACTCAAAAAAAGAAACACTTGTTAGCATGGCTGAAATACAGAAGTGCACTTCTGTTTTCATGTGTCTCTGAGGCTGAAACTAATACTGTACAATATATGACTTCATAATAAAGTCGCCATTCAAAGGAAATCTGTAACGTTTATAAAACGATATAGATTATATAAACATAAAAACATTCCATACCTGATGTTGCTCTTGCTTTTCAAATTGAATACAGGCGCTCTTTCTTACGCTCTCAGAAGTTCCGGGTTTTACTGCGCTCTGATTGGTTCTCCCAAACATCGAAACTGAGCCGTCCTCCGTGACGTCATCAATACGTTTAGTAGATACAGCACTGGGGTCATTTCACGAAAAGGGCGTCATAAGAATATACTATAAGTGTAAACCAATTACATTTATTTAAAAGTAGAAAAGCTGACGTCAACAAACAAATAAATAATAATAATTAATAATATTTGTCTTTCTCCGAGATGACATATCTATATACATTTATTATAATTATATATATATATATATATATATATATATATATATATATATATATATATATATATATATATATATATATATACACACACACACACACACACACACACACATACATACATAAATACATATATATTCACTTACTAATACAGAAACAATATTTTTTATATAATAAATAATTGATATATATATAAATTTTTTTTTTTTTGTGAGGTTTGTCACTAAGGAAACAATCAACCCTGTGCCAGCATCAAATTCTATAAAAACACTTTGTATTGTCATTTGTTATCTGTCAGTTTACATAGAAATGTACTTTCTTTAAAGGCACACAATTTTATAGAATGACCCTGAAAAAATCGTATTATTATTGTCTGACCACAGGCATGTTTTATACCCCAGGATTAAAACTTGTGTGAGTGGATAGATTATTCATGACAAGTTTGTTTACGATCATTAAAAACAAGAAGGAGCACACATGAGAAAAGTACTTATGTAATTATGATGCTAAACAGACTCTGTCAGACCTCAAACTTATGCGCCCTCAGAAGTGTCTGAGGCATGTTAGGTGAATCCAACAGCTTCAAAGCTGAAAAAAATACTAAATTTATCCTCTAAATAAGACGAACCATTAATTTTACATTTAACTTCTGCATCTTAGGAGTTAAGAAAGGGAGTTTAGTCTATACTCCTGATGATTCATCTTAGGAAATGAAGGGAGGAGAAAACACATCTCAGCAAATTTCTGCTAATTATACAAGAGTGTTGGCAAGATGAAAGTGATGCCCCGTGATCAGGCTTGGCACAGTAATAGCCCCCAACTCCTTATAGACAGTCCCTCTAATATAAGGAAATCCATTAGGACCCGCAAGTTGTAAAGTGCAACATCAACTTCTCAAACTACTGTATATGCTTCTCCTTCCTCTCCCCACAAACAAAAAGCTTGCAGCTCGACATCAGCGAGAACACTGACATCTAGTGTTGCCTGTGTGGCTATCTGAAGGTTTCCAGCCTCTGACCAACATGACAGATTGTGCAGCAACCTGCTGTATAATATATGACCATTATAGACCTCTTGCATTAAGAACAAATAAAACATTGAGCTGGTATAAAGCATGATTTGAGCATTAATATGAGACGATTTAGAGTTGTTGTGTATTGCACAAAAAGGCATTTTAATCATTCAGGTTGTGATGTTACATCCAAACCATCATAGGCAATTACTTTCGACCCTTTCCCATATTTCTATATCTTTTTTTGTTTTTTGTTTTTGTTTTTTTGTGAATATGACAAGATTCCCAGCAATGTTTGGTTCCCGGAACATTTGTTTTTGCTTATAAAAATAATACCTAAAAAAATGTTCCATGAATGTTATGATTTGGTTTCCAAAGAATTAACCAAAGGGAAACCAAAACTCAGAATACGCTTTTTTTAAAAACATCGGTAATGATTATAATATTATTGTTTTGAAGAAAAAAGCTTTATTTTGCATGCTTCAGGGGGGTCAAGGCAAAGGGATAGTTCACCCCAAAATTATTAATCTGTCATGATTTAATGCCTGTTCACACCAAGGACGATAACTATAACGAGAAGTTCTAAATGTCGTTCTAAATATAAAAGAATAGCAGAGTTCACACTACAACTATAACGATAACAGCACAAAGAAACAATATCGTTGGAATCCAGTTGGAATCACTTTCAGAATAGGCTTGTTTGAGATGAGCAAAATCTGCGCAGAATCGATCACCGGTGATCAGCGCGAGATGCATGCCGGTTAGAAATGTGTCCGAGTGCGGTCCGCCTTGCTCTGATGTCATGCTGACGTATGTCAAAAATCTCTCGCGATCGCAAGGCGGATGTGTCGGATTCTGCAGGCGAGCGCAGTTGCTCTCCACCGACTGCGCTGATCAAAAGCATGATGGGAAACGACTTGCTGACGACACAGCTTAATGCTCATTGGTTTAAACAACTGTGATGTATTGTTCTCTTTTAAAATGTTTGATTTTAAAACTCTAATATCATGTTTTATGTGTATATTTTATGTGTGAATATTCCCAAACTATCTGACAGTGCGATCTCTTTGGGTTATGCAATTTAATTTTTATAAAAAAATAATAAAAAATAAAAACACATATGTCTGTATTAAAGAAAAAAATATTGATAAACATGTATTTGGAATGGAATTAAATAACAAGTACTTTGGGTGTCTTGTTCATTTTATTTATTTTAATATAAAAGCAACAGAACTTAAATTACATCCAGTTTATTAGCAACACCGTGCACGAGCGTGAATATCGTGAATCCCGCGATATCCATCTTTGATCTCACAGGTGTCAGATCCATTGCGAGAAGAGAGAACTGTCCGTCTTGCCTGCGCTTTTTTCACTCCTCCCCTCACTGCAGCTGCCTACTCTCGCACACATTTCAGGCGAGGCTAGGCGCATCTCAAACAAGCCTAATATTTCCTAGTCATTATTATGAGAAAGTTTCTCATTATTACGAGATGTTAAGTCATTATTACGAGAAAGTTTCTCATTATTACGAGATGTTAAGTCATTATTACGAGAAAGTTTCTCATTATTATGAGATGTTAAGTCATTATGTCGAGAAAGTTTCTCATTATTACGAGATGTTAAGTCATTATTTCGAGAAAGTTTCTCATTATTACGAGATGTTAAGTCATTATTACGAGAAAGTTTCTCATTATTACGAGATGTTAAGTCATTATTTCGAGAAAGTTTCTCATTATTATGACTTAAAGAATCTTTTTTTTTTTACTCAACGTGGCGGAAACGGGCTTCCATAGAAACCAGAGAGAAACGAGGGCGCCGCCATATTTAGAATATTGCCTGTTAACTTCCGTTTTTGCGGTCGCTCTGTATATTGCTGTCCAGGAGTAATTAGCTTTTGAAGTGGATTTACTTAATGTAAAGTTAACGAAAGTTATCATGAGGGCTGTGATGTTTAAAGCAGATGACTTAACAAATGTCAGTCGACCGGGAAGATTTTAAAACGAGCCGTTCATTAATAAACACGCAAAATCGCTGTGAAAATACAGACCGGAAGTCAAATGACAACGAGCGCAGTGCTGAAAAGGGGCGGGGCTACATACGGTCTATAGAGAGCCTAAGTCCCTAAATAAGCCTAAAATATTGTATGGTAGTCAATGGCGCGAGACAACAAATATTTTGATCTCGTTTGAATTGTGCCCTGAATTACACATATGATGTTTGTCAATTTAAAAGATACATTTTAAAGTCAAGAAAGTCGCAGTTTGATGTAAAACTGTTGAGGTATAATACTGTGAAAATACGTAATTACAGAGACTACAAACCCAAAAGGCGCACGTCGGACATCATACCTTTTCTCTCAATGAATGAAGCTAACTTTACTGAAGCTAACGTCTGTCATTTTTTCTATAGTCTTACGTTATAATCGTAACGTTACGCCGTCATGCCTGAGTGTTTTGTACCAGACTGCACACATACGAGCAACGGATCTTGTGACGTGCATAGTGCGAGACGAGAGATGTAGTTCATTGAGCGATTTTCACATAAAACTAAATGTTACTCTTGTGTTTTATGACAAACTGCGACTTTCTTGACTTTCATAATTATCTTTTAAATTGACAAACATCATATGTTTAATACAGGGCACAGTTCAGACGGAATAAAAAGATAAGTTGTCTCTCGCCTTTGCCTACCATACATATTTTTTGAAGTAAGGTCCCATGAGCCGGAAGCGGAGGGGAGGGACTTAGGCTCTCTATAGTAAACAGAATGATATCGTCTGCTGGTGTGAACGCTTATAGTTATCGTTCTTGGTGTGAATATGCCTTTACTCAGCCTCATTTTGTTCCTAAGCAGAATGATTTTCCATCTTCCGTATTTTTGTCTATACAATGAAAGTCAATGGGGTCCAAAACAATTTTTCAAAAGCACGTTTTGTTTTGATTGTAAGTGGACACAACTAATAGTAGTTTGAGGTGAACTATCCCATTAAGGCCATGCAGGACACAGTGTAATTATATTAGCCTACACAACTCAATGCTTTTTAATATGACAACACTTACAGTGTGCAATGTTCCCCATAACATAAGAGCTGTTTCTCAGGTGCCAGATGAGACCGTGCCCTTGAGTTATGTTTTCTCTGCGAACCGAAAGCTCTTTATGAACATAGCCTACCTGAGACATCAATGTCAGGAGCAACTCTTCAGTTACAACTAAAAACTATTAAGTGAAACACATTAATTCTGGTGTATATTTTCACATAGCTTTGTATCAGATCACCTATAAATGTGTATTATACGCATGTAAAAGCTATTAAATCTCACAAAACTGAAAAAGGTGAAGCAATGTGAATCGCCAAACTGATAAAATACATCTTTAATGAGAGCTTCATTAAAATGTAAAATGTATGACAATATTGGCGGCTCTGCTCTTTATTGTTTTCAATTTTATTGTGTTTCCAGAACATTTGGTATTATAATAATTGGCCCCAAAATAGACCTGTGCAAATTAGGCCCATTTTGCCTCCAGGCTATTGAGGCATGAACAGTCAGAGACACCATAGACAAAGGGTCCTTTTTCACCTGAGGAGAGAGGAGGGGGGAAAAAAGCGGTAGGAGCGTCAATAATCTACACAAGTAAAGCAAGTCTCCCAAGGTTTTTCAGCCCTGTGGTGCATTATTCATACTCACCGTAGCCAGAGGACTCTTAATTGACCCTTGCTCCTCGCAAAACTTCACGAGATGAAAGAATGCAATGTTTTGTAATTCAACTTTTTTTTTTTTGAGTCCCTCTCACTCCAACTCAATAGTATTGGATTTCTGTTCATGAATTATTCAGAAGCAAAAGAGAGAGGTAACCCTAAGCTTAGAGATGTCATAAGAAACTATGCTGCAACTGCAAAACATATCGAATCACTTTGACAAAAACAAACACGGACCCATCACAGCAAATAGCGGTCGGGGCCTCGTGATGCCGAAGCCTTTTGAGGAATTTACAGGTCAATATCCTTATTTAACAATTGTGATAAGAGCAAGGAAAGGGACTTTTGATTTTGAACAAATTATGCCGGCTGTGGGACCGGACGTTAAGTGGCTTCATGAACACACTGTTTGCTACTGAAGTACATGATTGTTCTCGTTAGTCTTAATTACAGGGATTTGTGATACACCGAGGGCATTAGAGGCTGTTTCAGGCTGTTTATCTAGTGATATTACAGACCTCATGGAATCAGTTTGGGGGCTTTTGATCCAGATCTATTGGACTTGGAGGTCAGCTAAATGCAATTTGAGTTTTTTGTTTTAGTCGTTGATATTTTTTTTTTTTTTACTTGGACTAAAATCGCTAATTTTAGTAAATGAATGAGAATGTGCAAAATTAAACAGAATATTCAAACATGTTAAATATTAATTTAAACATATATCAGTGTTTAATAAAAACAACCCAGTGTTGCCATCATTAACTAAAACTACTCAAAATTATTTAAAAGTATATTTAAAAAAAAACTTAGATAAGCTAAAATTTGAAATGTTGTTAATGTAAAACTGAAATAAAGATAATATATATATATATATATATATATATATATATATATATATATATATATATATATATATATATATATATATATATATTGAATGAGCTTTTATTTTATATTTTCAGTTTCCATATTAATTTTATTATTATTAATATTAATATTAATCATTTATAATATGGAAACTGAAAATATAAAATAAAAGCTCATTCAAAATATTACTATAATAGTATAATACTAAAATAACTTTTATTCTTTTTTTTGCTTTTTTGCTTTGCTATGGCTAATATCTTACTATGTTACTATGTCATACTATGTTATTTTTTTCTATTAATATTTTGGTCAATATTTTAGATTTTTTCTCACCTTGATGTGCCCCTTTCCTCTTGTCTTCATTACTGATGATAAAAAAAAAACTTAATTACTTTTTTGTCATTAATTTTATTGATGAGATTAACATTGCCCATGCTAACAAAGTCCTAAAGGTTAACCAAATTCACTATATTTATATTTAAAATTTACAGTATCTCTCAAACTGAAAAAAAATGGTAACACTTTATTTTAAGGGGATAGTCATATTGTACTCACTCAAATAAGTACTGAGTATAATATTAATTACTATGTACTACAAAAACTACATGTACTATAGAGTTACAGCTAGGGTTAGGTTTTGGTTTAGGTTTAGTTACTTGTAATTATGCATAATTTACTATGATTACTATTATAGTAAGTACATGTAGTAACGTGCAACTACGTAACCATAAAATAAAGTGTTACCGAAAATACAGACCAAAATATGGATGACTGATCTTGCACTACAAATAACAGTCCAATCAAATGCACTCTATAATGAGAGTAGGTCTACCACACCCCCTAATACTTTATTTATTTAATATTTTAATGAGGCCTTAAAGAAGTCCACTCAAGAGAGGAAATGCATAAATAAGCCATCCCAGACAGCAACATAGTGTCGGCCCAGATCCGGCCCACATCTGGTACGCGTTGAATCCACATGTCCCAGATGTGGCCCGAATCTGGGCCAACACTATGTTGCTGTCTGGGATGTAAGCTTCAAAGTCATCTGAATCAACCCTAAACTTTCCCCGGTTTCATTTGACCTTAAAACCATACTTTAAAGTATGCATACTCTGGCTTAAAATGATAGATTAAGCGCTGAAAAGAAAATGAAGTCATGGACAAAGCTGAAAACACATCAACAGAGAATCGAAGGGGGTTAACAAGGCAAACAAATTGAAAGAGTGCAGAGGATTTTCAAAAGCAATTTGTCATAACTGCCTATTGGTTGCCTTGATTAAAGTTCTCAATCGGCCCCCGCAACCCGACTCTCCATACTTGTCGCCATTTCGGCATGTTTGAAAATGGTGAGCTCATTAAAGTAAAATGACTGTTTGGCCCTGGGGAAAAATAATCACATGGAAACAAATAGACACAAAAAAAGTGGAGTGACTCTCCAGTCGAGGAGGACAATAATAAAAAAAAAAAAAGTGTGCCGCTTGCAAAACCCAGCGGTTTTCATGGATAATGATAAACTGTCATGCCTGCAATTACCGCAAGCACAGGATGCCAGGGTTTTATGCGTGTCAATGAGGTTTGCTCCTAATTGACGATGGGGGACACTAACTCTCTTGAAAGCTGTCATTCAACCATCAAGCATTACGTCGAGAGGCTCACCTATTGAATTTTCACGTTTTGCACGCGTGCGCTCCAGGTAGCGTTGTGTTTGTCATTTGTGAACGTCCATCACTGTTGCATTTGTTCTCAGGCGTCCACTTTTGGGAATGGAAATTAGAGCGTAAAAGTTTGCTCTGTGCACGGAGGGCCGGCTGTCACGCTTTCGCTGGAGACGCATCTAAAGTTAAACTCGTGTGACACTAAATGTCCACGCCGCGTTTTACCTGTGGGACAGAGAGAATGTTTCGAGTTATGCTTGGGTTGTCACTGCATGTGTTTAACCAGTACCCAGACCTCTGGGATCCCATTTGAGTCAAAGCTGCTCCAGCAGTGCAAGTCATAGTGAACAAACAAGAGGCATCACATTCTTTTCATTGCAACCTTATTTTTAGCTGCCTTTTATCTCGTTATAATTGGTTTATTCTCTGGAGATGTTTTGTCTTTTATTTCAAAGTGATTAACTGCAAAGAGGGTCTGGTGAGCTCATGTTGCCTGTTTCATTTGAACATATTATTAGAAATCTTCTGTTCCTAATATGTCTGTTTTAATTATTAAGATTCATCCAACTTCATGTGTGACTTGACAATGCCAATAGACTCTTGGAAATGTCAAAAACAACCTATTAGCGACTTCTCAAGACAAACTTTTGAAAAGCAGTCGCACACTGGTTAGTTTAACTCATATGTAAAGGGATTTATCAAGCCAACACTTTTATTTCTTTAATGTATAAGTAAAAGTTTACTGGTAACAGCTTCTTTTCATTGCTATTTTCAGTCACTCTTTTGACTAGCTTAAGAGTCTATAATTGGATCATTATTGCAGTAATTATAGCATGTTTCTATGTTTGGCATCAGTTCTTCTTGATGGAGTGTGTAGCTTTCCATTTCTTAAAATTGGAAAATTGTGGCTCAAATTGTGCTCATATTGTGAAAGAATGGTTGGGAGGGAGCATGAAGACTCAAAAATTTCTTCAATTTTTATTTTATATTATTTTTCGGCTGGGCATTGTATACGTACTTCGGCAAATATATTATGTGTAATAACAAATGTAAGTCCACAATTTTTTTTTTATATAATAATTATAATATTAAAAAATAAATAAAAGTAATATATTACATATATTGTATATGTATTAATAATATAATAATGAAGTATATCATAATTATTAATAGGATTAATAAGGTAATTGATTTTTTTTTTTTTTTTTTTGATGAACATTGCATTAAAAATATATGATTTTCTAGAGCTGAAAACATGCAAACATGCTTAAATTGTTGAATTTTTTTTGTAGGATATGTACTTTTTGCATATTTAATTTATGTGTGTGTGCCTGCATCCTCTGAACTCACCCAAAACCTGAATAAAACAGCATGTGTTGCTTTTGAATAATCTGTATCCCCATTAATGCTGCTCGACTCTGCCGTCTTAATTCGTGGTGAGTTAGTTTTGCCTGTAGCAGCTCAGCTGTTTACCAGAATCCAGCAGCTCAGGATGTTTTTGTTGATTGGCAGTAGCACTCAGTAGGCGAACCGCGATGAGCGTGTGATGTGCGAGGTCAGCTCAGTTATCCTCAGCGCTATAGTTTGCTGTATTATCAACTTGCTCAACTTCCTCGATGCATGCCCAGAAACAAGTTGCCTCCTTCATCTACAGTAATGATTCACCTTCCAGAATCCCCCCCACAACCAAATCCCCCAATGGGTGCCGTGCTTTTAAACTCAGCAGAAAGCCTATTTACCCACAAATTAAAGCACAGCATCAGTGTGGCACCGGTTCCAGTGCATTCGGAAAAACAGGGCAATTACTTGGAAAGAGCGCACCTTGGGAATAGCGCTCATCGCAGAAGAGTGGGTGCGAGTCGCAAACTCTGGGCTCACACTGAATATGCAGAAAAAACTTTCACCATGAAGTTAAAAAAAGGAGGCATATCCAAAAACGAGCGAAGTAGGAAAGCAGCAAAGAGTTTTTTGGGAGGGGGAAAACCTTGCTCGTTCATTACATCATGGACGTGGAGAGTATCTTCTACGCTATGCTTCTGAGGATGGCCTGGTTCCAGTGGGGATTCCTTTGTTGTCTTTGTTTTGGGTGTGGATTGACAGGCTCTTGGGAAAGGACGGAAAAGGGAATACTGCGGGAGAGGATAGGGAAATATCAGCTTCATGAGTTTCATGATTCTTCGCACCCACTTTCAACCTACCATCCGTGTTAGATGCAAAGTATCCGTGCAAGGAAGAAATGCACAAAAACTCGCCTCCTTCTTGTGGTCCCTTTGGGACAAGCCGGCCTTGGGGAACTCCGAACTCCAAACTCCAAAATGGAGGCGCTGGCAGGGATACCAGTCACTAAGGGAATGGCAGGATATGCGCCGGATTGTAGAAAGTTTTTGATCAGTCACAGTGGAAGTCACCAGCAGGGTTCTCCATATGCTATTTACCACGAATCAGTCTTACGTCTATCATGGTTTGAGCTTCTCGGTCACGGGGGATGTTTTACCTCTTGCTACTAATGCTGGAGTGTAAGTGAAACTCATGAGCAATAACTTTTGGTAACCATCTTGTGCCTTCACATCATTAAAAAGCTTCTGAGGCAATCCAAGTAAAGCTTTTCAGAGAAAGGTTTATTTCTTAGATCAAACAAATATTTACCAGAGAGTTCTCAAATAACTTTTTAATGCTTTTGCGAAGGTTCAAAGGATTGGTAACTTGAGAATTTCATTTTCCATCTGACTTGTTGTATATAAATTTCCGTAATGTGCCATATTTCCGAGGTAAACACAAATATACTCAAATATTCAACAAGAAAACAAAATGCAAAACTTTTTATAATTTTAAAACATTTTAGCCATTGAAATTGATCGTCCAGAGGGGACGTTACAAACAAGAATGGAGTCAGACGGTACAATTTAAAATTAACATTTAAAATGAATAAAAAATTATGAAGACAAATATGTTGTATTTGGAATAACATGCAATGAATCTTTCACATTAAGACCAAGAAAAGGCATTTAAAAAGCAAACAAGGCAGGGTTATTATCGTTAACTAATTAAAACAAAAATAGTCATTTCATTATTGAAATAAAATAAAATATATATATAAAAAACTTTTTTCTTTTATTTCAGTTAGTTACCAAGGCAACAAGTTTAAGTTCTAAATAACTTAAAATAATTCTTAAGTGCTATAATAAATAAACTAAAACTTAAAGCTGCAAAATACTAAAAATATAGACTTTTAAATGTCAAAAACTATTACAAAAACACAACAAAATGATTAAAAATGAAATAATGAAAACTATAATAGCATATCAATGATATGAAGAAACACCATTTTGTCATATTGACGTTTGATCATCAATGGATGTTAATAGTGCATAATATACAATATACTAAATAAACTGCTGACCAGGAGGGTTTTTTTCCCCATTAATCTTTCATTAACTAAACTTTGTGCAAATGAAAAGGTAAAAAAATAAAGAGCGGCTGCTTATGGGCTTGCATCATTGGCCTTCCTGTCTCTTTACACCATGTGCCATTGCCTCAAATTATATATCTGGTAACCCTACTGCCCTCTGTTCAGATAGCTTTTGACTGTAATAAATTGCCTTCTGAGTTTTCGCCTCATAAATGGCTCCTAAATCGAGATGTGGAGTGGTCTGATGATGTTTTAATTGTAACTTGCAAAATGTATTTGCTGTGACCTACAGACTTTTTGTGGCAGCTTCTATTCAATATGTATGTGTGTTCCGACACCTTGGGGTTTAAAAAGGTTAATTAACCTCTGGTGGTAGACCTTTCCTTTGCACTTAACTTGGTCTATGTCCTGATAGTACCATTAACCCATGCCCTAGCCTTTTAACCTCCTCTATCATTACCCACATAAAATCCATTAAAACTTTCTATTGATCTTTGCAGTTCAACCAAGACGCGTTTTTTAACAGCTGGTTTGCAATTTTTATATTCCCTCAAAGCAACTGGCTCACATAATGGCCATAAGTGGAAGACACAAACAAAGCTTTCAGAGCATTCTATGCGCGAATCTTCACTGCACTTAATCTGAAACCATAATTGGCCATGATTAACCTGATTATACATACTGTATGCTATCCTAATGCATGTACAATTCTTAAAATCTAACATCCAAACTGGGACAAGTGCACTCACGGTGAGAGTTTAAAAAGGAAGGCATAAATGCGCTTGGTGTCTCTGTATAAGCTGTGAGTGAGTCAGACCATAATTGATTAAAACATTCTCCGGTGGTGAGGTGTTGCTAGTGGTTAATGGAAACAACGCCCCGACTAAGTTTGATGGAGAGACATCAGGCTAAAATGAGAACATTGTCTTTATGAGCAGACGTCAAACTGAAGTCCCCTTTGCTCTGCCGGCTCTGTCTGAAACAATAAAGCACAATTAGCGGGGGATTCAGGACTCGCTGTTTGTTCTGTTACTATGGCAGCGGCATTGATTAACACTTCAGCAGTCTCCAAATTAATGATGTAAAAGCTCCTATAAACAGCTACTCAGTGCATCGGTGCATCAATGCCTCTGTGCAGGTGTTACAGTGCGAGTGTTTGGGCTGGAAAACAAGGCATTGTGGGATGGAGGTGTTGCAGGTGGAGGGTGGCATCTCACTCGCTAATATCTCGAAATGTAGACGTTAATTTGAAAGCCTCTTACGGCCACTTATCTCAAGTCGAATTGCGATGCAGTATCGTTTTGCATCTCGTCAACTGCTCTGTTTTCAGTATTGATCAGGTCTATTTTTTCCCTTTTCTTCATTTAATCAACGTCTCACACACCAGTGTTAACATTTAGTTCCTCCGCACACACGTCTTTGTTGTTTAACTACATCGATTTCCACAGAAAAATAACGTCACCTCGCTTTGTCTGAGGATAATTGCAAGAAAGCATCCAGTGTTGCAGAAGCTAATTTGAAACTGTAGCTTTCAAGCTGCAAGCTTCTCATAATTTGAACTACAATCTAACTAATTAGAATACAATTAGTTAGCTACATCTATATGTTAATACATATATAGTAAAGAAAAAGCTTAGCTAGCTTAGCAGTAAAGCTAGTGTGCAACTACATAACAAAACAGCCTTGTACGCTGCTACTTGTTGAAAAAAAGGCATGTTATTGGAAAAGCTACAATGTTGTGAAAAAATCTGAACTGTTATCACGCTAATGAAAAATTTAGTTAAGTTAATATCACTTTAAAATTTTAGATTAGCAACTGCACATCACCGTAAACAACACAAGCCATTCTGTGCATTTCAAAGCAACTCTGAGCACATGAAAAGATAGCACCATACTGCTAGCTACAGCCAGTTCAATGCAAAGAGCACTATTGCTCTAAAGCACACCTCCACAAACGCACTTGTAATCATCATTGATGTGGGCTTAACGCAGCACTCCGTGGGTAGCGCGGCCGAGAGAAACATTAACTCCCATTAACTACAGCCTCTCGCCAGGAGTAAGGCAGCTGATCAAAGGTGGAACACTGGGGTATCAGAAATTGTGGGCTTTGTTCAGATATCTTAAAAGTAGCAGCGATTTAATTTTGCCATGGATTATCAATGGCGCAGAAAAGAATAGACTTGCTGCCAGCCAAAGGTCTGAGATGCGCTTGAAGACAGAGATCTCATAGACTATAAACTCATGAGATCAGGATTCATGCTAAATGCGTATTTGTCTAATAACACAATTGGAAAGGGGGTTTAAAAGGCTATGGGAAGAATTCACTTGTGGCAGCTAACAGCAAAGTTTATGTTGTCTGCATTGTTTTCGCAATCAATTAAGCAAAGCTCTTCTTTATCATTTGGTCTTTACTTACTGCAACCACAACGGTGTGTGTTCACACTTGTAGTTTGGTTCTCTTGGTTCTTTTGGTCTGGAGCAAAAAAGAAAACGATACGTTTAGTACTGGTTCATTTTTAAGACCAATCCTAAAGATACAAAACTAAATTGTGACGTATATTTTGTGATGGATCTTAGGGTGTTTTCACACTTGGCAGGTTTGGTTTGATCAAAACGAACTCTGGTGCGATTGCTCTGCTAGTGCAGTTCATTTGAATAAGTGTGAACACTGCCATTCAAACCCTGGTGCGCACCAAACAAGTGGACTGAGACCCCTGAAAAGGTGGGTGCTTTGCTGCGATTTGACTGACATGTGAACGCAACACAGACCAAAGACTTAGCCTGGGTTTCCCCATGCTGCCTTGAGCGCAGCGAGATTTTATTCACGCTGCTAGGCAGCCTGGATACCATGGACCAGATTTTCCACACAAAAAGGGAACCAATCACAGAACGGGGAGGGAGCAGCAAGACGATGACGACGTCTATGCGACACACCAAAGCAGTTTGTTTATATCTATGGATCCAACATGGCATCAGACGCGAAGTTACCTTTCGATGCAGCCTTAGATAGTGTTCTAAGTAGTTTAGAACGCAAGTTTATTTCGTCTTCTTCCTCGTCGAATTTCTGTCACTCTACATACGTCATCTGGTATAATTGAAACGATTGGCTATGAGCTACGTACAGGCGCATTTGATAGACATTCGTAGCGCCCAATAAACGGCTCTGGGCATTCGTAAACCACGCCTCAAATACGAGAAAATGAACATGTGGTTCCCAGACCACGTCTCAATGAGAAGAGGTCTGACGTTAGCCAGGCTACCAAAGACTTCTAAATGAACCAAAAACAGGATGTGATGTCAAATCCGACCCTAAAAAGGACAGAATGCTCCAGCTAACAGTTTTTTTCTCGTCATAGGAGCTATGTTGCCCATCACAGTTTGGTACAGGCATCAGAAACTCCTCCTCCTTACTGCAGATATGCTTGTTTGGTGCAGACAAGGCCCCTTAAACTGTGGGTGATTTGTGAAAAAGTGTTTTTGCGCTGAAATATAATATGCAAAAGTGGTACAAACTGTTAGTGGAATCGCGCCGTTTAAACAGACTATATTGTTTATTTGTACTCTACCAGCTTTTCTGCTTAGGATCAGCGCTTGGCACCCCATCTTTAGATTTAAGCCTCAGCGTGAGGCAATGCCAGCCTCCTTTTCCCGCTCATTTAGCCCGCTAAATTCAAGGCACACGCAGGCTGTAACAAAGTGACAGGTGGGACGCACGGCAAGACAGCAAGTTCGCAAAGGTTGACTCTCATTAGGTTTCCAAAGCCCCACCGACAGGCCCTCGCAGCTGCCTCCTGATGCACGTTCATCTGCACCTGCATCTGTTAACTGCAATGAGACAGCGAGCCGGAGCAGACGAGGAGGACTCGGGAGGTGGGGGGTGGGTTAAAGGAAGTGGAGAAAACCGTTTTTGAATCCCTTAGTCCACAGCGGGTGAACTTCCTGCCCTCAGACATCTTGCCGGCCTAACTCCTGTCATGCATATCCTGACACGCTGCACACTCCAGACTACGTGTTTTACGATCCCTAATCCCAATTAATGTCCAGGAGAGGTAAAGGAAAGAGAATCAAAAGAGAAGCTGTCCCAGAGATGGGGCATGATGGGAAAGGGGGAGTATGGTGGGAAGGGGGATTGGGGAGGGGAGGGGGGGGTTGGCTGAACCAATTATTTTGAAGGGTATTAAGTCATCAGATTTACTTTTATCTTGATTGCATTGTGGAAGTCGTGCATAATTAATGGAGGGAGCTTATTAGGAAAAGATGATTAGGCAAATTACACAGGTGTCGGATGCATTTTTCATGATGAATTTTGCTGGGACAATCCCGTATTTCCATCTGTTCTGCTCCTATCAGAATGTCACTGCAGAGGAAATTAACGCGACGGCATCAATACCAAATAAACGAGGAGCCGACAGAACACAAAACACAAGTAAATAAGTCTTTAGAGGTTGACGCTGCTGTATGTAAACTTCAGTCCTTTTCGCTAAGTAACACAATAGTTAGCAGTAGAAAGACTTCATCAATTAAACGGCTTTCTAATGGCCATTTCATCCTCCTATTTTATGACTACATGGTGCATGACCCAACATGAGATACAAGCTCTTCTATTGATAGGCTGAGGTCATTTATGCTTTAAGGTTAACACATGTTTGACGCTTATAATGAAGACTTTCTTCCATTTAGTCCACTAAAAGGAAAGAATGGGAGAGGGAGCTCAATATTATGACCCCTTTACTTTCCCTGGACATTAATTTGGGTTTATGGGTCATTCGGCAATGCTTCCTTTATAGTAGTGCTAATGTAATTCAACACAGAATCTGTGGACATGCATTATGGTAAAAGTGAAATGGCGCTCACAACCATTTTACTTTAACTAAACTGGATATTGAACCAGGGGGAAATGTAGAGAGGAATTGGATTTTATCCACCAATGCAACAAAGCCAACTGAAAATAAAGTATTTTCTAAGGCATCAAGTTATTACGCTTCTAAAAAAAATATTACAAAGCCATTTTTTCTTGAAATAATCTGCACTTTGTTTAATCATGCTGATCATATTGTGCACAATTAAATTAACTTAGATGCTAAATAAGGTGGAATTTATAATAAAGCAATTTAATTAGAAAAGAAATGTGTTTGTGCCAAGAAGAATAACAGTTAATTAGACTGCTGCACTACTTCACCTCATTTTGGCTAAAAATCGTCTATGCATGCTGGCTTTAATAAGATTTTCTCAAGAAATAGGCAAGAATGAACCTCCATGATTCCTATTCTTTCTGCAAAAAAACACTTGAACGTAACAAATTTTTTAATTACAACTTCGGAACTGAGAAGTAAGACATTTTTGATAACACATCATTAAAGGCAGTTTTTCGCATTGAAATAGCGTGGTGAAACTAAGTGAATTCGTCCCAGAAATTCCTTTAAATAAAGTAACAGTTTAAACCGAAAGTTTAAAGCTGAATTTGAACAAACTCAGGCCTTTATGCCTTTACAAATTTCTACCATATGGTTCATTGGTTTAAAGGGAAACTAGCCTGAAATATATTTGCATACCAATTAAGGCGGCGCTTATGGGCGTCTTTCAAAACCTTGTCTTTCAGGTAACCCCTCCACAAAGATCTAACCATACTTTCGCTACTGTATCTCCCCCTCGTTCTAATACCACGGCTTCTTTCATTATATGAATCTTCTTCCATGTGTAGTACAGTTCCCCAAGGACCACTTCAAGGATCCCTCCTGATCATTAGACGCAGTACGGTTCTTATTCTCACCTCGTGCACCTGTGCCACTAGTGACTCCTCATCAGGAATTCTTCCTTCTCCTGTTCTCCTTCTTCAGCAGGCCAGTCATTAACGCCCTGTGTTCTCTTTCCTCTCACACTCCTCTGTTAGTCTGCTATTCCTTTGTTTTGTCTGGGTGGCATGCGATTGCTGTAAATCAGCCAAATCGCAGAAATTCTTGTTCTTGTTCTGCTTAGGCATTCGTTTGAGCTTCTCAGACAAACATTCTCACCTGATGTGTGAGGCTTCAACCATCTGCCTCGGTGTGTTTAATGGAAGGTAATAGAGTTTGTCTACACTATTTAGAGCAGGTGGTGCCTCTGTGTGTCTTCTTAAGCACTGTTTGGGTAGGATACGTTTTCAAATCAATGTCTGAATTACAATTATTAACATAAGACATAAGTTTCTTATGGTACTGGGTGACCTAATGCCACATAGACCATCAGGTAGTAGTGCCATCCATCCATCCATCCATCCATCCATCCATCCATCCATCGTAAAATTAAGATGAAGATCATACCTGAAGCTGCTTCTACAAGTGATTATTCTGGGTAGTCTGTGATGGGACTTTCCTAGCGAACATCATTCCTTTTATATATTGGAAGTGAAACCAGCAGTACTTGAACCACCAACTGTAATTTTACATAGAAAGTTGGCAAATAGGTCAAAATAAATAATAAACCAGGCAATGCAAATTTAGCTTTAGTTCTTTAATTCAAACAAAAGTTCAAATAAAGTAGGAGAAGGATTGTGAAAAATATAATACAATACCACAATCTCGTATATTCCTACCAGAACAAGATTAGATTTTTTCAGAGAAACCCTGAAATAGCAGTAAAACAACTGGACATTTACTAAAATTACAAATAAAATCACATGTACACAAATTTACTCTCTCAAGGAAACCTATAGTCAAATCCGCCAAGGCCTTAGACACCCTAGAGGAGCTGTTCCATTGGAGAAAGGGAGTGAGAAAGGTTTGATGGATGAATGGACAGACATGAGACTGTAGAGGAGAAACTGGATCTGGCTTCTGTCTCTTGGCACTAACTGAAGGTGGCGCAAAGTTCTGTAAACACACGGGTGCCATTCCAACTGCTTTTTTTTTTGTTTTTTACAAAGCATAAAATTAAAGCTATTTATAACCTGAGTGATAATTACATTATACTTATTTCACCATGATTAGATTCCTGCTTTTTATGATACAATGTCACAGTTTTAATTAAAATGTCTCTCAGACAGCTTGGCTCGCCAACTGAGCTGTTTGTTCATTTGCTCTAGTTTTAAGGGGTCTTTGTCGACTTTGCATGCTGTCAGTGTCAGACTGACTTGACCTAGAACACACAAACTTAAATCAAAATGTTAATTTGGGTGATTTGACTTCAGTGTGTACATACCTTATTTAAAATGAATGGCATGAGGCTGTATTGAGTAGACCTTGACCATCTGTCAAGCTTTCATTTGCCAATTTAATAGCTAATTGTACTGAAAATCACATTTAATTTGAACGAAATTGGCATGGGCCCCCTTGGATTATTCAGCCAACTGGATTTAGAATGCAATTTCCAAATTATGAATGAATGAATGAATGAATGCATGGAAAAAAATCTTTGATCATTAAAATCTCAGACGGACACACACACACAAATAATCTAAACATTATTTGGCTATTTATATAGGTTTTTTTAATAGACAATTTGAACCCGAGTCCCCTTGTACTCTTAACGAAGAAAGCAGTACTAGAAGACTTTAAAAATAAGAAAATTCTCTTTGGTCATGTTTTATCTCGCACAGGACACCAAGTGTCCCAGAACTGCCACTAATGCATGACGGCCTGTTTTTAATCTTGAAGGATTTATGTTAGAATTATGGAACATAAACTCCTGAGGTAGTTTAGAAAAGTTTTGAATTAATGTTAGCAGTGATACTTGTAAAAAAGAAAAGAAAAGAAAAGAAAAGAAAAAAAAAAACAATACGAGAATACCCTGTAGCTATTGTGCACTGAGACCTAACTTAGGGCGAAGAAAGAAGCAGGCAATACTCTGTAAATTTTTTATGGATGATATATACTCAATAATAAATAGCTGATAAATAAAATATGGTTACTTGTCTTGATTAAGGTGAGTGTATTCCCTTCCCCTGATGCCAGCATGTCTTTGATTCACATATCTGTGGTTGTGCAGTCCTCCTTCCTTTCTGTATTCAACATTTCCACTTTGTGTTGCACACTTGAAAAGAGAACGGCTCTTGGCTGGAGGGTTGTTGTACAGAAATGAACCGTAGAAACGTTTCGCCGAAGGCATTGGCCTGGGGTATTGTTCGAAGCTGAGGCCACCCTGGATATTCATTCATGTTTTATGGCGAAGAGGCTATCGCTTTAAACGTGTCCCATTTTAGTGAGTTTTGGCGATACGCTGCCAGCTGATGGTAATTAATAACTTGTGGAAATTAAAATGGATAAAACTTGTGGATGAAATCATGCAAAACACTTCTAATTATTATAAATAATATTAATATTATTTAAATATATGTACACATCATCTCTGATTCCTTTTTGGACTCTTGTGACATTTATCTGATAGTTAATTAGGCCACACCAAATCACAACAAGTTGTTACAGGACATTTCCGAAATATATCAAGCTGTCATGTTTCCAAAAACCTGATAAATATCTTTAAAGAGTTGAATTTCTGACTGTTCCTTTAGAAGCAGACCAAAATTATGGATTTCTTGATCATTCATTAAGTTTTTGATTACCCCCTCAAACTATCCTTTGACATGTAGCTTGTAGCCCGACACAGTTCCCGGTTCAATGAAGTGATAGATATTCAAGTCAGAGAGCTGCTCTTTAAACCCTGGGAGAAAGAACTAAAGGATACAGGGGAGTAAACAGAATATATGGCCTTTAAGGTGATGTTTGGGTGCAGAGGGCAACGCTCCTCAGTCGAGGGACACTAAAGGTTGCACACCTTTCTCTCTTCAAAGACCCTAACAGTTTTGACAGTCCCTCACCAAACGCCCTTCCTGGTGGCGAAGCAAAAAGACCACGAAAGGTTTCAGCAAGAAGTAAACCTGACCTTTTCTTGGCACTGAACGTATAGGAGAGGTTCACTGGGAGAGCAGGCTGGTTTCCTCCACCTCAAGCGAACTGAACATAAAGCCCAGATGACAGTTCCTGTTGAAAGACTGTTGGATGGTTAATTACTCAAAACAACAGCCTGACCTTCTCAGTAGCTCCTGCACAGACTGTTTATGACACAATGGCTATCATTTATAGATCTAAGATTTGGCAGATTTGGGGTTTGCACCAGTATCAACAATCAACTTTTGAAGATACATTGTTTCACAGCAAACATGGTTACTGGGTAAGTGTAGCTTCTGTGCATTAATATCTGTTTGAATTCTGATTTCTTGCATTTACTGTACGTCCAGGGTTAAAAATTAACACTAGCTAAAGTAAAATTTTTGTTTGCATTTGACGTTTGATACAATGAAACAAATGAAATGATTTTTTTTTTTTTTTTTTGGATAAAAAATTACTAGATAAAAATAAATAAATAAATAATAAATTCATTCAAATATCTGTCTGCTCATAAAGAGGCGAAATATAATACAAATAAATACAGAAAATAATAAATAAAGGAAACGATACAAAAATAAATTCAGGACTAAATTGCATTCAATATTAATTGTATTTACGTATTTTTATGAAAGTCTTTTTCTAAAGCATATGTAAAGACAGCACACAAGATAATTTTTATGAAAATATTTATATTTATTAGTCTCTTATTATTTAAGTCCATGGATGGTAATATTATGGTAAAAAATAATGAGACACTGATAAAAAATGTTTTTGATATATTTATAAAAATAAATTAACAATATTTAAGCAGTTTATATATATATATATATATATATATATATATTAAAAATAATTATTAAAATACAATTAATAACATCTTAAATATTAATAAAAAGACAAATAATAAAATGATATTATTGGTATGGCAGATAGTACAGAGACATTGTCTGCCACTAAGCTTTATTGTCTCCATGATCTCAATGGCCAGTAGGGAAATCAACCGTAATGTTTGATTTAAAAATAAAAGTAATTTAAAAGAAATTTAAAATATTCTTATTTTAAGGGTCTTCTCTTCACAAGTATGCTTTCATTATGATGGTGAAAATAACACATCATCAATAAACAAAGACCCTTTTACTTCATGGGCTTACTCAAGGGGCTGCATTAAAAATGCTCTAGTTCATGAACACCTTTTCAAAAGTTGCATGTTGGAATGTCTCATTATGCTGCACTTAAACTGACTGACCTTTCATTTTTGGAGGACACTCACCAGTCCCAGCTGGTTCACTGAAGCTTAAAGTGATCCCATATGTATGACTGTTTTCAACTGTTGCGTCCGGTTCAAGCAATATTATTAACATCACCTTGTGCAATTATTTATATCAATGATCTTCAACAGGGTGACCGACGATTTTTGTTCAATCTCAAAGTCCAGTATACGGCTGCTTAACTAAAGCCAAAACAAAAACAAAAAAACGCAATAACTAATTGCAAAGATGTATTTTACAGCATTCTATGTGGATGTACTGTTGTGTCAAACGTTTCAATTTACATTACACTTTGTTCAATGCGAATGCTCTTACTATAACCAACAAGGTGTAGAAATTATATAAATTAGATACTCATTCAGCTTTACTGATTATAGCGAGAGTTTTCACTGATTTTTGCATAAAACTATTATATGTTCCTTGGTTTTGTATTTCTTGGTTTTGTTATATGGACTTTTATTGTGAAGTGTATTTTCTTTTCCTCTTGTTCCAGAGGTTCACTTCCTGTGTTTAGTTCCTATTTTCATTGTTTCCGTAGTTTCCTTGTATATTTCTACAGGTATCCTCATTAGTTTTCATAGTGATTCATTGTTCACACCTGTTCCTCATTAGCCCCTAAATTCCCTGTGTATTTATACCCCTGTGTTTCAGTAGTATTTTGTCGCCCATTGTCTTGGCACGTTTTTTGTGAAGCTGTTGTGTTCTTGTACAAACGTTCTATGAATAAACATTACTAGATTTATGAATATGATTAATATGAATATGATTAATACGATTTTTGTCATGTACATGCAGAAATATCTACAATTACAATATGCATTAAACAAAAATACTATATTAAGTTAACTTGAAAAATGTATTTTGTAACAAGTAGCAACTGTGTGACTATTTACAATGTTAAACCATTCTAATTTCACAGTATAATAGAAGCAATTAGCTACTCATCTACTGTAAAGTAGACACAAATAAAAAGTCTAGCTCCCTCATTTGGGTTACTTTGCAGGTGGCCTGTGGTGCCATTTTCTCTGTTTCCTGCTGGTAGGTTTGAGGGTACGTTTGAGGCTGGGGGGGGCTTTACATACAATCACAAGTCCCTAATAGCTCAATCTGAGGCCAACCAGCAATTCTATTTTTAAAGACAGTCGCGGAGCTTTCATTAATGAGCATACGGCCACCTCTCGCCACGGCAGCCGTCTCCATTGTGAAGTCTGCCACTCCGCTTTCATTAAGCTCCCACACTCTGACGGAGACAATAGAGCAATTCCAAACCGCGCTCAAGGTAATCTTTATGGAAGGGCGGAAAACAATGGGGCGCCGAGGGGGAGTTCACATGGTAATAAGTGGACAAACCCAGAAGCGATTAACTCTGTTGTAATCCCATTGAGTTCAATCAAAGGGAGCAAGCAGGGACTTTTTCAGAAATCAAGCGAAGAGTGTCGAGCCAAAGGAAATGTCTGACTTTGAGTGCTGCACCTGTAGAAATCCTGGAAATACGCCACTTCGGTTTCTTAAGTTTGACGGTTGGTGGAAGTTTGTCACAGGCTTGTAATACACTAGCTGGTCTGAACTTTCCCGAGTTGGATTGGACTGAAATTACTCATCATAACATGAAAACCATGCAATACTGAGCAAACAATGAGTTTCGATTGCTTCGGTAACAGTAGTGGACCTATTCAGTAAATTGATACACTTATACAAAAGTATACCCTTTCTTTTTCTCCATAGGACATGGGAAATTTAAATCCAGTAATAGATTCGGTGTTTACTGAAATCATGTGCTGCTTGTGATATTTGAATATGTGACCAGTCTCTCTGTCACATAAAACATTCCCATAAGAGGAAAGATCAATTCCTCATCATCACAATAGCAATTCATAGAGACCCCGAGCTATTGATTTGTGGGAGTGTCTGCAGACCATTGGAGACCATTGGAGACATGGACTTAATGAGAAATCATAGAGCACTGCAACATTTGTTTGGTTTTTGACACAAGGGAAAGTATGACCCTCGGATCGATGAGGGACAAAGAAGATTGATTGAGGAATCCGATTTTTGTCATAACTTACACAGCACTTTTCCAGTTTACTGTAACTGATACAAGCTGAATATCACAATCATTATGTACTTAATATCCGATGGCCTTAACTTGTCATGCTCCATTTATTTTCCTGCACGAGATGAATTTAGGAAAATAAACGAGCCCCTCCACTTCAATATTTTTTAACTTTAATATGTTGGTTGACACTTGCCTAAGGTGGAAAATGCAACTGACAACAAATCTGTCACAGCATTGGAAGAGAGTCAGAACTGGTTCTCTTGTGAGCAGAACTAATATTTGAAGCAATGTCTGAAGACCTACAACTTCAGATTTGAGGCAAATACATTTAAAAAGTGCAATTAAAGAGTTTCACTCAAAAATTAAAGTTCTGGCATCATTTAATCACCCTTGTGTCATTGCAAATCTGAATGATTTCCAGTGTTCCAGTGTTGGGCGTAACGCATTACTTTTTCCAAGTAACTACTGTAGTAAAGTAAGGAATTACTTTTGCACCCTCTACTCTATTTTTTATTTCCTTCAATCTGAGGCTTATTCATTTCACTTTTGGTGTAAAAGGGCTTTTACATTTTCCAAAAATAGGAAAAAAAATTGTTATTAAAAAACAAACAATCAAGCCCAGCCCAGATGAGAAAAAGTAAGGCAAAAGTAACGTAACGCATTACTTTCCATAAAAAGTAACTAAGTAATGCAATTAGTCACTTTTTTTAGGGAGTAACGAAATATTGTAATGCATGAGTTTTAAAAGTAACTTTTCCCAACACTGATGATTTCTGTTCTGTTTTGGTCCATATTACTGTATGAAAGTTATACAGTAACATTTCAACATAAAAAAAAAAAAAACAAAAACAAAAAAAAAGGACATAAAGCTAAATCAAATATGGCAAAACAAAACTCAAATGTCATGATGTTTGGTGTGCGATAACCAATAAGTGTTATGTTGCCAAATTTGATGCGACTTTATGTCCTTTTTAGAGCTTATTTTGTGCATCCTGTTAGGCAATAATAAAATATGAGTTTGGAATGACATGAGGTTGAGTAAATGATCGCCAAATTTACACTTTTGGGTGAACAATCCATTTAAATCAATGTCATTAAAAAATAGCCACTTTCATTTGTCCAGAGACAATGGCGCTAATTAAGGGGACGCCGTGTACCACAAGGTTATGAAACCACTGGGGGAAGCAGGGACCGAGGTAAGATAGTATTGATAGGATTGGAAATCCGATCACCCACCAGTCTGTCCTAGCGTTTAGAGAGCTAGAGAGAGACAGACAGAATAAGAGAGACAGAGACAGGTACTGATCAAGAGTCTCCTTGCCACTTTCTCTCCCTCTGCTCTGTTCTAATCAGCATACAAGCGACAGGCGTCCTGTGTTACAGCGGCTTGGCTGCCATTCCAGTGGCTATTGATGGGACTTCGGGGCAGGGGGGTGGTGGTGGCCCAGCCCAACACTTTCTCATCTAGTGCTGGAGTCAGGCCGTCTGTCCGCCGCCCATCCAAAATGAGACACCCTGAATTTAATCTGAAATGGAGAGGGGGTGGCAGGCAGGAGTTGGTGTATCATATCAACTCCTCTGATAGTGCCTCCCCTGCTTTCAGTGAGGGATTGGAAAGTGGCACCACTTTTTAAGCCAGACTGATCAATGGCGCTTATGTATTGGGTTGAGCGGCATAGAGCAGATGTATGGTTCCACTTGTCTGCTCGCAATTAAAGGGGGAAATAGATTGCCAAAGCATCGCACGGTAAGACGAACCCGTACGGATGCCTGGTCCCACTGGAGCCATTTGTTTTCAAAGTTTGAATGTGAAAAGGCAGTCTTTCCCTCTGAGGTGAACATGAAGACATTCACTCATGCTATTTACGTCATTATTCAGCTTTGGATTAAGAACTGCAATTTAATACCTTGTTTTTAGAGGCAATCAAAGAAACGCCACCCTAACTTTTTCAAGATCTGTGATTTTCAAAATGTGGTAACAGCAGTGGTATGTGACATTACAATGTTTTCCATACTAAAAAATGCATGCAGTTTTGTTTTTTCATGTGTTATTGTAGTTGAAACATTTATATAATTTTTGCATTTCTTATGACTCTAAAGGTCTTTGTTTGACTCCTGAAAGGAGTTGATCTCTAACTGCAATCAAACACACCTGAATGAGCTAGTCAAGGCCTTTCAAATTTCTTGAAAATTATAGGCTGGCATGTTTAATTAGAGTTAGAGCTAAACTGTACATGACACTGGCCTTTTTGGACCAGAGCTAAATTGCCCTGCTCTAATGCATAACGTTCTTCCACAATGCCAGATAGAAATGGGTAAGGTGTTGAGCGTTATACACTGATCACAGTCTGCATGCTGAAAGAAATTAGCAAAAACTGAGGTGAATGACAGATATTCTGTTTGCTCTTAAAACATATTAGATGCTCAGTTTTAAAGACATTGTTTTAGCAATTAACAATATGAAAATAATAATAATATTGTAATACAGTCAAAGTCCGCAAGCATGTGTTCAAGAAGATTTTCTGAAGAGAGAGAAATACATTTTGCAAATAGGGTGAACAAAACTAGGTGTATAAGTATAGTAAAAGTATAGTATAAGTGTAAAAGTATAAAATGAAAATATATAATAAAACATAACACAATAAAATGCTATAGATTTTCATATAGATTTCAGTTCACTTCAAATTTACTTACAGTAGCCTATATATAGCACTTTTTGGATCAAACACTGCTCTGGAGCATAGTATGGATGAATTGGAGTGACAAGCAGACCAATTCAACCCCTGGGGAAGACGGTTTTGACTTGGTGGCACTAGTATCATCTCATTTAGTCAGAGGTGCTACTTGGCCTGAAAAGTTTGCGAACCACTAAATGGTTACCATTTCACAAAAGGACAAAGTCCACCCTGTTACTAGACCTGTATAGCTGGATTGCTGCTCTAGTAATGAGTATTACTGGTGTTTGTTTTGAAGGCGACGGCATGCGGGTCACTCCAAGTTGATGGCCATCCCATTTACACTCCCTCAGGGCACTTCTCGGGTAATTAGAGGTCATGCGAGAGAGGGGTTAACAGACCTCACTTGGCGTAGAGAAGCGCACCGCTGCACCTCTCTTTTGATGTCTCGGCACTTGGCCCTCCCCTCTATCCACCTGAATGTCAACCAATTGGGACAGCACAAGGGCTTGACATTATGTCTGCGGGTTATCATTATGTGTATTTTTTTCGCTCCAACTGATCGATCGGCTCCCATCCACAGTGGTGCTTCTGGGGGGAACTGTCATCGCTAGTTAGGGATTGACCAGTGGGGATCATTAAGAGAGAGCCCAGGCTTGGGGGAGGCTTTGTTGGGAGGTGGAGGGAATAAGGGAGGGGAGCTTTCAGAAGAAGCCAAGCCTTTCTCTTTTAGCCTCCTGGACTTGCTTGACCTTTCACTTAGGGAGCAGCTGGAGCCGAGAGATATTTAATTGAATGGAGTCTTCAGATGTATTTTGGAGAGAGCGATGCAAGTGAGAGAGCATTGGAGATAGTGCCAGCTCAAGATGAGCAAGTCAAGCCAGGGGAGAGCGAGAGAGAGAGAGCGAGAAAGAAAAAGACAGAACTGCAGAAGGAGGCAGAGAGAGAGTTTGCTTGACCTTCAAAGCCTAATTGATAGGCTTTTCATAGACCTTGTTTGAGATGTGCGTAGTCCCTGTTGTTCGGCAGGCCCTTACAACTCCTGGAGAAGTACAAAGTCAACTGCAGGTAGGGAGCCCCTAGTGGCCCGGCACAATCAATAGTGAGCAAGCAGCACTAACGAGGCCTACAGTCACTCTCAGGCTCTCGCAGACAGCATTAACGGGCAGAGGAAAGCTTAATTCCACAGCCGGCGCTCATTAACGGGGCCAAATACTGCGAGATTAAGGAGCCCATTTGTGGAAGAGCAGATGCGGGGATGGGGCTCCGAAAGATCTGGAATGGTATTGAACTGGACCTCAAAGATGTAGCAAACAACTTAACTCAGCCGTAATCTACCCGGAAGCCTCTAACTTTCTCTAACACATTCCGCACACCCGTTTACTGGCATCGGAATGTATTATGCTAAGGCAAACGGATGTGAATGACAATTCAATTTTTGTGAAATCCCTCCAAGCAGCTTGGTAAAAGACCAGGGCTTAAGGTCTGCCTGAAGCCCCTGGAAGTGACAGGGGAGGCATAAGAGGTAGAAGCCTGGTCCTCATTGTCTTTGAGAGCAATTTAATTAGGCTTAGTTTCCCCTCTGTGGGCCACGAAAGCGAAATAGAGTGAGAGAGCGAGAGAGAGGACGAGCACAAGAGAAACAGAGTCCAAGGAGGGTCCTATAGGCTCTTGTGAAGGCTGTAGCCTTGGACACACAGAAAGGATTTCATAGGGATCATGTACGGAGATCAACAGATAAGCAGCTAATTTTGTGTACTTAGGGGAGCAAACGATTGAGCGCAGCCCCCTGCGGAATTCCACCAGCGGAGAGGATGAAAGGCAGAAGCCGAGCCGAGATCTTAGGCTGTTTCGGCCATTAATGCTGATCTCGAAAATTAAAGATTTATACCACTTGATAGAGCTCACTAACGGCACATACCGAACGGAAAGGAGGAAGAGAGGAGCTCTCATTAAAAGCTATCTTGAAAAGTTTTTCAGTGAAATGAAAGACATGCAGTAATAAAGATCTAGTTTGGTTTAATTGGTTAGGTTAGAGTTGGTATTCTTCATCTCATGGACGACAATTAAACTTCCTAGATACAAGTCAACATAAGGCCAGTTCACGGTGTACTGACAGACGGAAACAGACACTTCCTCGGGTTTTGTCGGATCAGTGTGTTACTCCTGTCTGCGTCTCTCGAAGCTGGTATTCACCTATTGAAAATGTTGAATCAGCACAATGTCTGTGACATGCTGTAATCTGGTGGCTTTCTGCGTTTGTCTGCGATTGTCGGTGCGGAGTGAATTAATCACCACATTTCACCATAAGTCACCATAGTTGATTTGAGAGCTGCAGCAGATGAGTTATTTGTGTTTATTACACAAAGCTATCAAATGGCTTCAGAAGAATTGGAATATAGTGCACAAGTCACCTTTGTGTTTTTGTCTGGTTTTGAACTTGATCAAAATCAAGATCAAAATCAAAAAGTTTAAAACTGTGACTTTTCATGAACCAACTGATTCCTGGTGGATAAAATCAAGCCTTATGTTAACCGTCCAGTTTAAATTGGAAATGCATCAAATTATGAAACTAAAATGGGTTGTGTAAACCAACTACCACAAGCAAAAATCACAATCACAAAAAAATATTATTCACATTTTGTATACTTTACTCTTCACCTGTAGCATAATTAATTCTATGAAAATTTAATTTTCACATTACCATAGTTTTTCGAATGAAAATTGATCACAGTCGTATAATTATGCTTATTTACAGATATAGAGGAATAACAGACTAAGATGACAGCCAGTCTAGTCCTGAATATCACTAAAAGTAGTGCTAACTCTCTCAGAGACAACACTTAGAAATATCTTACTTTGAGCATTTTATGTTTCATGTAAAACTTTTAACACATGCATGTGGGTAAGCTCTTAAAAGTGACATTGTAATGCCTTGTTATGCAAATATGAAGAAAATATAGCTAGATTACCCATGAAGACGTGCGTCTGGAAACCAAACCTCTCATTTATATATTCATTTTGTTCTTGTACTTCTTATCAAAATGGGACACGGTTTATGCATGGACCCTATCCCTCTAGACTATGACAAACATGAATCAGCATGTTCTTATTAATTCCAACCTTGATGTTTAGCACATGCTGCCAATCAAAATCCACTCATAACCCCAATTTTAAAGTTTCCTTTTGTGGTGTATTTTCTTTTTCGGTACAAATCTGAAGTTGGAGTACGATTAGTTGTCTATAATGTCATTTTTAAACTGTCAATGTAAACTTTTAAACTGTAATATTTTTTGTTTTCATGTTTTATGGGGCCTTTCCGTAGACATAATGATTTTTATACTGTACAAACTGTATATTCTATCCACTTACTCTAACCCTAAACCTACCCATCACAGAAAACTTTCTGCATTTTCAAAAACATCACTTAGTATAATTTATAAGCTGTTTTCCTCATGGGGACCACATTTTTTTCGAAGGATTTCGGATATTGCCATCTTTGAGGACATTTTGTCCCCATAATATACGGTAATCAAAAGTGACAATAAATGCATTTATAATGTCACAAAATTTTAGTATGCCAAAATAAATGCTGTACAAGGAATCGGGAAACAAAATCCCACCACGGTTCCCACAAAAATTTCAAAAAACAAAACAGCAATATTAGAATTATTTCTGAAAAATCACACTGAAGACTGGAGTAATGATGCTGTAAATTCAACTTTGCCATCACAGGAATAAATAACATTTTAAAATATATTGAAATAGAAAGCAGTTTTTTAATTTTTTTAAAATAATATTTTACAATAATACTGTTATTTACCATATATATATATATATTTTTTTTTAAATAAATGCAGCCTTGGTGCATAAGAGACAAGAACATAAGAGTACAAAAACTTATGACTAAAAACTTAGTCATAAGTTGGATGGGCACTGCCCACATGTAGCCATGTGGACAATGGACTGATGGGAGTCCAGAGAAAGTTTGCTGAACAGTCAGTGACTCTGTTCTCTGCAAGAGGCCAATCCTCAATGTTTAATAAAAGGCAGGATCTGGCATGTTGTTGGTGTTTTTTCATAGAGCTCCACCTTCATTCTGTACACGGTTGTGCTTCAGAAAGATCAAAACGTCCAAATAATATGATCTGTTGCCAAGATTGATAATGAGCATCTAAATGAGTTTGCCCCATTAAATGCACCTCTGGATAATGAATAAATAATTCACCTAATAACCCTGATGTGATCTCTAATTGGGTTTTGAAAAAGAAGCCCTGTACTTTTTTCAGATAATCTCCAAGCAGCCCTCAATTAGGGCGATCTATAACATGCATTTTACAGTAGATCAAGCCCATGTGTTGTCACAATATTGCGAATCGAACAATATTACAAAATGAACTGACCATATTCCTCAATAATAATGTAGTCTTTAACTCTGTTTATGGGCACAGACGTGTACCCTTGGTTAATTAAGGCATTGCAATGAAACCTTTAAACTCCACTTTGCAAAAGCCAAAGCCTTTGAGCGATGAGACCGAGCAGAGAAAGTGCAAGAGTTCAGGGAGAAAAACCAAAGAGGAAGGCTTTGCTAAACAAAGTAAACGGAGCAAGGCTTTATTGCTAGCTAATCGTGGGAGTCGTTTTAGAATTGTGTAATTCATTTCAATTGCTTTTTGACATTTGGCGAACCACTGCCTTAATCACCCTACCTTGACTCTTTACCCAATAATTATTCAATTATAAAACCTAATTGACACCTGACATTGTCTTTTATTGGTTGATTTATTAGGTAATTGCACTGCTGCTAAGAAATGCCCTTCACCAGGGACCGTGAATAGTTTTGGAAGCGAAACTCGTCAAGCCAGCGAAACACGTCAGGGAACAAAAAACAAAAAAATTAAGAGGATCCTTCAACTGTCAAACAGAAGCTCTCCTGATGCGTTTATGTCCTTGTTCGTAATTACGGCACATCAAAAAAGTATCTTTTGTCTGTGACATTAATTGCAACATCTGCAACGAATTAAAAAAGCCGAAAATGTGTCCAAGTGTAGAGTCCTTGTGTTTAAACCCTTGCCAATTGAAACAATGGCGTATGTCAAAGGTCTGTTTGGTGCGGCCCCCGAGTGGACCACTTAAGCGCTCCCTTGTCCTTTGCCTACAAATGAAGGTTTTCGCTCCCCGCAGTGTGTGAGAGAGACACTCGCGTGCATGCGCTCGTCCCACACATATATCTCATCTTTCATTTCCTTTGATGACTAGTGGGAGAAGTTTCCCTCTGCAAAAGTACTCTTGAAAATAATAAATCATGAGAGTTTCTTCCTGCACTAATTGACATTTGACAACATCATTTGCATAATGATTCAAAACACCCTCGAGGGAGATGCTTAAAAGGAGGGAAACATTATGGATTTGCTAATTAGCTATCGTCAATTCTTTTTTTCCCTGCAGTTGTCGTCGTTAGTTGGAATGCAGTAACTTGATCAGACAACCGTAGCCTTTATGACAGTCATCATCACTATTCAATCAAGATTATTGGTGATGTTGTCAAAAGGTGCTTTGCAGTGGCATTAATCTAGATTCCAAGTTTTAAAGTTGGGAATTTTGTTTCAGGTGCATTAAAGTTAAGATCATAGTAAAATACTAAGAGGTCCAAAGGTTTGAGACCATGATTGAAAATGCTTTTATTTTGCACTATTTTAAGTATGTTATCTGTCTAAAATTGAGTGAAATTTTAAATTATTTTTTTAATTAAATTAAAATGTCAGACTTTGTTAACTTTGTCTCCCTGTTGCTGTAATGGCAGCAGCACTATAGTGTAAGAGGTCCACATTCAACTTTTTAGTACAATCCAGATCCATTTGTGCCCAATTTAGCATCATTTGTTGCTTTTACGGCTCATTTTAAACAGAACATGCTACAGTGAGGACCAAGAGAGGGTCAGCTGTACACAGGGCCCTTTGGTTAGAGTGCCATTGTGTTTTTGTTTACCTGTGTTTGTGGTTGAGAGGTGCTCGATAAACTATGGTGCCATCGCTCTCAAAAGAGGTTGCGCTGGTATACGCTGTAAAATTGAATGTTTGAACCGTAAAAGCATTAACTTGTTTAATGGAGCACGTTGTTTGTTTAAAATTCTGCCTGCTAAAGTGTGAGGTGCTAATAGATGTTGCCTCTTTAAGTGAAATTTGATGAAACCTCGATTCCCAGGTGTGACTCATTTATTAATTTTGAACTATCAACATTTGACAGAAAGGCATTTTGCCTGTGCCTTTCATAACAAGTCAGATGTACAACATGAGAACCATTACAGCAGTATTCCAAGAAAAGAATATACAACAGCAAATTTTGGTCAATAACATCGGACGCAAGTGTCACATCAAAAGCAAATACAAGTGATGCAGTCTACATGGATGATCCGTTCCACTATGTGGCATTCACAAATGTGTCGTTCAATAAGTTAATGTTGAGTAACTTGCATTTTAGACACAATATTGCCAGTTGCCTAAAAATTGCAGAAAGTAAAACAAAGCCAATGTAGTAACTGCTGTAAAACTCGGAACAACATTCAGTACTAATGGCGTTTCTGAACGAATCTATGAATCAGCTGAGCAAATGATTCATTGACTTGCTAATAAAGGCAGTCACTTGTTACTGAAATAAATGTTTTGTTCCTGAACAAATCATGAAGACAATCACGTTCACTGAATGGATCAGTGTTTTTGAACAAATCAGTTGAGTGAATAATTCACTGATTTATATTTCATCTGTTTAGCATGCTTTTACAGCTCATTTTAAATAGAACATGCTACAGTGAGGACCGAGAGAGGGTCAGCTGTACACAGGGCCCTAGCGTTGAAGTATATGATCATGCTATATGGGTTCAACACTCAACAGCTTTGCGAAGTGAGAGAAAGTGGCTGACCGAAGATTGTACGCATGAAAGCCTATCCTGTGATCAGCCAATCATTCATTCAAGTGCTTTTAAACCATCCGTGTGTAAGAAGCAAAATATAACTCAATTCAGCGTGGTGCGCTGTCTGTGAAGAGGCACTCACCCGAAACAAGCATGTCAGTAATACATTGGGTTCTCTTTTGCGCCCTATAGCGTTTGAACAGACAAAAACACACAAAATTGTGTCAAAATACCTGTTTTTGGCTAGTATCCTCGTAAGTTAAAAAGTTAAACAGTTGAAAAGTGAACGTAAAGAGAAAATTGGATGTGCGTCAGGTGACAGCCTAATAAACTTGCTGCAGTCTGTCATTAATTATAATCAAGCAACAAAATTCTTGGCTCTTGACTGAATATTTTTTGTAGCTCTAATAAGGATTAATCTATTTTTAACTTATGCAGTGAAGACTATGCAGAGTTATTTTACATTTGATTACTGTTTTCAATTCCTGTAGTATTTCTTACTTAAATACTACCGTTAGACCTACCTGAAAATCTACCTGAAAGCATTGACAATTTCATTTGTACAGTGAGGAAAATAAGTATTTGAACACCCTGCTATTTTGCAAGTTCTCCCACTTGGAAATCATGGAGGGGTCTGAAATTGTCATCGTGCATGTCCACTGTGAGAGACATAATCTAAAAAAAAAAATCCAGAAATCACAATGTATGATTTTTTAACTATTTATTTGTATGATACAGCTGCAAATAAGTATTTGAACACACCTGTCTATCAGCTAGAATTCTGACCCTCAAAGACCTGTTAGTCTGCCTTTAAAATGTCCACCTCCACTCCATTTATTATCCTAAATTAGATGCACCTGTTTGAGGTCGTTAGCTGCATAAAGACACCTGTCCACCCCATACAATCAGTAAGAATCCAACTACTAACATGGCCAAGACCAAAGAGCTGTCCAAAGACACTAGAGACAAAATTGTACACCTCCACAAGGCTGGAAAGGGCTACGGGGAAATTGCCAAGCAGCTTGGTGAAAAAAGGTCCACTGTTGGAGCAATCATTAGAAAATGGAAGAAGCTAAACATGACTGTCAGTCTCCCTCGGACTGGGGCTCCATGCAAGATCTCACCTCGTGGGGTCTCAATGATCCTAAGAAAGGTGAGAAATCAGCCCAGAACTACACGGGAGGAGCTGGTCAATGACCTGAAAAGAGCTGGGACCACCATTTCCAAGGTTACTGTTGGTAATACACTAAGACGTCATGGTTTGATATCATGCATGGCACGGAAGGTTCCCCTGCTTAAACCAGCACATGTCAAGGCCCGTCTTAAGTTTGCCAGTGACCATTTGGATGATCCAGAGGAGTCATGGGAGAAAGTCATGTGGTCAGATGAGACCAAAATAGAACTTTTTGGTCATAATTCCACTAAACGTGTTTGGAGGAAGAAGAATGATGAATACCATCCCAAGAACACCATCCCTACTGTGAAGCATGGGGGTGGTAGCATCATGCTTTGGGGGTGTTTTTCTGCACATGGGACAGGGCGACTGCACTGTATTAAGGAGAGGATGACCGGGGCCATGTATTGCGAGATTTTGGGGAATAACCTCCTTCCCTCAGTTAGAGCATTGAAGATGGGTCGAGGCTGGGTCTTCCAACATGACAATGACCCGAAGCACACAGCCAGGATAACCAAGGAGTGGCTCTGTAAGAAGCATATCAAGGTTCTGGCGTGGCCTAGCCAGTCTCCAGACCTAAACCCAATAGAGAATCTTTGGAGGGAGCTCAAACTCCGTGTTTCTCAGCGACAGCCCAGAAACCTGACTGATCTAGAGAAGATCTGTGTGGAGGAGTGGGCCAAAATCCCTGCAGTGTGTGCAAACCTGGTGAAAAACTACAGGAAACGTTTGACCTCTGTAATTGCAAACAAAGGCTACTGTACCAAAAATTAACATTGATTTTCTCAGGTGTTCAAATACTTATTTGCAGCTGTATCATACAAATAAAGTTAAAAAATCATACATTGTGATTTCTGGATTTTTTTTTTTAGATTATGTCTCTCACAGTGGACATGCACCTACGATGACAATTTCAGACCCCTCCATGATTTCTAAGTGGGAGAACTTGCAAAATAGCAGGGTGTTCAAATACTTATTTTCCTCACTGTATCTTCTATTATATTTATTTTTGCAATTGCCTGTAATGTGTTCTTTATTACTTTATTACTGACTGTTTACTTGTCTTTTAAAATGTTTGAACTTGACATAGTAGTTCTTGTTGGTTGTGGTATACAAACTGGAATCGAGAATGGAAAAATTTGACTGGTATAAAAAAGTGGGTGTCATAACTATATTCATCAAAACAGTATATTCATCAAAACATCAGTAGCAGTCTGGCATCTGTGACACTGGCCTTCATTCATTGTACAAAGATTCCTTTCAATTATTTAAAATACACTGTCTTTGTGTTGTTTCTATATTAATTTCTAATTAATATAATAAATTTTATGTTAAGTGGGATTAATCGCAGAAAATTATGCAATCAATTAGTTCATTTTTTAAATCGGCAGCATATACATGCATACATACAGGTATACATGCATGCATACATACATACATACAGGTACTGTATACATGCATATATACAGGTATACATGCATGCATACGTATAGTGACTGTAATGATTGTCATTATTGTCACAATCTGTTTGTTCAAGTTTGCAAAACTCTTCAAATGGTATTCAGATGAAAACATGTTCTGAAAATTGATCATTAGCTGCAGACTAACACAGAATGGCCATTCTGATGTACCTTCAGATTTCATCTTATATGCTCCGTCTGTTCCCAAAAGTTCTGCCACATACTCAATTAAATTGAAGTGATAAGTTCTAAATTGTCTGGAAGCCAACAATGGGCCAACCCTGCCTACATTAACAGCCATAAACAAATTTTACACTCAATTGTACAGTTCATATGATTTGTTTTGCTAACAACAACTGCAATATTATGCGAGCAAGGTGCATACTTTTAATACAAATTTAAAGAGCAAAAAAAGTCCCATTTTTGACTGTCAGTGCAATTCTACATTCGATTTCCTTTCTGCCACTTGCTACATACTCAACACAAAGGGCAAATATGGGGAGTAGTCAGAATAGCAGCACGCCTCTTTTCCATCCATTCTATCGCGGCAGTTTCTCCATAGAAGAAAGAAATTAGTTAAGGTACCCGTTGAGAGAGGCCTCAAAACACAGAATAAGTGTTTATACTCGAGGTGAATGTAGAGGCCAAGTTATTTTGTAAGGTTAAGAAAACATGACCATTGGAAAGAGCAACCGCAAGAGAAGCTGTGAAATAATTTCCTGTCAAGGGCATAAAACGTCTCTCAATTGAGGTAAACATTTCTACTTTCAAAAGCAATTTATTTCCTAACAACCGCTGAAGGAGACAACATATCTCATGTTGCTTTTCCCCTGAATTTTCATTGTGTTGTTTCTCTTCCCTCCAAACCCTCATTTTCACAAGTTGCTGTTTACCAGCAGCTTTGTCTTGGAGCAAAGATCTGAGATCTGCCAATGTGAAATCACGTGTGAAGAAAAGCGGTTTAGGGTCAATGTAATATTGTGCTAGTTAAATGGGAACAGACCACCTTGAATTCCAGTAGTTAGTTCATTTTATTCATTGATTAAAACATGGCATCAAAGACAGTGGAGCCAAGAGGATAATCTGAATGTTATTGCTACAGTATATTACTCCGATTTGGATATTTAAGGTGATCACCATTTAATGTACACAATAAAGTAAAACCGAGTCAGGTTCCACAGTTTAATTGCACAACTGATGCAAGGATATTACTTTATGAATCATGCGCCTCACGTGCATCATCAACTTAATTACTAGCTGTTTGTTTCACCCATTTAAAACCTTTTCCAATCATCATATTGGGACAAAAATACACTGACTGAAATCCCAATGTCCAATAAACTAATCAGATGCCTTTTCCAATTCAAAAAGAGGTCATGATGCTCTCATAATTGACACCCAGTGAAGCACATTGTCTGGGCGGGACCCAAAATGATGTGTTTAGGGCCTGTTGACCAATCATCATTGATCTTTGCCCTTTATTAAAGTCAGTGGAACACCTATCTGGCACTGGTATTATTTTATTAAAATTCTATGTACATGTACAAAACAATAATACTAATAAAACAATAATTGGACCCCAAAGCACTTGAATGTCACTTGATTCATATGTTGATTTATTCCACTCAGAAAAAAAAAAAAAAAAAAAAATCAATTTCTGGGTCTCTCTGCCTTCTCCAAAGTGGAATTGGTGGTCATACTATACTTCAGCCAAGTGGGACTTATCTCTTCACTTATCAATTTGGTTGAGCGTCCACCTCTCTGGCAGGTTGGTCCTGCCATACTCCTTCCACACCATGGCTTAAAAAAAATCCCACTTTAACACATTAGACTTCCTATTTCACCCAGATAATTACACAATTATCTGGCTTCACTCCAAAAAAAATCCATCCAGGGGTAATTGGTGCGGAAGGGAGGGGGGGGAGCTACCCAGATTCCACTGCTCTTCCTGAGAGAGGGTCTAGGGGAACGAATGCAGATAAGTCAAGCAGAAAAAGAAGGGAATGAAAAAACGGGGGAGGAAGAAAACCTAAACACCTATTTGATTTTAATCTCGCCACTTTGCGTGCATTTAAAGAGCCTTGGTCGGTTTACCGGCACAGACTCCTGCCAATAAGCTGTTATCAATGTTGAAAATGAAAATTTTAAATGTCAGTGTTGGTTCTTCGTTGAAGAGCAGTAACAGGTGCTTAGCTCCCGGTGAACCGGAATAATGTCCCCATTATTGGTTGTTCATAGAGCTGTTACAAGTCGCTTTGTCGTGGTTCTGGGAAGACCATTCTCCTGGAAGAGCAAGCGTAGCTCAATTATTTGGCCAGAAACACAAAACGCACCGCTTTCATTGCACCCTCGCATCAGCGCTGTCTATCATGTATGAAATAACCTTGATAAAAGTAATTGAATTTCTTTCTGAAAGGATTAACGAGTGGTAATTGCACGAAACAGAGGTGCTGAGCAGAGATATTCTCACTTACAACCGGGAACAATCGGCCCAGCTTTCTCATCTCCAGACACGCCGCATCTTTTCAGAAATCGCTGGGAAAACAAGTGTGTTTTTGTGTATGTGTGTGTGTGTGGGGGGGGGGATCTGTCTGAAAATAAGATTTCCACTCAAATGCCAGCGGATGGCCTGATTACCATGTGAGCGCGTGCACCCGCACGGTCCTCTAAATGTGCTGAGATGGTCTTTAAACAAGATTCAACACTTTTAAACCCCAGCAGGCTTAATTAAGGGTGGGACCTCACGCGCGAAGGAGGAGGGGAAGCGACAACGAGGCAGGAGGAAGGGAAGGAGTTTCACACAGGGTGTGTTTTTGTAGCAATTTCTCACCGTTTCCCCGCAATAAACGGCCTAAAGCTTCCCCTTTTAGCTCAGCGCGCTCACACCCACGTTCACATACTCTCGCGCAAAACCTTGACTTAAAGTCCCCATTACTTCTCCAAAACTCTCTGAAATATCAAACAATGTGCTGCCGGTGGGGGGTGTGTGGTGTGGAGTTAAATCGGCCCAGACTCATTTCCATACAGCTTTACATGTTTCAAAAAGATATGCATAATTACAGGGTTTGTACATAATTGCTCCAACACATTGGAAAAAGCCAGGTTTGTTCTTTTTTTAAATGTTGGCGCTGCAGCTCAGAGACTTTCGCTTCTCTTCCGTTATGTGGCTCGAACAATTAAAACAATACGGATGTCTTGGAAAGGAGCTCAGCTCTCATTATCGCCTTCTCTTCTCCTGCGTCAGAACATTTACGGCTTAAAAAGAAGGCCCTGGCACCTTGGCATTGAAAGACACTCTTTTTTTGGGCTCCTTCCCTTTTGCATTTCTGGAACGGTGCGGCGTGTGTGTGTGTGTGTGGGGTGGGAAAAAAAGAAAATGTAAATAAGATGGAGTTTGTGACAGCTCTGTTCTGTTCCAAGAGACGAACGTCTGCATCTGAAGCAATCAAAAAAGGCTTTTCTTAAAGAGTTTCACCCATCTTATTCTGACTCTTTGAGCAGATGCACACATTGTTTGACTTGATACCAACACGCTCGACTCTAGAGGACAAAAAAAACGGAATGTGATTCAGGCAAAGGATGAATATTTGACTTGAACTTTTAACATGAAGGCAAATTGAGACTTGCTTTTATCGTTTCTTAGCACGCTAAGAAACTGGGAATAGTACCACTACGACTCATAATGATATGTTTGGAGAACTTCATATTACATTTACTCAAGGGAATACACATGGGAAACCTCAAAAATAGATTTTAATGTCCAATTTTGAAGGAATAATTCACTGAAAGATGACAGTTCTTTTTTTATTTATTTTTCCAAACCTATGGAATTTTCCAGTTGATTTTTTTTTATAAATAATTATCACACAGCTCTTTTACAATGAAATATCATTTTTACCATTTCTTTTCAACTCTATTTTGAGAATAAAGCGGTCTTGAAATAGGACTTTTAGAATAAAGCCAAACATTAACATTAAAGTAGTAATACTTTGAGAATAAAAGTCAAAATTACAAGAATATCCATATTGAAACTTTGAAATTTTGAGAATAAAGTCATAACTTTTACCAAACTTTGACGTGAATAAAGTCAAATATTAACATTAAATGAAAGAAGTAACACTTTGAGAAATTGTTAAAATAAAATAAAGTTAAGCATACTGACATTAAACTAGTAATACTTTGAAAATAATATATTTAGAGAAAAATTGTGGCAATATGACATTGAAGTAATATTTTGTGAAAAGAGTCAACATTACAAGAATAACGTTGTAGCACCATGAGATTAAAGTCGTAATATTTTAAGAAAAAAAAAAAAAAACGACGAGAAAAAAAAGTCTTGAGACAAAAAGTCCAATTACAAGAATGATGTCATAGAATTATAACATTAAAGTCATAGGGGCCTATTTTAACGATCTAAGCGCATGGTCTAAAGTGCACGGCGCAAGCGCACTTAGGGCGTGTCCGAATCCACTTTTGCTAGTTTAAAGCTACACTGTGTAATTTTTTAAGTTGATTCTAAGAAAAAAACACTTTGTTCTTTCAAAATGATATGTGCTCATTAATGTGTAATTACTTCTACCAACTAATCAAGTATTCTCGTAAGCGTAGAATCTGCCCTTTAGAATACATTCGAGTGAGTCACTCGAATGGCGGAAGCCATATTGCGCCTCCATCTTGAAAATACATTAGCCAAAGAGGGACATACCTGGAAATTCAAGCTTCGCCTTTCGCGTTTTTACACTCAGTGGCACCGTGACGAATGCAAGGGGTGATTACTCGCGACTGCCGGCAGATTTGAAATAATACGGCCACCGTAGGAGTTAAAACGCCCTCGGAATGGGAGGGGCTAGAAAATAATATTCAGTTGGTAGTCATATACAATTTCACTGCTAGATGGGAGAAAATCCTACACAGTGTAGTTTTAACGACGGGACAAATGGACAGCGCGCACAGTGCATGGTCTAAAAGGGTTGTCCCTATTCTCTTAATGAGTAATGGGTGTGTTTTGGGCGTAACATGCAATAAACATGCGGATTCGCGATTTACTTGGCGGAATTTACAAGCGGAAACACTGAACGCTTCACTTGTGAGGAAACAGATCTGCTCATGCGCGAGGTTAAAGCTAGTTTTGCTATTTAAACAACGCGGCGCAGGACGTTAAAATGATAACTGCGTCGGGCTGAAACTAGCAAAAAACACATTGCGCCGTGATAGGGCCCATTATATAATGAGAATAAATTCCCTAGACATGAAGTTCAACCTACTGACTCAGTGTGTTGACCAATGATTCAGTCACAGTAAATCTTGAGTTATCAGCTCACTGCATGGCTGGACTGGCCATTGGGCATACCGGGCATTTTCCCGGTGGGCCGACGTGCTTTTTGGGCCGATACATCTCATACTCATGTACACTTTTTATTATTATTATTTTATTTTTTAACGGCCCATAAAATGTGTACATCGGCGGCCCATTCGTTTTGTTTTGTTTTGCTTAATTGGCGGCGCTGGGTTTAGTGCTGGTGTAATGCATTGGTCAAAAAAAGTCAGTGTTAGTTTTTTTTTTCTGACAGACCAGCCCATGAAACACGTAGATCAGCGGCCCATTGGCTCTTTTCTTGATTGACACTGGGCTGGCCCAATCACAATTTTAAACGAGTGAGCGAGCGCAGCAGTGTCAGTGTGTATCTGTCAAAATAGTCAGCGAGATGGAGAAGAAACGCAAGGAATGTGCAGAGAAATAGTGTGAAAAAATAGAAACAGGCCCTTAAAACAGACACTGTAAAATGTGTCAAAATATATGTTTTCTGACCTTCATCAGCTCCTGTGGCAGATGATGATGATAGGAGGATCAGGAGAGAGATGAGAGAGTGTAGAGTCCGCGGTAAGCAGAAGGCCATGTCATGAGTGTAGGAAGGAACCCATAACCCAGTTACAGATTATTTCCACATCTGCATAGTTGACGATTACCGCAATTCACTAGAAATTTATTGAGAGGCGTTTGTAAACCATGTTTTCCGCCAAAATAAAAGCTTGATGCAGTTTGCGTCAAAATAATAAGATCATGTGCTTATCTCTTTCAAGTATAGAAATTGGTACAACACTAATTATGAAAGTTTCCTTTATTTTTTAGTACATTTGTTTTACAAAATATGGCTATTACTGTCATTGGATTAATATTATAACTATTATTATGTAGTAGGTGTAATGTAAATAGACACTGTAACTAAAAGAGGTTTGAATTTTTCTTTGTTTAATTTGCACACTGAATATGGGTTGGAGCTTTTAATTTTGAACTCTCAAAGTGCACCAGATTGATGAATTTAACATTAAAATGCACAAAATTTTCTCACGGGGGGGCATGCCCCCAAACCCCCCTAGAAGGACAGAGGTCCACCCACCACAGTTTTAACAAAAATCCTGTGAGAAACACTTGTATTGCTATGCCAATGCAGGTTATAGCTTGTTTCAGGATTCACCACTGTGAAGTATAGTTCAACTGTATTAATAAATGTCACATTTTTACTTATTTCATCTGTTAACTCTCACTCGTTCCTATACTCACTCATTACATGGCATTAGTGGTTTTAATGAATAGGAGTTGGTATGCATATAATTAAGGGCGTGCAAAGATGGGTGGTGTTTATGATCATATAGTGGGCCAGTCTGGGCCAAAATGCCCGGGCCGATTTTTTGTCCCAGTCCAGCCCAGGCTCACTGGATAAGAAGATTAGCAGGGAATAATGACTTCAATATCAGCCAGTTCTTCAAACAAAGCTATCATATGTTGTATAGTAAAAAAGCTGCATGAGTCTTCAAAATATGCACTTTTTGTACCACGGAAGAAATAAAAGTTATATAGGTTGGTTCAGAACATCAAGGTTAATAAATAATTACTTTTTTTCTTTGAGTGAACTGTTCCTTTAATTCCTTAAAAGCTGTCAAAGAAATATAAGGCAGAGTATTTCAGAACAGATACTCTCACTTAATTAATGTCTTGTTTGAAAAAGACACCCTTATAGCAAATGAGTCCCATCAAAGTTCTCCCATGGCCTTAAAACGAGATCTAGGTCCAATTATTTTAGAGTGAGGAAATTATGGAAAAATTGGACTAACACTGATATCAGTTATATGGCTATTTTAATGAATTCTGCCATGTTGAGGTTGCAATAATTGTATTCAGAACTATCATAGCCAATACTAAATTAGTCCGTTTTGCTGATTTAAATGTTATGGTCAAAGTCTGTGGGGTCCTAAATTGGTCTCAGAGGATCTCTCACAGACGATGATTGCGCTTGGCTTTTGTGATGTATCAATACAGTGATGAGATTTCTTCAGCTCGGCACAATGCACACCACTCTTGGGATGGGCCGGCTGAAAGAAAAAATATATCCTTTACCAGATAAAATTACTTTTTCTTCCTGAAAGTCAGAAAAATGATCGGAATAATACACTATTCATGGCATCGGACAGCAGGAGGTGGGGAAAAAAACAAGGTAGAATAAGGTTCCCTTTTATATCCTTTTTCTCATCCCTACACACCCTGCTGCTGACCAGTGCAAAAAAAAACACAAAAAAAACAGGTATCCTAATGTTTAAAAAAATAACTCTATTATTGGCCGCTATTGAATCCAATTGCAAGCAATGCAGGTTGTAACAGATAAGGACCTGATGGAATCTGTCTTTGCACTATCTGAGCCAAAGTGGTCTCTGTATGAGTCAAATGGAACGGCGACGCATTGACAATTCAAATCGGACAGCAGCTTTGCAGGCAATTCACCCTGCAATCTACATGCATCCCCCTGCCGGCAGACCGGACCGAGATTGCATTTTATACACAAAGGCCTTCACTTTGGAACACCTTTCATATTCACTCACGCTCTAATAAAGTCCCCTGGTTTACAAGTGCGCTAAAAATTCACTTAAGAGTTTCTTACAAATGAGAACAGAATGGAAATTAGCGTAATTATTATAAAGGAATGGTTCACACAGAAATCTAAAATCGAAAAATCTGTCATTATTTATTCACCTGCATGGTATTTCAGACCCGTATGATGATATTTAATCTGTGGCACACAAATGAAAATATTTTGATTAATTTTCAGCTCATTTCCAACAACAGTTCATAACGATTTCAAAATTGAAAGAAAAAAAAACATAAAAGGGTATATATTTGTGTGTGGATGTGTCTTCTGAAATCATACGCTAAGGATGTGCGAGAAACAGATGAAAATTCAAATTACTTTTCACTGAAAACCCTCCGCTGTAGCTTTAGAAATCAAATACGTCGCCTTTGTACACATCCGGTTGGACGTCAATTACATGATTAAACGTCATTGGTTTTCATTTATCCTCTGACCAAATCTGTATTGCTATTGTCAGCTAAAACTATTAAAATTAAAGCTGAAATAAAATACAATATAAAAATTGGATGGAAAACTTCAACTTAAAAATCTTAAATGAAAATTAGACATGTTGCTTTGGCAACTAACTGAAATAAGTTAAAGTACTAAAATGACTAAAAGTGAAATAAAAAATAAATTAGAGCTAAAATAAAAAACAAACTAATAAAAATGAAAAAAACACATAACTACTATAATACATAAATCATTTGAAAATAACACTGAGCAAAATGTCATTGAGGTAAAACTTGTCTGTTCTATGTGGTATATGTAACACAGTCTAACTACGGGTTGACTCAAGATTTTTTAGGTCAACCAAATAGCCCAATACAGACGTTTTGGGGGTCGTCGTATTACCCTTATTTACAGAACTGTTTTGTTAGCTCTGTAAAGCCTGTATAGCCTAAAAACTAGCTTAAGGTATAAGATAGACACTGGGAAAAGAAACTGTAAATTGAACAATACACTATGTACCAGACATGCCCTTAACATATGCAATTTGTTTTTCTGCGCTTGCCGAAGGGATAACGCCGATCTCTGACCCCACTGCAAACTTAAGCAGGTCCCCCGATGCCGCGGCCTTCATGAATCTTTTAGGCAGAGGGAGTCTGGAGTTCAAAGTTTCTGTGAACTCGAGAAATAATAAGCTGCCTGATTAGCGTTGCTAAAAATACCAGCATGGCCAAAGGGAGCCAGGTGGGAAGACGGGCCCTCCGGCCCATTTGCATGTTCAGAGGCCGATCTGATACACAGAGACACCCCAAACAATGAAAGGGGCCTTCCACGGGTGCTTTTTATCATGATGCAAACCCCTCAACATGTTTTTATACTCAAACAGGTTACACTTTATTTCAATGGTCCACTTTAGACATTTTAATATCTACAAGTTAAGTCAACTACATGTCAACTAACTCTCTTTAGAGTATCAGTAGACTGTAGTAGACTGTTAGGTTAGGGTTCGGGTGAGTAGAATAAGTTGGCATGTAGTTGCAAAGTTACTTAGTTAGTAAAATGTCTTAAGTGAACCATCAAAATAAAGTTTTACTTACAAACATATCTTAGTTTTGCCTTTCTTCTTCCATAATTTTTGCTACACTCTCAGAAAGAAAGGTACAAAAGCTGTCACTGGGACAGTACCCTTCTAATATGTACCATTTAGGTACTAATATGTACACTTTTGGTACCAGTATGTACCTTTGAGGGACTAATATGCACTCTTTAGGTACAAAGGTGTACCTTTTGAAAAGGTACCACCACAGTGACAGCTTTTGTACCTTTTTTTCTGAGAGTGTGTTCAATCAAGGATGGTTGCATCAAGAATTTTCAACAGTTACATTTTTCACCTGCAGTACACTGGATTGTAAATTGTGATGTCCATCATGTATATCAGTCATTATGTTGTTCACACATCCACACAAATGCAAACAGAAAGGAAATGGCCACTTTTGCTTTCATTCTCCTATTTATTACCAGTATTTATGCTCCACTTTCCATCTCAAAAGCCTGTTTGACTTCTCAGTCAAAATGAAATGGTAGTTACAAGTACAATCCATTTTACTTTTGTAATGTAATATATTTTCGAGCAGAAAGCTTGGATTTTATCCATAAGGAAAGTTGTTTCAGAGGCGGAGCAAGCTATTATGTTTTGAAGAACCAATATCTTTAAATCATCAACAATACAGCGGATAAAAAACAAAAAAAACTAAAACTTGTCCATTTTAAGTCATGTTGACTTAAAACTGCACATGTCAAGCCATTTCATGTTTACTGTGTAGACATATTTCCTGTTGGAACAGGAATTTTGGACGGGACATATTGAACGGATCAGCCCTGTTTTTTAAATAGCCACATCACTGCCATGATTTACTACTTACTATTCGCTGGCATGTGGTATTAGTGGGGAGGGGCATTCTCCTTCAAGAGAGCATCTGATTGGACAAAATTCTGTATAGTGCAGGATGAGTCATCACTGCTGCATCTTCCTGAAAGAGAAAAATAAATAAATAAATATATAGTGAATTTAGTCAACCTTTAGTAGTAGATTAGCATATAGATGAAAGCTATGACAAAACTCTAATTTTGTTGACTTTAAATTTGTCTTTTACAGAATGGCAAGTTTTATCTCATTTTGTTTTTAGTCAGGAAAACAAGAAGAGGATAAATGTATTCACATCAAAGAGAATTTAGTAGGATTGCTTGGATGAAATTCATTTATTTTGCAGCTCCGTATAGACGGCATCATCCGAGATAATGCGTTAAACTCTCGGTACCCCACCATACATGTTTTCTCTTCGTCTTTTTCCTCTCTCTCTCCTACTGTTTTATATTTAACTTAAACCTGTCAATTAAAGAGTGAGAGGGCAAAGAGGAAATAAGAGAGACAGGGAGAGAGAGAGAGACAGCAAGAAGCACAGAACTAATTAGGCAACTGTGTAATTTTAATTAGCTGTTTTGATAATTAAACTAATTAGTTCCCCTGTGTTTCCACTACGTGCTACCGACTGGAGTTTTTTTTTTCTTTTTACAACGCAGCTTCAGAGCTCCACTCCGTTGGTTAATTAGTCACTTTTGCATCAGAAAGCTTTATTGATAGCCTTAATTTGCAGTTGAAATGAGAAATCTGCTGTCAATAATTCGGATAATTGCCTGCCGTTTGATTGCGGAGAACAAAAGTGGCAGGCCTTTGAGTTTGAAGCTGCTGGAAATCCCTCGGGTCGTTTCCTGGATGCTTAGCTCTCCCTCCGATCTACATATCAGCAAATAACACTGCCGTCCGCAACATCTCGACCCCGCTAACAAGACAGGAATCCTGCCAAATAAGGAACGCTTTGACCCGCCCCACCTACGTTTCCCATCATGCTCTCTTCTTCACGTCTGCTTCAGCCCTCCTCCCCGCCCCTCACACCGAGTGTCCTACGTTCGCGGTAATTGAGGAAGCAGGGTGGGGGGGGGAAAGAGAGACGGAAAGTTGCAGCTTTGCTTTGTAGCTAATTAGTGTCCTTGGAATTAAATGAGCAGCTCTTTGTGCACCTCCAGCTCCTGCGGCCCATGTTTGTGAATTGAATAATTGATTCCCCTCCACTAATCAGAGAGCGACATAATGAGCCAGTTTAATTAAATGGGGATCTAACCTGGCGAACACTGGGAAAATATTTGCTCGTTTACAGCTAATCAGAAATAACAGAGTGAGATGGTTCGGGAGGGGGGGTGGGGGCCTGAAGAAGAAGAAGCCTGTGCGTGATTGTGCCCTTCAAGGAGGGGAATCTTAAAATGATGCATTTTGCTGAAGGAATATATGAGGAAACGGTTTGAGGTTTCGTTGTTGGGGCCTGAAGAAAGGAAAACTTGATATTATAAGATGCATTGCGGCTCTTTGACTTCTCTTCTGGTATTTTCAGCGGGCCTTGGGCCATTGGATGATGGTAGCAGATTGACCTTTCCTTATCAGAGGCGCAACATGCTGACACGTCCCTCATGGGCAGCACCCCAGGACGAGGTCGAGATAGCCGAGGTACCCCTGAGCATTGACCTCTTCGCCTCCTCTCACCTCCTTGATGTGCCACTAGAGGCACCACTTACCCTCAAAGGCTTGTGGATCTTACAGACCTTTAAGTACGCCAAGATAAAATAATGGTGGCTCAAAGGTGTCTATGGCCAGCCACCAACCGGGTGATGGAGATGGATACATTTTGTAAAAAAAAAGAAAGAAAAAAAGTTGAGTTTAAGAGTGAGATTTCAGCCTGACACAAGCTGGAGGATTAAAAAGTGTGTTGGAGGATTTTTCAGCTACATTGTAAAAAATATTTTTCGAAGTTGTTAAACTAAGATTATTGGAGAATATTAATTCAATGTGTTACTTGCCATTTCTTGTAATCTTGTGAAAATCGTTGTGGTATCACTTTACTTACTAATGCATTAATTATGCCTTGTAAATGCACCTTATAATGCACTGTATGGAACTTATGAATAATTGTAAAGTTATAACTTATACATTATAATACTTACCCTGAACACACATTAAGAAAGTACAATGCATTAAAAAACATGACAAACAACCAATTTCAGATATGACAAATATTCAGCAAATACAGTGCTATGCATAAGTTTAGACACCCATGCTAAAGTTGACTAAAAAGATGAATAAAAAATCATCTTTTGGAAATTGAACTTAATGCCTTAATTAAAAAAATTAGGAAAAATCCAACCTTTAAGGACACCAATTTTCTTTGTGAATGAATAATGTATCGTAAATAAATAAATGTTCTTCCTTAAAATACAGGGTGCATAAGTCTGGACACCCCTATGTTAAATTCCCATAGAGGCAGGCAGATTTTTATTTTTAAAGGCCAGTTACTTAATGGATCCAGGATACTATGCATCCTGATAAAGTTCCCTTGGCCTTTGGAATTAAAATAGCCCCACATCATCACATAGCCTTCACCATACCTAGAGATTGGCATGGAGTACTTTCCATAAGATCATCTCTCAATGCAAATCAAACCAGCTATTAGGCTAACTGAAATAAAACCATGCCAATCTCTAGGTATGGTGAAGGCTATGTGATGATGTGGGGCTATTTTAATTCCAAAGGCCAAGGGAACTTTATCAGGATGCATAGTATCCTGGATCCATGAAGTAACTGGCCTTTAAAAATAAAAACTGCCTGCCTCTATGGGAATTTAACATAGGGGTGTCCAGACTTATGCACCCTGTATTTTAAGGAAGAACATTTATTTATTTACGATACATTATTCATTCACAAAGAAAATTGGTGTCCTTAAAGGTTGGATTTTTCCTAATTTTTTTAATTAAGGCATTAAGTTCAATTTCCAAAAGATGATTTTTTATTCCTCTTTTTAGTCAACTTTAGCATGGGTGTCTAAACTTATGCATAGCACTGTATTATAATGCATTTTAACTTTGGTTACAATTACTTCTTAAAAGATATATAATGCATTATTATAACGTACATTATTAATGAATTATACGTAAATGCTTTTATTGAAGTGTTACCATTGTTTCAACACCAAATTAGTTATCATTATAGGGTTAAATGTGTTAAAATCAGTTAATGAAAATGAGTTAATGTTTATACCATTCATTATTTTAGGTTAATGGTAAATTATAAATACATTGTTATTTATTCATGTTTGCTTATTTTAATTAGTTTTTATTATATTTTTTAAATATTATTTTTAATTAATAAATGTTGTAAAAGTATCGTTTATTGTTAGTGCATGATACCTAATGCACTAATGTTAACAGTACAAACTTTCATGGTAAAATGAAATGTTTGTACAGGTTATGATGAAGGGTTCAAAATAAACTTTCGCAAAATGCTAAATGATTGTTCATTTTTTTTAATTTAGTGCCCATTAACTCAAACAAACTACAACATGACACATCTTACATACAAATTCTGTTGCCACTCATGCATCTTCTAACAACTTTTAATCTTAATGGAAAAGTCTAGGAAACCTAAAGTTTTTTTTTTCTCTGTGCCAAACGAATATGAACAAAATCACGGTTTCTTTATCACATTTTTGAATGAGTGGCGGAAACTAGCTGCAGATTTCAGTATGCATGGCTGGATTTGTGTTCATATAGTTTACTAAAACACATCAGCACTATAAGAGGAACAGAAGTGGATCATTGAAAGAATACACACTCCTCCTTCCCCAACCTCTTCGCCCTCCCCAACCCCCCAATGAAAAATGAATTACTGCATTGAAATTCCACACCAGAGGAAGGATAGAGAGAAGCTAAAGCTTTGAAGCTCCAGCCTGTCAGTCTTTTTTGTGTTTGTGTGTGTGTGTGTGTGTGTGTGTATGAAAGAGAGAGAGAGAGAGAGGATGAGTGAGAGAGTTCCATGTTCTAGTGCTTTCTCTCTTTCCCTTTCTTTTTCTCCTTCTCAATCCTCAGTCTCTCTCTGCCCCTCTCTACCTCTCCCACCACTCGATTCAACAGGCCCCTTTTCTTTTCCACCGCTGTCATCATTCCCAAGAGCTTGCACAAATCAGAAACACAGATTTGAAAAAGTTGGGTTTGTGGACTTTGGAAAGGAAAAGGAAAACATCTCTTTGCTTTTGAACTTGCCAAGCAGTAAAACCTCACCTTGACTGTATCTCGGTTGTGTCTGATGAAAAGAACAAGAAAGGGAGGAAGAAGAATTAGAAAGAAATAACAAAAAGTAAACTAACTAACAACATGCAACACTGGTCAACGTGGACAACCTGTTCTCTCTCTGCATGAAGCACCTGAAGTCTACAACATCACTCCCTAAGGGAAGGATTGTGTTTTCCGTGTTTCTACTTTATTTATTCTTTTTTAAACTTGCTTCTCAAATCTAGGATTGCCATTTATTAATTCCAGAATAACTTCATGTCATTCATCCTTATTATCAACTATCAAATATCATCATTTACTCAACCTCTAATTACTACAAACCAGTATGTCTTTCAATATTTCATTCATAAAACACAAAAACTTTTTGAAGAGGACCCTTCCTAAAATATGTCGGTGGGCATAATTTTGGTGTTTAAAGACACATTTACTCTGTATGAAAAAAATATTGAGGGTAATATTATCAAGAAATTATCTGTCTTCAGAATTAAAAACCAGGCTTTTGAAGATTGTATTATTTTTGCATTTTAAAAATATATGAAAATATTATGGATGGATGGATGGATGGATGGATGAGACAGATAGCTAGACAGACAGACAGACAGACAGACAGACAGACAGATAGATAGATAGATAGAATTAGACACAGAGAGAAGTACCAACCATATTTACATGCAACGTGAACGTGGCCGATAATGACCTTCACCATCTTTGAGAAATATCATCTCTCAGTCTAACCGTATACCGCAGGGGATATATCTCGAAGCGCCGGTCCACGTGAGAGCGAAATCCACCAACTTTCCTCCATCTTTACTAGAGAGAGGCGCGTGTGTGAGATGAGACACTGTGGCTGAATATCAGACAGACAGAGGAGGATAACGAGCCTCATCCTTGCCGTTCATTAGCGCAGAGAACTCCCTAGCCTCGAGGGATGGGATAATTCCCACGGTAACCATTGCACATTCTTAACAAGCATCTACGCTGAACTTGCCTTGAGTGAGTGCTGTAGCTAGTCCACCTGATTTGGCGGGTCCAGCCCACAAGTGTGTGCTCGGTTACATGAGAATGATTAGCAGGGTCTTAAGGGATGCTTTGAAGCCCCCGCTGACACCACTTGCTCATGTTTGCAAACAAACACACAGCCTCTTTACGGAAAACAAGGTATTTAGCAGCCAATGAGAGTTCTCACTTGTGTACCTTTGATATGGGGTATGACTAGCATTAGCGGTTCCAATTCATCCCAAAAGGTTTCAGGTTTGTTTTTAGTCCAGTCCAGGTCGAGCTGTTTCACTCCAGGTTTAAATTTCTTTAGGATCTGAAATGTTTGTCTAAGCAGTTGAATGCATGATTTTATGCACCTTTTAGCAATTAGCAGGATTCGTCCATGTTCTTTTGGTCATGCTGCGTGCAATTTCATCGCTGTCACCTTTTTTTTTAATGCAATTTTGTGCTTGTGAAAGAAAACACTATTACTTGGCCTCAGGAGTGTGTATTTTTTAGGCGAAGGCCTTGAAGAGAAGCATTAACATTCGTTCGCCACTTTGAGGGGGCAGCCATTACTAATCGCTAAGAAATTTCCTTACTACCTGCGGGCCTGTCAGGTTGTAAATGAAAAGGAATTAAGAAGAAATCCATACGTTTCTACACCCAGCCTCCTCCCCTGAGTTCGCTCTCCCAGCTTGCGCTCACTAGATGGGAGTCTATCATTAGCAGACCAAATTAAACATTAGCTCTTCGGCTGCCGGTAGTTTGGGCTAATTGCTAATCAGCAGTAAAAGTTGCCTGGCACGGAATATTGCTTACCATAAGCTAAAGGTAATTTGCTGCTTGAGACAAGCTAGGCCGACTTGTCTGTTGTTGTCCAGAGTCCGTTCCTAATTACCGCCGGAGGGCGATGACAGTCATTCAATGGAGATTAAGGCTGAGGCAAAAAATGGAAATGCGCCATAATGCAGGAATGAGCTAGAAATGCTTCTGTCTGCTTTTCTTTAATTTCCCCACTCTCGCTCTGTTTCCCTTCTGCACTCTGTTTATTACCAAGAGGGATGGATTCTCGCATGGTAAATCGACAGCAGGGAAGCTTGTTGATAGCCAAAGAGTCAGTTGAAAAGCTCCATCTTGAACTGAGCTTAGCTCATCAAAAGATTGAGCTTTGGGTAATTGGCAAGACATTTACAGTTATACGTACAACATTTGATTTTTCCTGAATCTTTTCATTTGACAAAAATGTTTTACATATCATTGAGAAATGATTTCTCAATTTAGGGAGTGGCTAATTAAAACAAAAGTAGCAATGCTACTAAATTCACTTTAACTGAATTAACTTAATTACAAGCTGAAATATTTATTTAAATGCTGCCGTTTATAATTTTCTGAACATTTTATAACTACTTTTATTAAATATATTTATTGGTGAATATTAATTTACCAATGAACTTATTAAAATATATTTAAATGTAGGTCATGTAAATAAAATGTTGGGCAACGCCACATTCAGTTACATGCATGGTGACTTTTCACTAGACAAAAATGTCATATTATTTTACAATTATTTTATGAAGTAGTCCATTTGAGGAGTAGCTAGATAATTAAAACAAAAGTACTAAATTAACTATTATTATTGATTGGTAGTAATTAAAAAGTTGCATCTTTTTCGAGTTTAGCGATGATAAATGGTTTAGACTTAAAGAACACATAAAATAAATCATACTTTTTTAAACGCTCCATTATTTCATTTTTGCAGGTCCAATTCATTTTAGTGAATCAGATCATTCAAATGATTCATGCAAACAAACAATTCACTGATAAGATGCGCCACTCAAATAAATGATTCTTCAAACCATGTATGTCCTTGCATCACTTTTTTACAGTGACATTTTAGTTAAATGCTGCCGTTTATACTTTTTGACATAGATGCCGTCACCCTGATTTCAGATCCTAAAAGTTAAATAGCTTCAACGTATATAGCAACTTTTTGCATAGCTAAGCTAACTTGAGTTTTTAAAGTGTAGCTCAGCCATAGTTTAACTTCTTGATTAGCTTGTAGCTTAGCCAGCAGCAGCTTCAAATAAAAGATTTTGCCAATAACCTGAGTTTCTGCTCTAAAAAAACACTTTTATGCTGTATTAGAACTACAAATCATTCCTGATGTCTTAGATGAAAGTGGCACTTTTTTCCCCCACTGCGTTCCCATCAAGTGCCACATCATCCTGTTCCTGATTGTCTCAGTGTCAGCCAACCCGGCTCAGCTGATGTCCCACAGGTCTCCGACTGCAGGATAAAATCTGAGTCTACAGCTATCATAATTAATAATCACCCACCCACAGGCTTCTCAGCCTAACCTTCAAAATCCAATCCAGCTCCTCTTCTGATCCCCGGATTGATAGATGTGCATGTTTCCGCGCGCACACTGTAAATATGTATGTACTCATAAACTCAAACAACATTCGTCCCTTTCATCTGCAGGTTCGCCGTACGGGGAGGAAAAGACACACACGTACAGATACACACTCGCGCGCTTTTATCTAATGTCAGATATCGAAATGTCAAACCATCGGTTGGAGGGGAAGGAGGGCGGAGCGGGTAGTCGTGGATGTCTCACACCCCCTGGTCGAATCCCAGTGCAGTCCGATCAATACATCGTTATAGATCTTAATCACGTGAAGCGTATAATCGCCTAGAACCTATCAATTATAGAGAGTGAGATAGCTGGGCCGCCAAATCCTGGCCTGCAGCCTCCTTCCTCCTTGGATTAGGATCTGAGATTGGGTCAGGATCATAGGAGCTACGCCCTGCCCGGCCAGATAGCACATTAATGACCACTCCAGGGGCAGCTGTCTCTCAGGCTGCAGTCTGGCAAAATAAATAATAAATCATTTAGGCTGGAGCTGACATAATTACCAACTAAGAAGCTCAGCACAGGCCAGCGAGGCCAGTAACAATGGGAGAGGAGAGAGTGATAGGCCGAGCACTCTGCGCTGATTAGCTCCTCTTTCTGCACACATAAAGCTCGGCTACTCTCTTTACAACATGCTTCTACCTTTGCTGCCTCTCTGAAGTTTATATACAAGATCATGGAGCGCTGGTGCTGCACTTTTGAAATTATGCATCGTTAGTGGCACTGAGCGGAATCGCAAAAATGACAACAGGTTTCACGTTCAAGTCGAGACAAGTCACCATTTATATAGCGCTTTATACAAACAGCAAAATAACGATCAATAAAACAAACTTCACTAAGTATCAGACAAATTCAAATTTTGCTGTAAAGCAACTCTATGGGCCCTATCTTGACTTGCACCCAGCGCAAATGACTTTGTACACCGACGCATGTATCATTCCTATTTTGCACCCGCGCACAGCGGACTTTTCCCTCCACAGACGCATGTCGGTTAACTAAGAAATACACTTGCGCTCCCCGGGGCGGTTCAGCGCAAAGAGGAGGCGTGTTCCGGCACAAACGTTCCCTCATGCTATTTTGCAGGTTTAGAAAACAAATCCGCCACTGACCGAAAAAAACTAGTTTAAAGTTATTAGCATGTTATTCATATGCTATTTTAAGGGCGCATGCTTGGCCATAATCAATTTAGCGTGTGCACAACGCGCATACACTTTGATTCTCTCATCTACACACAGAAGCAGCAGTTTTCATTTTTGCAAATCATACATTATTACGATAGATAGATAGATAGATAGATAGATAGATAGATAGATAGATAGATAGATAGATAGATAGATAGATAGATAGATAGATAGATAGATAGATAGATAGATAGATAGATAGACAGACAGATAGACAGACAGACAGACAGACAGATAGTTTATTATAAAAGCATACATCTAGCTTACACATTAACCCAAATTATCATACGCCTGTTTAACCGAAGTTAATTTGGGTGTGTTTCTCCATCCCCAACGTCACTTCTCTGTGTTTACGCCTGCTCTTAAAGGGAATGTGAGATGACGCTCTGATTGGTTTATTTCACGTTACGCCCAAACCACACCTATGAATAATGAAGCTACTTCAGACCAACCCATTTTAGATTTGCGTCGGGCGCAAGAGTCATTTATCCCGCCGGTATAATAGCAACAGAGCCTAAGACCCGCCCACAAAGTTACTTGCGTTTTGCGCTTGATACTTGCAGTTTAGATCGTTAAAATAGGGCCCTATGGAAGTATTCAGCTCAAATCAGTTCAGTGTTGATTCAGTTCAATAACCGTGTAAAGTTCATCAATTATGAAATTAATTCAATTCAATTCATTTATAAGCAGCTCTATAGAAGACAAGTGTCATTATTGGGCTCAAGTCAGTTCAGTGTTGATTCAGTTAAGTTCAATAACTGTGTAAAGTTAATCAATTATAAAACAAGTTCAATTAATTTCATCTATAAGCAGCTCTATAGAAGACAATAGTGTCATTATATAGCTCAAATCAGTTCAGTGTTGATTCAGTTCAGTTCAATAAAGTTAATCAATTATGAAATTAGTTCAATTCATCTAAGCAGCTCTACAGAATACATCTATTCAGCTCCTGTCAGGTTGATACAATTCAGTACAATGGCAGTGTTGATGTTGCAAAATTCATCAGTTATTAAACAAAGTTATATCAGCTATAAGGCAGCTCTGCAGAAATCTCAATCTCAATTCAGTTTAAGTTTTGTTCTCATCAGTGTGTGCAGTCAATTCGATAATATTCCTGAATATTAAGTGTCTTTTCAATAATGGCAGGAAACTGTGAGGCAACTGACGTGGAAAGTCACATGACTATGGCAATATGGCAGATGTACTAGTACGACTGCATTCATACTACATACTCATAAAACATACTTTATTAACGAAAGGTAAGGAAATGCAGTATGTGATTTTGGATGCATAAGGAGGAGGAGGAGACAGAGACATTGGAATGAATGGCGGCAGAACAAAATCCTGCGTTTGAGTTAAAGAGCCTTTTTGATAGACATGTTGCGTGTTATTTTTACATTACCTGAAAAAAGTCAAGCTAAAAATGATAAATTATGATACCTCAAATAGTTTTTGAGATGTCTTTTTTCCATCACTTAAGTAGATATATTCTTTATTTGAATGCCTGTTGTCTACACGGCCTGGGGAAAACTTCCAAGATCGCCGACAAGTAAACTGACTTGCCTTGAAGGGACCTTAACAGTGTTTACACTCTTTATGGAAATTAACCAATTAAATTAACCCACTTTTCCCCTCCACATTATATAGGATAAAACTACACCTTTGAGCCAGAATGAAATGAAAGGAAGTTAATTGAAATAAAGCTGAAATAAAACAAAATATAAATATTTGACGAAAAACATTAACTACAGGACAATTTTGAAATGACTAAGTACTATGCTCGTACTTGAAAAAATTGAGATGAAAAGCCTCTCAATTATAAATAAAGCAAAACTATACCTTGATGAAAATGCACTCCGTACTTTATACTGCACCCTGGTATACCATACCTTATGTTTTGTGTTTAAGTATGGGGAAATAATTACCAGAACACAATAAATCCTCTGATCATATTACAGAAAAGAGCTGTGAGGATCATTCACAAGGTTGGTTTTCTAGAACATACTCATAATCTGTTTACGCAGTCAAAGTTGCTAAAATTTGATGATCTTGTAAAATATAATACATCAATAGTCTTATATAAAGCATTTAACAAATTATTACCACCTAATTTACAAAGTTTTTTTAAAACTCCAGTGCGAACTCATAACTTTTTTTCATTACCGAGAGCCCAAACCACTCATAAAACATTATTGTGTGTCTGTATGCGGAGTGAAACTCTGGAACAAACTGGACTTGCAACAAAAGCAATGCCAAACTATTCATCAATTTAAACTGTTATATAAACATTGGGTCTGGTTAAAATACAGAGATGAGGGTCTTTAATTTACACTGCTGTTGTACTCTGTCTCATAGTGTTAACATGTGCTCAATGTTTCCTTGCCATCGTTGGTATATTGTCCATTACCATTGTTGGCATTGTTTATTTTTCTTACATTGTTGGTATAAACTGTTGTTATAATAAATACTTGTTACTTGTGGTAACGCCACCATGATATAACATTTGTAAACAATCCGTGAGCAAAGTAACAATGAAGCTCAATGTATTAATCACTAAATGGGGAACTGGGGTGGGATTAAATAAGTTGTCTTTTTCCCACTCCCTTTCAGGCAGAATTCGATCGTCATATTTAAATACTGTATATTCTGTTTTTGCACTATATGACTTAACTATATTTTGTCTACCTTGTACTTTTCTGTGCCATTGCCTGAAATAAACGAATAAACGAAACGAACTATAGAAATAAAACTATAACTGAAATAAAAATAAATTAAAACTGTTCGTAAATTTTTGTATAAAACAAAAACTGATAAAAAAGACAAAAGCCCATAGAAAAATGACTAAAATTTAAACTGAAAATATAAAAATAGCTAGTGTCAAATCGATTAATTGCGATTAATCGCATCTAACATAAAAGTTTTTAAACACACACACACACACACACATATATGTATATATATATATATATATATATATATATATATATATATATATATATATATATGTTAACAAACTTTTATGTTAGATCTGATTAATCGAGATTAATCGATGGAGCACTAAAAATAACCCAACACCGGTTCTGTTATTTTTATTTTATTTCATCAATGACCAGCACAAATGGACACTTTAAGTAGAAATAACAATACCATTTTTTTTTAAATAGCTATTTTGAATATGCCTATAATTATTTCAAAGTTAATGCCAACTTACCTTGAGGTAAATAAAATATCTAGGGAATGTTGCACAGTAAATATGAAAGTGGTATTGACCAGCCCCCCTTTCTGCTGGCAAGCAATTGTCATTCCCTCCTACCGAAACACCTTGTTGCCGATGGCGATGCAATTAAAGTGACGGAGAACTCATTTCAGATGCATGTCTCCTTTGCTCGAATTGCCAATCAGCAAGGGCGATTTTGAGGTAGCTGTGGAAATGCCGCACTCACCCGCTTCAGTTGTTCTGCATTCAAAGAAAGATTTAGAACGACACAGATAGAAATATATAGAGAGTAGGAAGGCCGGAAACAAATATGTTGTCTACATGTTCTAATTTATCTCACCTTACACACCTTTTCTGTTCCGCACCTCTCCGAGAAGCCTCCTCACTTCCCAGTCCAAATTTAAATTCAGAAAAATTCCTAAGCGGATTTTCTCAATTTAGCCATACTTTTAATCTTTGGCAAAAATGAGTGATGACTTCTTTCAAAAAAAAAAAAAAAAAAAAAAAACCTGACAGGCTTACTGCGCACACCGGCGGATTAGTTTCCCGTGGAGATGAGGTTTTCCTTTGTGCTGCCGTGTGTCTGTTTGATGGGGGTTTAACAGGAAGCGTTCATGCTGAAATTGGATGCAGACAGGGATAGCGGTGCGATGGCCGGGTTTTGATATGGACCCCACGCAGTAACTCTGGTCTAACATACCCTCATCTTCGTCTCCCTGAGGCCTGCCTTAACGCCTATGAAGACTACTATACTCCCTGGATACACACAGCAACAAACCGGGTGTTATTTAAACGCATATATAGCTAGATCTGAGGAAAATGCACTTTTCTCCATGTTTACGCCCATTGAAAGTGGTTTCCGGAGAGATTTATACCCTATCATTCTCGCTTTTGAGATATTGGATTCCTCACATGTTGCCGTTCTGCCAAGGATGCTGACGAGAGATGAAAATACTGCGTATGATGCCGGACTCTCGCAATGTAAGATGATTATGACATCTTGTTGCGTAGAAACGGGCCATATGCTGCTGCAAAGCAAGGTTAACAGGTTGTTTACCAGCTAAATCAGTTCAGGGTCCTGCTTCATGATGCATTACACAAAATGAAGGACAACTTGAGCTTTCTTCCAATTTGGGTGAAGTAGGGCGGTCCTAGACAAGAAGCATGATTTGAAAAGTATTAGGATCAACACAAGGCGCTTCATAGGCACGTGATTGGACGACTGCTGTCCTGGTGAGCACCCCCCCACCCCCTCCCGTGCTGGCCAGGGTTCACGACAGATGGGCAAAGGCAGGCCTAAGCTCAGACTGTCTGAGACACTCACCAGGGCAGGATGGGTCTCCTGTCCTATCAGTCTCATCCTCTCAATCCTGCAAACAGGCATTTGTTTGTTGATTTGGCTGCTTTGATGCCCCATTATACACCCTGTGCTGACAGACACAGAACACTGGCTTTCCCCTGATTACACGAGGTGGTGTAAACAAACCTGAAATCATGATGATATTTCTTATTTAAAGTGATGTACATTGTTTATATAAACCTGCTCTTGACAGTTCTTTAGGTTTATAGGAATGAACATTCAGATGGTCATTACAGAAAAATAAACTCCTTTGAGTTATAAGCTGATTTACAGATTTTGTACGATATTGGATGTTTATAACTGTGCATCATCGCGCATAACTGCGCATCACCTTGGCCTTCATCTAATGCTTACATAATCTGTAAATCGGTTAAAACAATAATATTCTAGTAACACAATTCTTTAGCAAATATTACATGAAAATCCATGTTTTGTACTGTACATTATAATATTGTGATGCCTAAATCCGCCAGTGTTATTTTAGTATTGATATACTATTTTTTTTTAATATATATTTTAAATACAAATTTCTGTTTTTATTTTAATTTTAGTTAAAATTTTAGTAATGTTTATTGATTTTGTCATTTTTAGTCACAATTTTAAAAAAAATGTCTGTATAGGTTTTTATTAATTTTTATTTCAGTTTGAGTTATTTTAGTACATAAAATAAAAATGATAAATGTTGTTTTGACAACTAGCTGAAATAAAATAAGTTTCAGTTTTATTTTATTTCAGTTCACGTTTATTTCAAGTAACAAAAAGGTTTTTATGGTTTTAGTTTTATTTAATTCAACTGATTTGAGTATTTAACTTTTAATATATTTGAAAAAATAAAATAAAATATATATCAGTGCATCCCTTAAACCCATTTTTGGGGGGGTTCCAAAAGGGTTTATTTTTATTAAGAAACCAGCTTTTTGGCCTATTATGTAATATATAGTATATTTTCTTTTTTAAAGGGTTAGTTTACCCAAAATGAAAATTCTGTCATAATTTACTCACCCTTATGTCGTTCTAAACCCGTAAGACTTTCATTCATCTTCTGAACACAAATGAAGATTTTGAGGAAATCTGACAGCTTTCTGTCCCTCCATTGACAGCTACGCAACTACCACTTTGACGCTTCAAAAAGTTCATAAAGAGATCGTAAATCTAATCCATATGAATTGATTGGTTTAGTGCCAATTTTCTGAAGAGACACAATCACTTTATACGCTGAACAGATTTAATTTAGGCTTTTGTTCACATATAAACATTAATGAGGTTTGTTCTCGCGTGTCAAGCAGGTTCGGTTGAGTTTCTGTTTATGTTCACTGATCAATGTTTACAGTATATGTGAATAAAAAGCCTAAATTCAATCTGTTCATCATATGACGTGATCGTGTCTCTTCAGAAAATTTGGACAAAACCGCTCGATTCATATGGATTAGTTTTACGATCTCTTTATGAACTTTTTAAAGCATCAAAGTGGTAGTTGTGTAGCTGCCAACCGAGGGACAGAAAGCTCTCAGACTTTATTAAAACGATCTTCATTTCTGTTCCGAAGATGAACGAAAGTCTTAGGGGTTTGGAACGACAAGAGGGATGGAGACGTGAGAGAGTAAATGATGACAGAATTTTCATTTTTTGGCAAACTATCCCTTTAATCTAAATATTATTTTATTATATAAGAACACGGAGCATGGAGTGACATGCTATGTTGGGAATCTGACAAAACACACACACAAAAAACTGACTGCAAAATTACACAGTCAACCAATCAAATGAAAGTATTCCAGAGAATTGTGAAGTAAGTGAATTCTAATTAGATCACATGCATTTTTTATAGATTCAAAGGGTCATAACGCAAAATAACAATCCTTTAAATTTATAGCATTAGCTAATGCCTTGTATTGCATGTGCTGCATTGCAACCAACAATATACCACAACTTTACCCAAAATAACCTGATCAGGATGCATCCTTTGATGTGCACTTGTATTTAACTGGTGCAAGTGCTGAGTTAGGACTGAGATAAACCACTGGGGTGGCTTGCTAGTCTGCAGGTTTTTTAAAGAGAGAAGTAAGGAGAGGAGAAGTATATTGGCTTGCCGTTTAAAGCCTCTGCTCTTGACCTACTTTTCTTTAATGGAGATTCTGAGTGCGAAAAAGAGCTGTTTATCAGACGATGAAAAGCATAATGACACAATTTATTTATTCAAAGCTGAGCAGCCAGGATTGAAAATGCTGACCCTTAAGGGGGGCTGGTGGTCAGCTTCAAGGTAGGGATGTCAAATAAATGTTGAAAAGTGCTTTTTATGCATTAGCATTTCATAAGGCTTATTTTGCTCGCCTTTTAATCATCCTACGTGATTTATAAGGAAAGGTGTTGAGAAAATGGTTAACGGTGGAGATGCGATGAAGCACTGGCACTCTTTGAGATTGTTCTTTGGAGAGTTGGTCACTAGCGAATCAAAATTAGTTGAAACGAGTCAAAATTAACTGGTTTAAATACGGTTCCTTCATATTGTTGGTCCCCAGTGGGTTGAGCAGGTGTAGGGGGGGGATCTTCACAAATTCAGCGGGTGGGTACGTGCCGAGCGTTTGCAATTAGAGTCGTGTTGTGCTCATGAGGTCCATAGAACTTCAAAAAGAATTATTCAGGCCTTCCCTTTATTTGATTACGGCCGGTCCCCTGACTTTCCCCTGCCAGCAACCACAATGCATTTCACCAATTAGCTGGTGCACCTGGCCACAATTGATATGTTGTCAGCTTACTGCACTCAGTGCAGAATGCTTAATAGTTGCATCTCAATCCCCAAATTATTCACTAAAGCATATAAATATTTGATTCCTGTACCCTGTAGCTGTGTATTGGATATTTTTTTATTATTATTCCAACCTCCATAAAAACACAGATGTTTTATATAAATATTTTAGGTCATCAACTCTTCTCTTCCCCACTTTCTCTCATTCTCTATATCCTTTCCTCATTTACTATTTGAAGCAACTATTAGTATTTTAACACCATAGGAAAGCGGCTTCATTGAAATGCAATGAAAACTGCACAGAAAAGGCAAAGTTAACTAATGGGCTCAAATTTTCAAACGAATGCAAGATTAAAGTCAATTGAATCTCCCATTGGGTTTTGACTGAAACCCTTTGAAAAGGAGCCCCGTAGTGGTTTTCAGAAATGAAAAATAGGACTTGTTCTAAAATATTAATAACATTTTATACCCTCATTATGGCAAAGCAATTACATTTATTCAGAAACTTACTTTTGATTCTACCTTGAGGTGATTCGCACGCAGGTAATGCCACCCTCAGCCCTCCGAACAGTCTTCTACGCCGTTCTCCAAATGTACCGCACTGACACATCAGAAGAAGGGATATAATTTAATATAGGCCAAATTCATATTTGATCTGTGCATTGTAAGTGAGAGCTCTAATACTCCATGTACCGGCGGACCGTCATGAATCTCCAAGTGCGAACGGCAAATCTGGGTACGAGACAATTCCTTTTCTTCGTGGTCGTCTAGAGGGGAATCAGAATTAGAGATCCGAGGTGAAATCAAACAGTAGAATAGTGCATAAACCTTTCGGGAGTGCATAACTAAGTTCCGTATGAGTGTTTTATATCAGTCTTTGTGCACTAGACATCTCCCATCAACTAGTCTGGCCTAGTTTCCCATAACAGACACCATTAATTAAATATATTACACAATGTGCGCCCTCATAGATATAAATGAAGCATGCAATACAAAAACAATTCAGAGAGGAGATTAGGCGGAAAAGTTGCATTTGTTCTCCATTGACTCCTCTCCCTCCAAACCCCCAAAGTTCCTCCCCGGCTCTTCAGAGGGTTTTAGCATCTCTCAAATCACACACCGCAATTCGACAAAAAGCAGCACATTTGCTGGAGCTCGCACGCATTCAGATGAGGGTGACAGGGAGGAAGATTTGAGACTCCTCTCTCGTTCTCACTAGCGCACGCTCTGCCCGTAATGGGGTAGAAGTCATTAAAAACATCACTGCAGGCCTAATTAAGACGGGACATCTGGTCTCTCCTCACAGAACGGATCGCAGCCGAGTACAAATAACTCCTCCATGACAAGTTGAGAGGTGTCATACATCTCAGTGATCGTCAATCAACAAGGGACTTAGGCAACTCTTTCATCGTTAACGAGCGAATGCTTTGTTTTCCCGTTATAAGAGAAAACATTTTGACAAATTTCAAAAGGGGGGTTGGAGGCAGGGTGTCTTCTGTCATTTTTCAATTCCCCTTTTATGTTGCTGCCAATTAGTTGGTGTAAACTTTAAGTTGCCTTTGACAATGATGATTTTTGCATAGCCAATACCTGTACGATGGCGGATCTGCTACAGGTTGAGGTTGGTCCACGAGTGACAACACGAAGGAAAACAAAGATGGAAGGTCTGCGCATCTCTTAAAGTTGAAGTATAATCGGTAGTTTTTACGAAAGCCCTGTCAAAAGTCGGAGAACGAGTAAACATTGTTCATTTACACATACTACCGACATTGTAACAATACAAGAGACTGCATCCTTTTTATTATTTAGCATTTCTTGGTATATTACTCTATTAGATACAACATAAACATAAAATATCAATTGCGCCAAAAGGAGCTTACTATAGCGTTCACTGAATCATATCTAGTGTGAAACTATGGTCTCTCATCTTGTTTAATACACTGATAGCTGCTCAGATGTTATTCAGCATCATGTGCATTTGGGATCCACAGTTGTGGCCCTTGGTGATTCAATATGTTCGGGTATTTGTCACTCTTTTATGAGATTAGACAGCTTATCAAACATTAATAAGTGGATAGGAATTCACAGCATGCTAGAAAAACGATTCCACTTGCAACAACACAAAGGGTTAAAGTTGTACAGCGCAAACCCTCCAAGAAAAAGAACAAAAATACAAAAGATGGATAAAAAATAAATAAAGAACAAAGGCAAAACAACCAGACCTAGTCAGAAGCTAAGGGAGACAATGCATGAAAATAATTGGAGCCCAAGGGGTGATATTTGTTCTCCTGAAATAATAATTACTCTTATGGACTTGTGTGCAAACACTTTAACACTAAGGGAGCAAAACAAATCTTATCAATAATCATTTCTACAGCAATGCGGCCGAGCTTTCTTTATACATCACTATTTTTGCACTCGGTGCACTTTGCTGCTCTGATTTCTTCACCAGTATCACCTTGCATTTTAATTAGAAAAATCATAGATGCAGAATTCTTAATAATAGAACTGAACCCTATGACAACTTCAGTATGCTTCACAGTCTAAAGGCGCTCTCCAGCCCTGATTGTGTATAATTCTAATCAGAACCTCGCCATCTTATAGATAAGACAGAGTAGCAGATAATGCACAAAAAAAAAGCCTATCGAGTCTAAAATAAGGCAATTTCTATGTAAATCGGCAATAAAGCAGAACTTTCCTAACTGCTGAGGGCAGTCGCATTATTGACATGCGGGCTGTTCGGAAATTGTTTAACTGCTTGATAGCAGGTATCTCGCCAGATATTTGCTTACCTTTCCTCTTCCATTAATGTTCCCTCTAATATTAAGCCATCTTCCATGCACACGAACAGACGCCGCTCGCTCTTTAGCATCTGATTAGCGCCCAGTAATTCTATCTCCACCAACGACTGCGCTGTAAGATTGCCCGCAATATTATGTGCAGGATGAAGCATATCCATCCATTTCGAATTGAACTCTGGGATGCATTATTGATTGACCAGCGAGATTGTGTCAGGAAAATAAGTGCCACTGGGTTATAGTTTAATATGGATGATAATGAACAAGGGCCTTGGTGAACCATCAAAGCTAGGTCTGTTTTCATAGGTAGCAGTGCGCTTCTTTTATGAAGCTTGAATCTGATTCAAGCTCGCTCTTTGTTTGACGTAAAGTTAAGTTTCCACAACTTTGAAATGAGATGATAAAAGAATTCGGGTGTCAGCGGTTCTCTTATTGTAACTAGGGCTTATATTTCCCTGCAGGCCTCCTAGAGGGATTATGATTATACAGTTGATTAAAACTTTTATCCCTATCTGTGAGCAGCAAATTATTGGTAGATGAGGCACAAACCAACGAAATACATTGTATTCGTAGTCAACCGCTCAGGAAGGTTTACCCTGTTGACTTTTGACCCCAGGACTGATCGAACTTGCCATCAGTCTTAGAGGACACTGAAGAGGATGTTCCCACTTGATAGGAACAAATCTGATTGGATGGGATTTCCAATGTAATTCTATATGTGCCTGCATGCTTGTGTCTGTGAATGGCAGTGTAAGCTTAAAATATAAAGGTTAAACCGTTTGAGTGAGAACTAGATGTTATAATATTAAGCATGTATGTTCTGTGTAACCAGTGAATGCCAGTTAATTCAGAGTCAAGGTGCATGGCCATGTCTTGTGCCTCGCTGAAATTTGTTCTCAGATTCCAATGGACACAAACGAGATACCATTCATTCAATAGTCAAACAGCACATTAGAGAGGTGTAAATGTTACAGGGAGTGTTTAACCAAAAATGAAAATTCTGACATCATTTGATAACCCACATGTCGCTCCTAATCTGTATTATTTTCTTTCTTCTGAGGTACACTAAAGGGAAAATTGCCCATAAAATTAAAGTAAATAGGGCTGTCTAACTCCAAAAATGACAAAAAGACACCATAAAAGCAGTCCATAACACTACAGTGTATCTGTGTTTTCACAGCTTTTTCATTTAAAAGATATAGGAAGAAATATAGTAAGAGCAAATGCAATAAATGCAATTACAATGTTTTAACATCCAATGGCAGATTGCACAAAATATGATGATCTCATTCTCATTTCAGTATTTAATGTCTAGGACAGCGCTAAAGAGCATTCTTACATCACAGTACTTTTCTTGTTGTCGAAGAAAAGTTCGCAAGCCGTTTACAGTAGCTGTGGGGCATTTATTTATTCATGTTTTTTTCCTTTAAATATTCACACAGTGACAATCTGTTAAGACTCATTGGCTGTCTGTCTCCTGAGCACTGGCCGGAGCGATGCAGAGAAGAGAGAGAAAGGGACAGACGGCAGTTAATTATTAAAAATGTCAAAAATAATCACTTACTCCCTGCAAACCACCACTGTCATCAAACCTGTAGCGAATATCTGGATTCTATTCAGAAGGTCAAAGGCGCAATACGGGAGCCACTAATAGCAATGCAACAAAAACTCTCGTAGATGCAGTGAGGAATGGTTTTGTAAGCTGCTACAGAGAGGCTCAATAAATGACGGTTAAAACATGACCTCCATCCTACCGACATATGTTGTAAATGAAAACTACTTTCACCTCTATTTTCGCTGCTTTGTGCGTGAAATGCTTCAAGGTGGCCTCATTTGAATCAAGGCTGTCATAGTGCTTGAATTGGAAAGGATGTATGGAATCTTAATAAAACCCTCCACCATGGGCTGCTTTTTAATGAAAGCACTTCATATCTCCTTTAAATGCCATAGGAGCTTATTTAATGACATGATTGTGTCTCTCATTTTAGGCTTTTGTCAGGGGGTTTTGTTAAGCTTTTTTGTCCTGTGTAGCCTTTTGTACACATTTATTTGCTTTCTGTATACAATTTCTTGCACATATTTTTTTTTTTTTTTTTTTTTTTGCTGATTGCCCAATGATTCACAGTTTGGATGGATGGATGGATGGATGGATGGATGGATGGATGGATGGATGGATGTGGGCAGAAGGATAGACAGACACACAGATGGATGGATGGATGGATGGATGGATGGATGGATGGATGGATGGATGAAATGATAGACAGACACATGGACAGATGGATGGATGGAACGATGGACAGACACACAGATGGATGGATGGATGATGGATGGATGGATTGAACGATAGACAGACACAGATGGATCGATGGAATGTTAGACAGACATGAGGATGCAGGGATGATGGATGGATAGATGGAATGATAGACAGACACACAGATGGATTTGGGCAGAAGGATAGACGTACCGACGGATGGACAAATGGATGGATGGATGGATGGAAGGATGAATGGATGATGGATGGATGAATGGATGGATGGATGGAACGATAGACAGACACACAAATAAATGGATGATGGAACGATGGATGGATAGATGAAATGATAGACAGACACATGTATGGATGGATAATGAATGGATGGAACAATAGGCACACACAGATGCATGGATGGATGGATGGATGGATGGAATGATAGACACACGGACAGACGGACGGACGGATGGATAGACACACAGATGGAATGATAGACAGACACACAGATGGATTTGGGCAGAAGGATAGACGTACCGACGGATGGACAAATGGATGGATGGATGGATGGAAGGATGAATGGATGATGGATGGATGAATGGATGGATGGATGGAACGATAGACAGACACACAAATAAATGGATGATGGAACGATGGATGGATAGATGAAATGATAGACAGACACATGTATGGATGGATAATGAATGGATGGAACAATAGGCACACACAGATGCATGGATGGATGGATGGATGGATGGAATGATAGACACACGGACAGACGGACGGACGGATGGATAGACACACTGATGAATGGATGGAACGATAGATAGATAGATAGATAGATAGATAGATAGATAGATAGATAGATAGATAGATAGATAGATAGATAGATAGATAGATAGATAGATAGATAGATAGACAGACAGACAGACAGACAGACAGACAGACAGACAGACAGATAGATAGATAGATAGATAGATAGATAGATAGATAGATAGATAGATAGATAGATAGATAGATGGATGAACTGATGAAAAGATAGAGAAAGAATAAGTAACAATTAAAAAAAATCTGGTTTATATGATGTTCACTATTCAATAAGTGAGAAAACAGAATAAGTCCATGTGTCGCTATATTCTATCTTGTTCAAGTGCATCCACTGAAAGCAAAACTAATGGAATTCTGTGTGGTGGGCTGTCTGCCGTTTTCTGATCACTGGAAGATTGCACTATTGACCAAATGTCAGGCGCAGAGAGATGCAATGATTGAATAAAAGAGTATACATAATCGAAGGCGAGAACTCTGCCAGGGCCGCCTTCTGTTGCCTCTCTAACTACACCCTGGGAAATTCTCAAAAATCATTACCCCTCCCATCACCACAAACACACATGCTTGCAGCCACACACGCTGCTGTCATCCCACCTCTGCTCTCTTGTGATGCTCTCTTGAAATGCTATTTGTTTTTCTCATTAAAAGCAAATTTTATATATGTCTCTCTCGTGCACGTCACATTTCTCATTCCAATGCATTTCTGCCCTGTTGCCAACAAACTGCTGCTTGGTATCTGTCTGAGGACACGTTATGAAATATTTTGGGCCCAAATTAATGTGCTATTACTACAGGAGGACTGAGGTGAAGATGACAGAGAGCCTCAGGATATTTAGATCAGAACCAGATTGGTTACCGGAAGGAAAAGTGGGTGTTGACCCCTGGAGACCAATACACCACCCCCAAAAAACATAACTCACCTAAGAGGGAGGAGGAGGCAGCTAACAGATTAAATTCTGATTAGGGAGAAGATGCCCAGAGGAATTTATTGGTCACTTGAGAGGCTGAGTGATGTTCTACCAGTCTGACATCTGCTTGAACATGCTAATGACACTGTTGCATTTATAAATGCAACACAAATGTGGCAAATGAAAAATGCATTCCCTCAAAAGAAAGATTTTTTTTCCCCCTAGTTCTGTTCTAAAGTGATCCAAATCTGTCAGAGGTGTAATAAATTACATCCTCTCAGGAAAGGAATGGATTTTTTAAGGGTTTACCTTATGTTCTGTATTTTATATCTATCCTGTACAAGTACATTTGCAAACAAAAACTTGTTAAAGGGGTAGTTCACTTAAAGGAATAGTTAACCAAACAGTTTATGGGCCCCATTGACTTCCATTGTATTTTTTTTCTTCCTACTACGGAAGTCAGTGGGGTCCATCAACTGTCTGATTACCAACATGATTCTGATTTGTGAATAAATCATTCAGATCAAAGAACAATTTCTTCAAGAATCGTCATTGTTGTAAATGACTTATATCATATAAATATAAATATTACATTAATTTATGTAAATTAAATTCTAAATGAAAAATTAAATATCTAATTTTATATATTTGCAATATATATATATATATATTTGCAATATATATATATATATATATATATAGAGAGAGAGAGAGAGAGAGAGAGAGAGAGAGTACATTAATTTATGTAAATTAAATGATAAATGAAAAATTAAATATATAATTATGTATATTTTCCATTTATATATATATATATAGTACATTAATTTATGTAAATTAAATGATAAATGAAAAATTTAATATATAATTATGTATATTATATATATATATATATATATTCAGTGTTAATGTCAATTAAATAACAAATAAAAAAAATAAAAAATTACAACCTATTTGATACATTTATGGTGCTTTGGTATCCTTTTTAAAGCTTGGAAGCTCCACACCAGTTCTTTGTAAGTGTATGGAAAAATGTATTTGTAAATTTTTTTTCTTTATTTAAGACATAGCGACAAGTGAACGATGAAAGAATTTGCATCTCTTTGAATGTGATCGCATAACTTTCACCTGTGCTCTCATAGACACAGTTCTAATCCCCCCTCCCCCTCAAACCACTTGTGCATGCAATTACACCTAAATGCACTAAAACGATTGACTGAACCATGTGAAGGGCATTTACTTTTTGTGAAGCGTGACATAATCGGAGAGGTTTAGATTTCTTTTTATCAGGAGGCCCAGGTAATGATGAAGGCCTGGGATCCTTTCAGAATTCTCATTTACAGCTAGGAGAGGAAGGCCCCATCTGTTCTGTGGCAAGGCCTCTTCCAGCAATCTTTGATATCACTGAATGCTATTAGCTGAGGAAGAGGCTGGGCTAATGGACCTTTAAGAGCTCATTTGTTTGAAGCAATTATTTTGAGGCGACCCCTTTTTGGAGTTGAGCGTTGCCCTCACAAACAGGAAGATTATGCTGTGTTTGGAGGAGAATGCATTTGACTGAAGGACACAAGGAAGTGGAGGAGAAGGATGGAACTCATTTCATGGAAACAGACTGGAGACCCACAAACAAGCACTCGATGTACCCTGATGTCAACTCAGTTTTTCAGTATTCAGAAGCACAGGTTTGAATCACTCAGTTTTTAACAGAACGTTGCAATAGCTAAAAAGAAAAACAATCTCGAAAAGGAAGAAACTGAGTCAGCAGCATTGCCTTTACAGTGGGCCAGGCCTTCACATCAAAATGGAGATTGAAGAACTCAAAGACGCCTATCATATGTCTTCTACTGCACAAAGGCATTAATACGTTGGATGTCCCAAGTCTATGGCCAGTTCTGACTCCAGTTATGTTTACACACCATTGGGGAAAATGTTGCAATGGATACATTTTAAATATCTTTCAGATTTTAGAGTATATTGCTTATAATATTGTATTAAGGAGCTAAAAATATCAAATAAAAAAGCCCCTCTGCAGGGGGCAATTCTAGGGCAAATGCTCCATTCATGAGAAATATTTTTTCTGAAGTATATATAATACACACTATGCCATCCATTTTGTGTAAAATATATTAATATAAATTCTTAATATAAACAATTGCGGTTGATAACCACCAAAAATAGCTGTGAACAATGCACAAGATAAAAATACATAAAAATGCATAATTCTATACATTATACAGCTCTCTATATAAATATATATATACATATACATATATATACATATAAATATATATAAATATATCTAAATATATCTAAATATCTAAATATATATATATATATATATATATATATATATATATATATATATATATATAAATGTTTTCAATGTTTTCAATGTAAAACATGTTTTGAATATTTATAAATAGATTTTTTACAAAAATTTGTGGGACTATGATTCGAGGAGTGAAACAAAAGCTCATTTGGCATGTTATGAGTTCCAGGAGCTTTTCTTTTTTGCAACACATTCAGAATCTCAACAGATCGACACTCGACTTTTAAAATATTGCCAGAAAGAACACTTAGTCCCTAGCTGATCATAAACGTCTCTTTCTCCCTCCCTCATGACCGCATTTGAGAATATCACTCACTCTGCTAGGATATGAAAGAACCAAAAACTGAAAGAACATTGCAGTGACTTCAATACATGACATTCCCAAAGTAAGAAGATCAATCAGATATTTTATGATTATGCCACTTTCATTGAATGTTTCAATCTACCAGATAAAAACAACCTCTGCTCTAACCTCACCCACAAGAACCGTGAGTTTGTGATATACTTTTGTACTCCTTTGAAATAGGTACATCCGTTTCTTGGCAGCCTTATTTTTTTTTTTAACCTTAGCTGTATTCTGAGATCAGACAATGAGCAAGTGATGCAATATCGTGGCCTGGCGGACTCAGTAATGTAGTCAATGGTATAAGTCCTACTGCAATTTAAAACTGCTTATCCGAGCTGAATCCAGATGGGAAATCACTCCCAAACAGTTTTCTCTTATAAGCACTCGTCAGGGCTTAGCCAGGGTGGTGTTCATCTCCGCACAGAGGATGCGCAAATCGCTTTAGTAAAAAAAAAAAAATGCAAGGCCTCATGAGCCATTTGATGAGACGCAGGCTCATAGGCCTCTGTCTCCTGCCTTCAATTTGGTGGGCCCAATGCCTCAGCTCAGTTGCGCATCCACTTCCATTTTCAATATTGCTTCTCCTATCATGGCGAAAGAGTCTCAGCAAAGACAGACAGCCTCATATTGGAAAATAATGGGCCTTGAACTACCTGGGCTGTACAGTCTCACTAGACTAAACTACTGTTCTGTTTTTGGTGTTTCTTTCTGTTCATCTGCCATTAAAGTCTTTGCATTTCTTGACAGAACCAAAGATACATTCACTCCACTTGTTTTTACATGTGATAATTCAGCACATTTGAAGAAGGTGCACCTTAGATTGGGGTACTGTGAAGATGGCGTCAGAGCAATCTGAACTACAATGGGGTGCGATGCGAGAGGAGGGAGTTTGAAACGCCTTCCTGCGCCCTCCTGAGAACGGGATCCGGTCTGATCGACGCTGGAGGATTAGTAGCTATTCCACTGGGTCCCCTGACATGCAAAGAGAGCGGCCAATTAAAACATGAAGGAGGGGACTCGCACGTTCCTACACAAAAACACGGAAATAAATGAAAAAAGGGAAAGAGCGAGAGACGTAGAGACAGGAGTGAGATGTAAAGATTCTCAGTTTGCTTGTACATCAACCCCGTTTTTGTCGCTGTGTACCATATGAATCAGGGAAAAAAGCCTCAATCCTGGGTGGCTTTGAACCACCAAAAGAAGCTTGAACTACACACCTAATTTGCAGCTTTATGCCAGAACACATTCTCATCAAGCTCACAGGGGTTGTGACATGAGAAACCAAATTCTAAAAAAGGGGGGAACGGGTGCATCATGCGAGTCTGCCGGATGTGTATAATATCCTTTGCCTTCCGTACTAGGGTCTGCACAGGATAATGATGATAAGAGTCACCTGGCTCCGCCATTTTTTATCACTTTGGATCTGATGGTTCCTCACCTCCCGTGGGATTATGGAATACTGCGTTAGCACTTATGCATACTGCATTCCAGGGAAGTACACATTCACACACAGGACTTGACTCTGGACCTTTGGCGGATATTTGGCGCAGTTTAATGATGTCACGCGGTTGTGTAACAGCCATCGAGTGGATCGTAAAGAGTGACAGTTGCTCTAGCCACTGTGAAATGTGGCGATTAGCCATCTTAATTAGCTGTCGTCTCCGGCTCAAGGCCCCCTCTGCATGATGGAACGTTGTTCTCCAAGGATCGATCATAGCAAAGCGGAGACAATCGTCTTTAAATCCTTTTTTATACTCCTCCAACTTACATATTAGAAAATAGGTTGCAAACTTAGTCAAGGCTGTACGAAAGAGATTCGCCATAGTGGTCCATAGTATTAGTCAAATAACGACATATAAAAGCCACTTCAGCTGATTTTCCTTTCAATCTTACTCACATGGCTTTACCTTGACAACACTAAATAGCATGGAAATAAGTGTAATGCTTTGACTATCTCTCTCGTGTTTAAAGCCTATGAGTTTTGGAACTTTGGATTCGTAGTTCTTGCTGAGGTGAAGGTTAATGCTTCTCATTCAAACAACAGAAGTGTCGGTGCTTAGAATGCCACCTATTTATGTGCAGAAAATTAATTTCAGGATAAGTATGTTTTTGAAAAGCTCACCAAAGCTTCCGCACTATATTCCATCTCATTTTTGTAATGAGGCTATTGTAAGGCCCGTCTGTGCACGCTTTAGTTCATCCCGCGGACCTCACCTTGTGTGTTTTTGAGTCAATTAGCAGTGGGGAAGAGAATGAGCTAGAGGCTAATGTCACTGAACAGAGAGGTGATGTCCTTCAATGTTTCGAATAAAGGGAGAGACTGTACAACGTCAAAGCAGATGGAGGATGGTACCGTCGTGTCATTGCCTCTCGTGTGCTGATCAAGGTTTATCTCCCCCTCCTCCAATCGCAGGATTAATTATTTTAAGAAATGGCACAGCGCTGATCTCAGATCAATGTAAAAGGGCAACTTTTACGGTAGCAACACCATGTCATTACACTGACTGACGCGTGTGGGTGGGAAAATTGCAGCAAGAGCGCAGGAGAACATCAGTGACATCAATCATTGCTTCATCTTGCCAATTAGTGCTCCCAGATATACATGCAGATGAAAATCAGAGCCTCATCTAACTGGCTGACAGACTCTGAGATCAACCCCCCAGCCTCCAAAACAGCATCAGCAACACCAAAACTTCACAACGAGGTGTCTGGTTTTGTTCCTGGGCCTCCGGAGTCATTCTTTAGCAAGACAAAGTTGCTTGCATTTTTTTACTTATTTTATTTACAATCAAGACAAAGCATATGTGATTAAGACACTTTATCAAAAAAGGGACAAACTGCACCATAGCCTCTGTTTTGCGCTATTGTGGGCTTTGATACAACAATTCATTTTAATTGTCAAGCTACCCATTGGCATGCATACATGAAGATTTTGACAGTTTACTGTCAGTAAACGAAAACAGTCATGGCAGTAACTGCTGTGTCACAATCACAAGGAAACAGAAGGTGAGGTTAAGCGCACTCAATAGTTAAAGTAAGCTTTTAGTTGTAGTAAGATTTAAAAAATTAAACATATATCGATCTACCCTCTCAATAGACATCAGATACATGAACTTTATACATGACAGATGGCTTGGTGCTAGTTGATATATATTTTAAGAGATTGCAATTTTAAATGTAGGTCTGTGACAAAAAAGGACGCCCAAACAAAGTGGATTAATAGTTAGTTGTTGTTCACAAATTTTTAATGGATTTGAAAAAAAAAAAAAAGTAGTTTTGTTCATTTTGCACTAGTGGTTGTGCTCGAAATGAAATATTTATATATATATTTATTTATGAGTTTTCAAAGATAAACCTTGGACTGCATAAAAAACTGACCCTAACACATATACACCAATAACTGCACTTTTTCTGAGTAGAATGAAAATACATTTATACTGCAACTCATAGCCTCTCTTTGCTATAATGTGAATATAACAAGTCTTGTTAAAGACTGTTTTGTGTAGTACATAAACTAAAGGTTCCATCACAAGCGAGCCTCCATTTTACTGTCAACTGATGCTCAGCACTGCAATCAGGGATTGTCGGCAAGAGATTAAAAGATATTTTCCTCTTCAGGCGAAGTAAATTGGTTTTGGATTAAGGCTGATTGATTGCCGCAGAGGTATACAGCAGTCTGTTTGAAATGCGTAGTTCCAAACACACAAGTCATTTCAACCAAGCTACTCAAGGAAATCATGCTGGATAGAATCAATAGATATTATGTAGCAGGTACCAGTATTGCTCAAGGTTATCATTAAAGGCTTGTAGAAATATTATTCAATGGCTTTTAAAAATGTGTGTGTCGGCCTAACACTCAAAAGGCACTGACTGGTTTATTGACTGTAAAGGCTCCATTGTGACGGAAGATTTAATTGGAAAGCATAAAAGTGACCTCCAAAACTCCAGAAGCTCAAGTGTCAAATTGTGGGCTCTATGTTACTTGGATTCTTCTGAAATAACTAAAGCCGATTCTGTGCAAGGGCAGGCAACTGTTCTTTTTATCCCTTGTGTGGTGTTCATATTTTTGTTATTCAGCCAGTGCTCGTGGGTCTGGTGGACCCGCTGCATGTTTGGGTTTTTAATTCAACACAATCACAATTTTTATGTTAAAATACTCAACAGATGTTTACTTCATCCCAATTACAAGCAATATAAACTGCATATATGGTTAATATGTTCTCTTTACCTTTGTTAGATCACATTTAAGAATTGCAACCCTGTGCGGGAACGGCAGGGGTAGAAACACAAAACTCACTCTTGCACTCACACTCTATCACACTTACACACAATCTCTCTCTCACACGCACGCACACACTCAGGCACACACACACACACACACACACACACACACACACACACACACACACACGGATATGTGGTTTACGGGGACTCTCCATAGGCGTAATGGTTTTTCTAATACACACACACACACACACACACACACACACACACACACACACACACACACACACACACACACACACACACACACGCACACACACACAATAACAGTAGGCCCTGACAGGAGGAGGACAGAGTAAAGGTACACAGGACCTACAATTTCCACACTTTTATTAGCCCCGGGTGTTCAGATATATATTCTTCACAGAAAATGAGCCAAGGCCAATGAGTCTGAGTTTGAAAAAATAATTAATCGTATAATTTTTCTCTTGATAAAAAATGAAAACGGGTCCTACAGACCTGAACACCATAAAGGGTTAAAACATACACATACAAAGTTCAATTTAAAAATGAACAAACCCTAACAAATAACTTGCAGCAACTTGTAGCATAACTTGTAAAAAATGTAGCATACTTTGCTTAAAGGTGCAGTGTGTGATTTTTAGCAGCATCTAGTGGTGAGGTTGCGAATTGCAACCAACAAAAGTTACGGTGGCCGACAGGAAAAGATGTCGTCTGAGACAGCAGAGAGTAGCCAGTTAAGCAATGAGGTTTCTTTACAAAGACACATTAAGAAATTAGGTTTACTTTATTATTCAGTAAAACGATATGTTATTGCGAAAATTATTGTTACTTGTTACAAGGGCGTAGATTTGGTTTGAACATTGGGGGGGTTGAAAAATTATTCAGCATATTTTTCATGTGATCATGGTATAAATATTGGGGGGGTTGTAATGCATAGATTTAAATATTGGGGGGGTTATCTCCCCCCTAACCCCCCCACAAACTACGCCCCTGCTTGTTCATCATTGTGTCAGTGTTTTATTCGCTGACTGTAGCTAGCTTCCTTGCACGAAGAACAACATAGTAACGAAACGCTTTTGTCCGTTTAGGGCTACTGTAGAAACATGTCGGCGCATTTCAATGTAAGGGGACCCACGGTGTATGTAGATAGAAATGGCTCATTCTAAGGTAATAAAAACATAACGATTCATTAAGTAAGGTCTTTATACACCACTGAAAATAGGATCTCTATACATAGTTATGTATATGATATTGTATTTCTGTCAACAGATCCTCCTAAATATTACACAATCCACCTTTAACTGAAACAGTGCAGTCATTTTTGTTTGATGCAAAAAAATCCAATTGCTTTACAACTTTATATATAAAAACAAAGCAGTTTATTATACTAGCTGCAAATGTTTTATGTATCTCAAAGCAATTATATATGGATTGCGGAGACACTCAATTAATTTAAAGGGTCTATTTTGTCTGAAAATGTATGCAAAAAACAAACAAAAAAAAACAAAAAAAGCAATTTACTCGAAACATATTGACTATAAAAGTACAAACATCACAAATCAGTAAGGCAGATATGAGCAGTAGCACCTCAAAGTCCATAAAGTCATCCTGAATGTGAAATGTAGTTGCACCTTAAAATGATCTGACCTAACTGCAGACCTACCTACTTCCAACCAGCCTTCAGGCAGTCCAGGAACACCCTCCTTCTGCAATGGAGTCACGTTGCACTTGGATATTCTAGCTCTCAGACTGGCCTTAACAAATTAATTGCTGGTTGAATTAAGTAATCTCCATTGATTCCCACTGCGACAGTATCTCGTGGTTTGGGTATTCTTTATCTTCAAAGGGGTCCTCTTAGGCCCATTACTAAAGGTGATTCTTCAGACTTTGCTAAGGAGTCTCTATTTTTCGCTTTAGTTGTCTCTCGGCCAAAAACTAAAATTGGTCTACAGGGCAGAGAAGTGAGGTTGGGAGTACGAAAGTTGTCATTAAAAACTAGACATCCCTTGACCCTAGTTTGAGGGTCACCTATCTGAAGCAATTATTGGGTATCTCTTTAAGGAGAGGCTCTTGTGGTCATTAGTGAAAAGTCACATGTGTCCCTTTGTGTCCACTGGGAGCAGAGAACTCTAGGAAAGTATGTGGAATTAGATTGAGGGTGAATCTGTACCAGAGTCAGGGGGTGCTTACTAGATTGTGGAAGTATAGTGTGGGTAACTTAGTTTGGAAAAGATGATGAGATGTGCTGGATGAATATAAAGGTGCACGCTTTACAATCTCAATGGGGCAACAGCTAAGCCACTAAAAAGAAGGATATAAAACAACAAATGGCAAGGAGCCTGGACGTTAACACATGCTATATTACAACTGCAGGCAATGCATACTAAAAAACCCTGATTGGTTCCATCCGATCAAGATCATCTCTCTTTATATAACCAATTTTTAAACCCTGGGTAAAGCTAAGTTTTCCTCTTGTAAATTTGAAATTTGGTTACCACCACTTTTAAGTCTGGGTTATGAAACCCTGCTTCTGATATACAGTCTGAAACAATACGGTTTTAGAATGTAGAGGCCAGTTGTTTAGCAAAAAACAACCAATTATAACTGAACAGTGCTTGCTTTGCTTTATTAAACATGCATGTGCTTTGTACTGTCACAGAAACTGAATTTTTTCGTTGAATCTTGTTTCAGTTTGAAGTGGGGAAAATCAATATATCAACCAGTAACAGAAAACAGGATAATTGTAGAGAAGAGACATATAGAAGTCTACAGGAAAAACTGGACACTACATTTGGGAATAAATAAGCCAAAATGATACACAAAAGGTCATGTGCTGTGTTAGTCTAATCAATGATACTGACTGGATTTTTTATTTGGATTCGGGTTGGCTGAACTTTTAACAAGTGAATTCTCTGCATTTACCAATATTAAGATGCTTGGTTTGGAAGTGAACTCTGAGTAAGTGGTGCTTCATGCATCGCTAGCCTATTGACAATGTACAATGGATCTACTTTGCCCTCAAAGTTTCACTAAAGTGACCACACTTTGAATGAATACTTCCTATAATCAAAGAATGTGCATAATCATTCCAGCAATAAAATGCGCATTGCTTATGCATTATATTGGCTTTTGAAACACTTCAAGTCATGGAAGTAAATTTACAGACTGGACCTCTTTGAACATTAATCAAACACCTGTAAGGCATCAAAAGAAAACAAAAATCACATATTATTGCCATTTTTGCATTCGCGCAAAGCTCCGCTGCCTACACGGTCATGTCAAGTTCACATCACGAACTGTACATGATCTAGAAAAATGTACGCAGATGATTGGCACCAGGCGCACCCAGCCCTGCTTCCTCCTCTCTCTGTGTGACGAAACACTCTCCTCTTTTAAGTGCGTAAGCATGACATTCTCATTTCCCTAAAGTGCTCTGTGCTTTAGCACGGTCGGATAATTAAGCGGGTGGAGGGAGTGGCTCTGATTGGCATTATAAACGCTGCACCATCTCTGCTCACCGTTCACACCACCTGCCTCTCCCTTCTACACTCGCATTCACCATCAGTGGAATTATTAAAGATAAAAAGGCATTGTGCAAAAAAAGAGATCTTCCCCTGACAGATATTATCATTACAACCTTTTATCAAAAAGTGCAAACTTGTTTTTTATCCATCCGTCTCCCCCCTCCATATGTGTCTCAGGCTTCATCCTTCACTCTTTCCCTGGGTATTTCAGCAGGGAGAGAAAAGGAGAACCAGAGAGAGAAAGAGAGAGAGAGAGAGAGAGAGAGAGAGAGAGAGAGAGAGAGAGAGAGAGAGAGAGAGAGAGAGAGAGAGAGAGAGCAAAAAACGAGAGGGGAAAAAAGCTAGACTGAGCTCTGTCAATTGGAGTGAGTGCACTACTAAGTCTGGCTTCACTACAAAGGTTAGCAGATCTGACTGTCAATACTGTCAGAGGAATGGAGTCTTAGGGAGGGGAGGGAGCAAAGGAGGTGGAGACACGAAGGTTAGGTGGTGGGGGAGGCAGGAAGGTTTGCTTTGAGAGAAAGAGATACTTTGATATTTCGGAATGTTAGAAGGGTGAATGTGGAGAACTGGAGGTTGGGGATCTAATTACCGGGCCATAATTGGGGGCTAGGGAATAGGTTGCCGTCCTCTCAACTCGCTGCAGATCAATTATGTTAAGAGAACATCTGTAAGTAGAACTTAATGAGGTCCATTAGAGCAACATGCGCTGCCTTCCCTAACGGTGCTTGTCAGCTTCTTGGATGAGCTGGAGTGTGCTGCTAACTAGGGACCTGGTGAAGGTGCTTAAATAGGCGAGGAGACGTGCGGGCCGGCTCAGGTCTGTTTTGCTTTGCTGCCAGGGAGGGAACGAGACCACGAGCGAAGAAACAGCCGTCGTGGGGAGAAGGAGGGGAGTCTTTTTAGAGCGGGAGCGAGGAGGAGTTGCACTGAGGCGGGCTGCACGTTTTTAACCCGCTCGCCTGGAACTTGACAAGGGAACCGGCTATATTTGAACTACCATCTCGTCTTAATCGGCAACTTTTCCTCGGTACAGTATCTTTCAATCAGATTTTTTCCTCTTCAAACATAGTCTGATCTGCAGCCTCATTAAGCAGCTTGGAAGCTCTTTATTCGTGCAGTGTTTTAATTTGACCCTAAACCGGAACTAATTGGTGATGATCTTTTGTTCTAATTAAGGTTGTTAGGATAAAGGATCTCGGGATAATTTCCAACTACTTTGTTTTCTCTCCTCAATAAGGAAGCGAAGAGTTAGAGTAGGTTGCGTCTATTACATTGTGAGTGGCTGTGGTGGGTGCGCGAGAGCATTAGATTCTCTGTACGTTACTAGCAGCGGTTTAAAACTGGGATTAAGTTGAAGCTTCCGTGAAATGAATGGTCGCTGGAGATGCTCAAAGGAGGCTTAAACCAGGGTAAGAGTACCAGGAAATATATTTTTTTACTCCAATCCTCCCCGAGAAAGATTTTCCTCCCTTGTGAAGCCCTGTAATTAAACTCCCGCTTTCATTTCTACCACAAAAACGAACCTGCATTCCTCGTGCTCGGATGAAGTGGGGTGGTCGTCTGTCGGATGATATCCCTCTCTTTGCTTACGTTATATTGCAAGTCTGTGTGTGAAAGAGAGAGAAAGAGGGGAGAGTGAGTGAGAGAGCAAGCGAGTGAGGTGAAATAATAAGCTGCTCTTCATTTTAACGACGTCCGTTCGTCAAGACTGCGCGCGCTTCCCTCCACGCGGGCTGGACTGTTCCGCGCGAGCGTCACGTAACGTGACGGACGGCTGTGTTCACCTCGCGCAGCACAGTCTGATGATGGCACTCTCTAGCTCATCACCCCCAATAATTCAGATATCTTCGGTGAATAATTGACGTGATAATGCGTGAGATGAAGTGGTGGCGGGAGGGTAGAGTAAGAAGAAGGGGTTACAGCGTCCCCTTCTCCTCTCTCTCTCTCTCTCTCTCTCTCTCACACACACACACTCACTCACTCGCTCCCTTTTACTCAGCTTAAACCGTCTCCCCCGCAAATTACATGATTACCAAGATAGCCCGCTTTGAAATAATTCAATCCATGACAAAACCTAATTACTGGCAGGTAATACCCTGTCAGCTTTAATGCATCTCATCACTCATAATGGAAGCGAGGAGCATTTTATGACCCATCTCATTACTGCTGTATTTTAGGCAGAGTGATTGGCATGGGCCCACAATCTTACCACTACTCAACTCTGTTACCATCAGTTCTCTGTCTCCACATTCTCAGTTTAGTCACTTCCAAACTGGGCTGACGATAAATGACTTCTTTTTGGCCATGACAGAAAATAAACTCTACAGTGAGAGTGTGATTATGTTTCCTTTTCTCTCTCTCTCTGCGTGTGTATGTGTGTGGGGAGGGAGGGTAGGTGGCACTGAAGGCCTGTGATTCATCCAACCTCGGTAACATGGGCATCAAGCAGTGCTAATTAGAGTGAACAGGTGTAACCAATGGGCGAGGAATAGCTTTAGAAACACAGGCTGAAAAAGCAACTGTGAAAAACAGTGAAATGTATTGCGTGCTCTCTCTCTCACCTACATACACAGCTAAAAATATTGTCCAGATATTCATGGACTTTGATCTTGCAGGTGCACAGTGATCACATAGCATGAAAGTTCAATAAGGGAAAATGTTCATTGTTTGGCCTGGGGTAATACAGCTTGATTTGGGCCTATAAATGGAGGCAGACAAACACTTAACACTTTCAGACAAGAGATCACACACAAAGTGCAAGATATCGTAGGCTTTTTCAGAAGTCATCAGATTATTATTCTTTTTTAAACTAAAAAGGGTATTTTTAAATGTGTGATTAGTGATTAAAAACTGTCGGAAAGCTGATATGCTTCCCCCCCCCCCTCACAGCTCTTTTCTTTGTTAATTTTATTTTTCTGTGAATGATCAGCATGTTGAAACCTAAAATAATTTGCCTTTGAAGTACACTAGATCAGTGATTTCTAAGGGAAATACCTGGAAAGATTTTGGCTTAATGACAGAAAACAAAATAATGTGCGTAATGAGTACAAGTTTTATAAGGCACTACTTGGTGAGTCTGTGTTACACCAACAGTATTGTTTGTTTTTTATGTCACTTTTTATGCTAAATGATATCCAACATGAACCAGAATAACACATTTCTGGTTTGGTGCAAGTAAAAGCGTACTTACTGATGGAACTTCAAGGATAAATAGGAGAAAAAAAGGGCACTGCTTTAGATTACATCAATTGTTTTTCAAAATCAATCAAGACAGCTCTGATTAATATGATCTGAACCAACATAGCCTATAAACAATTATGAAATTAATCACTTAAATAGTGAATGAATTAGGTGTGTTGATTTCATTTTCAGACCAAAATATCCCTGGATTTGAAAACTGATCTGCACCTGGCGTGCTCAGCGGTGTGCAAGTCCAATGTCATATATTGTAATATAGTCTACATTTTTCTTACACTTTTAAAATTAAATATTCCTCAGTGGTTTACTGCAGCTCCTTGTGATCAGCAAAGTACACGTTTGTCATTATCAAGAACCATTTTTGTTTTAAAGGATTCTTGATTTATTTATATGGTTTTTTTTATTGAAAAGTTTTTGAAATTAAATTATAGGTTCTTCATGTCAGCAGCATACTGGCTTCTGGTTCCTTTAAAGCATCAGATGGTTTCCTAAAGAATCAGAATAAAAAGTCATTTGTGAAACTTAAGGTTCTTACATCAAAGTGTATTTATTATAGTGTATTTGCCTGCATTTAGAGGCAGACAATTAGGCTACTAGTTAAACAGTTGCGCGTGCACAAAAAGCTGTCGTTAAAATGACAGACACGTCTATGCATACATTAATTTATGTGTTTTATGAATTAGACCGGTTCTGCTATAAAACACTAGCACTGCGAATTTGTTGCCGAGCTTCTAAAACAAAGAGAGAGAGAGCGTGTAAACGTGTAGAACAGAGCTCATAGCATGTTTGCGCGCGCGTCTCAGAGAGGTGAGCATTAAGTTTTTGTTAGCGAGCGCGCGCTCCGTTACTCCGGCTGTCTGTAATAACCGAATGACCTTTTCCTCCTCGTGTAATGTCTCACTGGTGAGGGATTGGGTTTGAAGATAATAAAGCTAGGCTTCACTATTGCTCGTTCCTCACTCACTGATGGGCAAGTTGTTGTGAGCTTTCTCAGAATACTCAATATATGACGGCTCGCGCGAGAACACCTGTAGCTTTTGGTGCGAATAACTACTCGTAGATGATCCATGTGGACCTCATTATTTACAACCTGAAGATCACTCTTATCCGCGGTGCAATGTCAGATTCGTGAACTTTTGCTCCGAGGAATATTGAGTTGGAGTCGGTGCTCTATCCTAAGTTAACCTTCTGCATAACTTGGTCAAGAAGGTGAGTGTGTTGTGCATTAATTGTCTTTTCCGAACGGACTTGTTCTCATTATTTTGCTCCTACATACACTGCGAAACTAATTGCCTAATCAGCCGAGGTTGCTTTAAGTGGTCTTTGGTGTTTAATACAAAATGCAGTGTGTGCCTCACGTAGATGCATCGGATCATTTGCGCATGTGATTCAAATTATTTCAGATAAACTGATCCAGCAAAGTCAAAGTCAGGTGTGTTGTCATTTTTGCACATTGTAGAGCAATGGACAAAAATAAATTATGTTTCTTTTACTACATTGCAACGCTTAACATACATCAAAGCTATCTGCAATGTATCAAATATAAATGACAAACAATAGATAGACAGTATTGACTCAATAAGACAGCACTGGATATATAGCATACGTATAGGATGCATGAGCATTATAAGAATTTTAATATACGCACTTTATTTGCATTAAAGTTTAAAAATAACGATTAAGTCGGGGGATTCAGTGCTCTTTTTAAAGCTTGAAAGAATTTGCAAAAGGTGTTGGTAATGTAGTCAAGGTTGAAATCGTGTTTACAGTCTAAAAAAATATGGCATGCTTCTGAACAAATGTAGTTCGTAAATGCTGGACAAAATATGATTTCGTTTTAGCATAGGCAATGCGAGTTCCTGTTTGTTGTCCCTTGTTTACATCCAACTTCGTGCCTTTTACTGTACGCGCACTGAAATAGGCGAATAGCGAGAGGCACGATAGGATTATAAGATTACGGCGCGCGCGAAGGGGTAAAGCATATGCCTTTGTCATCCGCTGTCATTTGTTCGCCGCCACTTGCCTCGCCACGGCTGCTGGTCGATCTAATTTCATAGTCGAGCACTGTTGTGACAAACGGAGTCTTAACAGCGTGTGGCGCTGAGCGATAGCGGCTCGCTCTTTCTTTTTTCTCCCCTCCCGTGTTTTGTTGATTGGTGTTTTCGACGTTTTCACTCTTTTCTGGCGAAGCGAGGTGGATTGTTACTTGTAACAAAAGCGAAGCACCCTCGCGCGCATACAGCTGCTCACTTCACGCGCATCTTTGGCTCGCGCCTCGTCTTGTTGCATGGTGTTTCTGGGAGCCGAAGCGGGTCAACCAATGCAGAAAAGGGAGAAAAGTTTCGGTAAGAGCTCTGTTTTGCATTACATCAACGTGAGTGTGATGTGTTTAAATGTGTGGCTGAGTAGTTGGGATGTTTCTATGCGTATTGCAGCATGCAGTTTTGTCTAACCCCATACAGCTGCATTTTACCGAAGCCAGGCATTTTCGTCATTTTCCCCGTGTGTGAATTTTCGTGGTTTGCTTAAACAATTGTATAACCTTAATATGGTGTGCCGTTTCGTATCATTGTGTCTAACACGTTAACGGTTTCATTTCGTCATTTTGCAAGCTGCAAATCTTATTGGCCTTTTCCGTGCACTACGCTGCCATGGCAACAGTAATTAAACTGATAAGAGGGTGAAATGTCAGCATCTCCGGCTCGCGCAGCTGTGATGTGAAATCAAATTGGTACTTTGCTCTCGGTGTTTGCCAAGTCTAGCCTGAAATTTCCCCTTCAGTATCTGCGAACAGTGAAGCGCACAAAGAGCATATAGTATCACTATGCGAACGGGACATAATGAAAGATCTGAGTGAGCGAGCAAAGACAAAAAAATACACTTATGTCCCACACCTATAAGGGATGAGCATTTACCGATTTTAGTTGCTAAGTCTATTGCGCGTAACGATTCCGAATCCTTAACGGTTCCATTAATGATTCTTTGTGTACTCTTGAGGAAGAAATATTTCGTTAGGAACTGTGATTCGTTTTGCATTTACTGCCCTTAGCAATCTATTGCCAAACCACGAGTTTCAGATTTCAGCAGACCGATATAACAAATAAAATACATTTATTTCAGTTCTTCCAAAAGATGGGTTTACACAGGCTATACTTTTCATAGACTTCTCAGAGGCGGCATGTGGTGACATTTCATTAAGTAGGCTATTGATTTTTGTTTTTGTTTTTATGAAATAGCCATACCACTGTACAATAACTCATAATGCGTATCTTTATGTAGCCTACATGACATTCAGTCAGTAAAAACACTGTTTTAAGTCTCACGAGCCTTAACACATACCACAGTAACAGCTTGGTTAATTTCGAGTCGAACATGACGAAAGTAATAATTGCGGTTCAATCAAGCGTCAAGAAAAATTCAGTAACAGCTCGTACTGATTCAAAAGTGTGTTAGAATCGGTAAAAGAACCGGCTCATAAGAGTCATTTAGGACTCGGACTACACTGGTTGCGCTGCATGTTTTTGATTCACTAAAAAGAACCGACTCATAATAAGAGTCATTCGTTCCGGGTTTGGGCTATGCTGGTCGCCCAGTAGACTACGTTTTTGAGTCACTAAAAAGAACCGACTCATAACAGACATTCGGCAAGGAATCGAACTACACTGGTCACAATGTATGATTCCAATTCACTTAAAAAAGAACCGGTCCATAAGGGTCATGCGTTCAGGAATCGGTTACGTTGGAGATTCATAGAACATTAGTGCACTATCAAAGTAGTTCTGTTCACTGTTCTGCATCGGTGGAAAATTCATTTGGTTACTGTATTTTTTAAAATGGCTACCTAGGCCCAATTCCAGTGTGTTAGATGAATCTTTTGTTCACTGTTTGATATAGGAAAATCAATGAGGCCCCGAACACCCCACACTCCCATTAGATAAAATTAAATTGGACATCCAGGCTTTTGAATAGAAGGGTTAGTTAGTTTGTCCCACAATCGATTCATTTGGGACCAACCATGATTATGGACAGAGGGGAGTCGAAACTAAGTTCTTTGGCTTGGTAATGAGAGGCGGTGACTTTGTTGTGTTAACCAGGGACGGTGCGGATGAGTGGGACAGAACAAGGATGCATAGCAGAGGAAATCAGCCGTGTGCTCCTCTTACAATCCAATCCAGCCAATTAAAAGCTCAACAGCTTAAACACAATGGGACAAACAGCGTGGCCGTGCTACCTGTCTGATGTGCCTCCTTGCTGTTTTCCCCTCATCAAGCCCTCTCCTTTGAATAAACTCAAAATAAAGCGACATAAAAACACCAGCGAGGTCGAAGGAATCATCATTATCCCTTGCCTCATTTTCATTGAATGTTCCTACATCTTAACGAGCATGGTCCTACAGCAGAAAGAAGTTGTTCACAGTCTAAGCCTATGGTACTGCATCAGATATTTGCTCTAGGCTATAATTATGACCCTAGAGGGATCGGCTACCTGCTGTTCCTTTCCCTGCATTGTAATGCTCAGTTGAATTGAAACAATTTCACACCTGTCCTCAGTCTTACTAATTGGTGCACTGTCTTGTTTATTTTCTATGAGGGCCAACTGCCACGCTTTTGGCAAATCATTTTTGAAAGTAATTATCGTCAAGGCCACATGTAAAAAAAAAAAGAAAAAGAAAAAGGAGAGCGACAAACTCTCTCTCTGTTAGGCAGGGCAGAGTCTTAATGGTCTCCAAATGTGTTGACATGCATCCAAAAATAAATTTCAACATGTACTCAGCCTCGTGTCAATCCAAACCCATATGACTTTCTTTCTTCTGCAGAACGCAAAAGATGATGTTAGGGATTGAAAGCCTTGATTCACGTTCATTGCGTATGTTTTATCCATACCATGAAGCTATCAAACAAGTTTGTAATGACATGAGGGTGAGTAAATGATGTCAGAAATTTCATTTTTGGGAAATCTACCAAAAAAAACCTAAATGTTACACCAAATGTTTCACAAACTTTTCTTGTCAAGAGAGATTCATGAATTCCAAACAAGGCTTTTTAATCTCATATTCCTCTATGAATGTATTTCAGCGAGATTGCCCGGACAACGCATCGCGGCGAAGAGCGCATTATAACTATCCCGAGGGAGGTCCTCAATTCAGACAGAGACACTCAATTTACCACAGCTGAGAAATCTCTCGGTGACCCTCTCACTCAAAGTTCGCAATTTCTCACTGCTCGCGCTCTCACCCCCCTCCAAGAGCAGCATATACATTAGGTGGAATCTATGGCTCTGACAGCTTCTCCTGCACAAGGTGAGAAATGGGGACCGTCTCCGTGGCAGGACAACGGTTCAGAATCAGACGTACTTGTAAAAATGTAGGACAGAAACTTTTTGGGCCAGGACAAAAAGAGGGGCTGGAGTGGTGGTGTGGGGGGAGTGGGGTACAGCTTACTTTCCTCTGTATGGAAGGAGAATACTAATTACAGGCCTTCAGCATGAGCCCACATTGTTCCCTCTCTACCCAACAAAGCCCTTTCACGCCCTGTAAAGGGCTACACAATGCCTGCTCTGGGAGCAAGCTTTGGCCCCTCCCCTAAAGAGGGGGGAGAGGAGGATGTTAGCTACATTGGCTTCTTGTTATTGTTGACTAAAAAGTGTGTGTTCATCTCTTGACTGAAATGCAGAGCACATGATTTTACCTTCAAAAGTAACCAGGAACCATGTTCTCACCTTCGTGTCGCCCCTTGTTGTCTTTCTCCGCAGGTATACAAATGCTCTCCGTCCAGCCGGACACCAAGCCAAAGGGCTGTGCCGGCTGCAACCGGAAAATCAAGGACCGCTACCTGCTGAAGGCCCTGGACAAGTACTGGCACGAAGACTGCCTCAAGTGTGCCTGCTGCGACTGCCGTCTCGGAGAGGTGGGCTCCACGCTGTACACCAAAGCCAACCTCATCCTCTGTCGGAGGGACTACCTACGGTAAGAGGAAAAACTCACTATTTGTATCATAACACGCACTCTAGACACTACACGCACAAAATGTCACTGAAAACAGCTGAATCTGTACCACATTCAAAAGAGACCTCTCAGGGCCTTATGTCAAATTCCAAACAAAGCAAGTGCCACAAAAAGCCATATTGCTGTTAACACTGGCTTTAATGGCCGCCCTTAACGCCCAGAGTTCTCCCATGCTGTTAGATATCCTTTGCTCTTCATAATAGAAAAGGAGCTCAAAGGGGATCTTTATGAGCCTATAAACTGCTCCCATTTCTGTGAGTTTTCAATGGATTCACTTGTTGGATTCAATCAACACACTGAGGCTTGATAGAAGGACATTGTTTAGCAAAAGACCACCCTGGTTCTTGTTCAATCAGCTTACCTTTGTCCACTGATGGAAGGTTTCTCTTAGAAACCCAACCTCTCAATTCCATACTTTTCTCTATCTAATGTCCCCAACATGTATTAGTTTTAAAGCAACAAGTCTTCTAGTTTATACATTTTTGGCTAACAGATAAACATAGACTCTAACATCTTTAGTGTCTGGTCATTCTCTCCTAATGAGTAAAAAGGAAAGAGTGCATAAGCTACTTTCTTGTAGGGGTGTAAGATATGTAGGAAAAATATGATATGCAGTTAACTTTTGAAGCAATCAAATCAATTTCAATTATTTTCAATAGATTTAAAGCCAGAAAATAATGACACATTCTATGTGCAAAGAAAGCATCACCCAAACGTGACCAGAAAATAGTAATATTCTACAAAAAGCATCCTCCAGAACTCATGACAATCAAATTGAAATCTAATAATCTGATAGCTAGTTTGTCATGGTTTGTGGTATTTTACCTTTGATTGGCCACACGCAACTTACAAATAGTTTTTTTTTTTTTAAATTACTGTCATTATTTTAAATGTATTAATATTAATACATAATATGAAATATAAAAAGAATAAATAAATATTATATAATTCTTTCAAATTATATATATATATTTATTCATCTCACATTGGCATTGCTACTACTTGTTTACACTACATATATGATGTCACAAGTGCGCACACTTAACCTAAGACAATGGCAGGACATTCTCTGCATCTCCGTGAACTTAAGGAATTAATGCATTCAAATCATTTAGCTACCACAGTATTATTACACTGTTCATTTTGCAATATTTTAAAAAAATTATATAATTAAATCATGCAGTTGTACTCTAGTCTACAAAGCAGCATTTTGTTCTCTCTTAGTGTCTCTACCTAATAGTTACACACGCTCATGTTAGTAAACTCGCGTACACGTGTGTGCTACTGTATGTATATAAAATGATGTAAATGCTCAACGGGACGCTCCAGGGAGTCACAGCTTTGTGAGCGTGCTAGAAGCTACAGTAGGCAGGAGGCGCTTTGAAATGGCACAGTTCATTTAATTTTGGCATGGGCGATGAGAGAGTCTCCATTAGGCGCGGTACAAAAGCAGGCTTTGGGGAAACGCGACTGTAAAGCATCGCCAGAGGGCCAGAGGCAGGCTGAGATTACCATCTTGCAGTAAGCCTCATTGACTGTGCCCTGCTAAACTGCATCTTCATTCACGACGACGCTCACAAGTTTGTGCCTCAAACAACAACGGCGACGAGATAGATGGCTCCATATGTGTCATTAGGAGACGTGTAGATCAGTCTTAGCGTTGAGGTGACGGTTTGAAATAGATGCACCTGATAAGGTTCTTGTGCATGTGTATGTTCTGTAATATCTCTCTTAATAATTTGACAACACACCTCACCGATAGCGAGGGAAGAGAGAGGCCAACTGCGCCCATGTGATTCTTTCATCTTCAAAGTTCAAGGTGACTGAATTGATTCGACTCTGGCCATCACATGAGTGGTCTTCCAGCGCCTCCAGCTCGCCGTCTCCTCGCCAGCAGCAAATTAGGGGCGAGTGTGGCACGGTCCCAGTTCCTCAAATCACATCTGCAACACAACAAAAGAAAAGCAGCCTTCATTGACGAGCCAATCAATCGGCAGTTCTACAGAGCGCTCCAACGTACTCCCCTCGATTGGATCGTTTCTTTATTTATTTTCCTAAGTTAGTGCCGACGAGATAAGAGATAGACTTAATCCCTTCCTCTTTGTTCTGTGTTCTATTTTGCTCGTTCTTATTCCAAGTAAATTATGCTTGGATTTATTATACAAGATTCCCCACCCCCACGTCTGCACAGAATCAATCCAGTCCTGTTTAGCAGTGTGGCATGTTATTAAGGCTGACATAACCAGGGTTAATAGAATTCTTCAGGGGTCTACAACCATGAGCGATGTGATCCCACCAGCTGAGAAATAATAATCCCTATCGCAACACACACAAAAACAAATTAAATAAGAAAAAAAAAAAAGATTTATGCCTTCCCGGACCTGTCTCCCTTAGTACGTATTATCAAATATGATGTGGGGTTTTTTTTGTAGTCGAAGGGAGAGGCTGAAATCGTTTTGGTCTGGGGATAGAATATCATTCGATTCATATTCAAAGCATCAAGAAGGTAATTATTGATGGAAAGCATTATCGTGTCCGACTCTATGCTCGTGTTGCTCTCAAAATATGGGTAAATGGTATTGGCCTGTCATATCAACAACAAATGATTCTTTTGATACCGTGCGGACATCTCCATTGATGATAAAAGTAATAACCGGCATGCCAGTGTTTATGCTGATGCGGTTACATTTTTATAACGGGGAGAGATAAAGTTAAAAGGCACAGACAAAAAAGCGATGGACACATTTAAGTTGAGAAACGGGCAGAAATGAACCCTGTCAGAAAGAAGTTACAGACAGGAAAGCCCATGATGCAAGCAGGGAGAGGGAAGCTGTTAGGCATCAGTTAATGGAAAACTGTAAATTTCAGGCATCCATTTTAAAGACAGCGCTGGGTGACCACTTATTTATTTATCTATCTATTCATTCATTTTTTTTTTAAATCCAACTTCAATTTTCCTCTACAGTGGTTTTACTAAGATTGTAAATGCAAGCAAACTCACAGAGCAGTCAACATGACTGGATTTATTACCGTTATGGAAAGCTGGCTATCGGTGAAAGATAACCAACATGTAAAGCATGGTTTGGTTGTAATAACTTGTATTTTTTTCCCCTCTCGCCCCTCATTCAGGAACCACTCTGTGGTCCGCATCTACCTTGTGCTGTGTAAACTTTTGGAAATGAACCATAAAAATGTATCTTTCACTTTTTCATACAGTATTTGCATCTGGAGTCACGCGTAGATTGTATGCATTTATGTATGTGCCATATGTTTATCTGTAGGTCAACAAAATGAGAGCAATCTTTAAAGTCAGGAACTTATGCTGAACAGAATGATTCATTTTGGTTGCACACTTACAGATAAAGATATAATTACTTTGTTGTTTGATCATGAAATGATGATTTCCGGATGTACATTTTAAACGACAGGACGGTGCCAAGATAAAGTAGTTGTATTAAAAACTGCAGGTGGCTTACATACTTTATAAAAGAAAAAATGGTGTACCTTGGATGCAGTCGTTGCTCTCCGCATCCATGCAAAGTGATGTTCGGCTAGTATCGCCCTTGAAAACATAAGAAGCATCATACTTGGGTTTGTGCCATTGAGCAAGTCCAAAGAGTCACCACCTAAGGAGACAGAGACAAATTATTTGAAAAATCGCAGTATGTGGACCTCAACACAAACTGTGTCCAATCAGCTATTTTAGTTTAATCTATGTCTTGGGTGCTGTGCAGGTGTGCAATACTCATTTTTTTTTTTTTTTCTCGGCTAACCTGCTAACACTCTCCTTGTAATTTTGAAAAGGTCACAGATGCATAACTTCTTGGTTCAGAAGTTCTCTAGTTCTCCTGTGCTCTAGTTTACGCCCTCAGCTGATAAGAGCAATAATTCTCAAATATAAACACATTTATTGTTAGCTGACATGACACTAAAGTAACAAAGTCGTTGCTGTGTTGTCTGTCAAAGGTTAGCCTGGTCTCTCCGGCGGGACTAGCGCAGCGCAACCCGGTGTAGTTTGTCTTGTGTTTTCTTCAGTTGTTTTGAAGCTAGCTGAAAGATTGAGGCCATCTCTCGTTCTAATGACCAGTGCAGATGTTCACAAACAGAGCAGTGCTCTCGGTCTCTGAAGGGCTTTAAGCAGGACTTCGGTTATAGCAAACACAGAGTGCTAAAACAGAGCATTTCTAGCATTTTACTTTGTGTTTTACTGCCAGAATCGATATTGAGGTGTTACTAACGTGACAATGGTTTCGCTGTTGTCAAAATACTCAAGCTTTTCCAGGAACTTTTACATCAGTAGCCATATACAGTACCATGATAAAATGGCACATTGCTGGTTTTTGTCATACACACACACTAGAGAGAGACAAGCAGGCTGACCTCCATCTCATACGAACTTTGAAATGAATTGCATTGTTCGTTTGGTTGAAAAAAAAAGTTCAAAAAAGTTGCAGAAGCATTTTAAATTTTTGTAAAGAAATATCTAGTTCAATTCTGCTGTTTGTCACTCTTTTGACTCGTACTATGTAGATTAGTGTATTTTAGCGGCATTTGTTGTCAATTTACTTATTCAAGTTTAATACCTAGCCCTAAAAGACATTTTTTTTGTGACCTATAAATAGTACTCTGAAAAATAAGAGTTTAAATGGCTTCAATGGAATTACTTACTTTTAGTTTTTAATTATCTTTAATTTACCAACTTTAAATTTAGAGTATGCTTTGAAAGCTAAGTTTAAAAATGAGGATAAACTGATAAACTCTGACATATTTGAGGTAATGTTAATGTTTATGTACCTACATAGTGAGATGGTGAGACACTTTAAAGTATATTTTTCAGGTTAATATTATAAATATTGCTTTGAAATACAATCCGTGCCCAGACCATTTCTAGTCTACAGCAAAACGACTGCCATAAAACTGAGGTGAAATATGCTCTTTGAATAAAGACTATTAAGATAAAATCCTTTAATGACACATAAAACAAAACAGTTGACAGAAGAACAATTTACCATTCACGTTGAGATGTTTCAGTGCGATTACAATGCTACACAACACTTCAAACGCATGTTGTTTGGTTTTAAAACATTAAGAATCTTTATGAGCATCCTGTGTTACTTTTGTTGGCAGCGCCATCTCTAGCTGACAAATTTCTAGGCCCTGGGGGACGTGTTTGCAAGGTCTGCTTTTGAAAACACTCTGCACCCTGCATAAAGCTGTTTTCTGTGGGTGCACCTGTGCTGTAATTGTTTTTTCCCTTTCCTGTCTTTTAAACAATGGCTTTTTCTTAAAGCTAATGAAAGACTAGTATTAAAATATTAAATGAAAGAAAAGAAAGTATTATTGTCATTTATAATTACAGCCTTGTGATGTAAAACATAATGTATTAATTAGTTTTAAAGTCTTGTGCATTATTTTTTTTTTTTTCATCTTTGTTTGTACAACACATTATAATTAGCCAACAAAACAATTGTCTAAATCTCTAGTATGTGGGAAGTTTATGCATAATATGTCCATGAACTTTTTTTTTTAAATCAGCATTACATTTTTAATTAATGTCTAAGGGAAAATGTATAATTTAGGTACTGTGACAGGTCACAACATCCATAATAATTAAAAACAATTAGCAAAGTGTTGGTTAAAAAAGTTGTAGACATCAACTTTCTGAAAGTATTTAATGTCCAAACCATAGCTCACTGGAGAGTTTGAGTTATCCAACCTTCATTTTGGCCTTATGAACTCTGATGACTTTAAGGAGGTAAATCCTCAAAGAGAGGGGCTCCAATAGGAGTGGGCTTTAGTGTTGCGGGATCACAGGCACTTGAGGTGTGGATTCAGCGGGTGTGCCGTCTCTCACAACAGCGGATAGCGCTCAGTCTCAACGGCACTCGTTACAACAGAGCACTCAGCGTGTACAAAAGGACTTCTTCCCGGTGAAGGTTTTAATGGTGTTGCGGCTCTGGACACTTTACCTCCTTATCCCCCCCGTCTCATTAGACAGCCCCTCACCGTCTTGTGTTTCTTTCTGCTTTGATACTGCAAATGAAACCTTGTGATGACCAGTTTTCATGCAAGCCAGGTTTTCATTTTAACTCAAGAGTACATTTGTTCACCTAAAAATGAATCATTTACATGTTGTTTTAAACTTGTATGATGTTCCTTCATCTGTGGAACATGAGGAGAAATTATGAAGAACGGTCAAAAGTTGCCTTTTTACATCCAATTACAATGAACATAAACTTAAGGTTTAATGCTTTTGCATTTTTCTTGAAGATTGAACGCTCTGATTGGTGCACTATTTCTTTATCATTTGCTCTTGAATTTGGGACACTTTCAAACTAAGCCGCACTGATGAGATAAATGCAAATTCAAATATAAAATGTAGTTTTCAAACACCTATGTAGGCACCCGAGAGTTTGTGAAAAGTATTATAACAAAGTACAAGCTAATATAACATAGCACAAGCTATAAATCTACCACAACAGCTACAATAATGACCCCCAAAAAAGTTTAAAAGGTAAGAATTTTACCGCCTTTTTACGCGCTTGCCCACTGTTTGTTTATTTGTTTCCCCGTAGCGTCCTGTATGATTCGTGCCCCTGGAGGCTGCACAGCGAGCCTCTAAACAGCAACGGCCGCTCCACCGCCACAAGGTGAACTATTCCCCGCTGTGCGTTATTATTAATAACTGTCAGCCAGAGGGGGTCACCCACGACAACTCCTTGAAAAGAACCCAGGGCAAGGCAACTAGGCCGCAGCTGGGCGCCTTGTAAAACAATACCCCACCCCCCTCCCCTCCCTGCTTCCCCAGAGGATGAGTGCTTAAGGCAGGAATAATGCATGGGAGCGATTGGGGAGTAGGGCACGGCCATGTTTCCAGCCGTGAAAAATTAAGATGTCACCACCTGGCACTGTTAAGCATACCTTTTGCCAGAGCACGGAGCTATCTATTAGAACAGGACAGGGCAAAGACAGAGTGTTTGAATGTCTCACTTCCACCTCCAGTCACATTTTCCCCTGTTGTCCCACCCGATTCTGTGGCCTAAACTTTAAAAATAAATAAATAAATAAAATGAAGAATAGGAAAATCCATGATTTACTTTTTATAATATAATATAATATAATATAATATAATATAATATAATATAATATAATATAAGTTTAAAGTAGTTTTAAAAATGATAATTTATAAAATGTAATTTTTTATATTTACTATAGTTATAAAATAACATAAAATATATACCATCTACTTAATTTATTAATTTAAATTTACTGTGCCTATACAAGGTTAATAATATAATATACATATTTAATTATTTCTAAAATTATAATAATTTATAACATTTTTATTTATTATAGATTTGTTGTATTGAAAACAAATAATTCAAATGTATTACCATTTACTCGACTGTGCCTATATAATACAATTTAATAATATAACTATTACTATAATATAATATTATATTATAAATTATTAAATATTTTTTTAAATGATTTGAAAGAATAAAATACATGTTTAGTATTTCTGAGCAATTCCTTTAAACAAATTTTGTAAATTGTTTTATTACTGTATTCACTTCCTACACTGAGGCACAATATATTAATCAACAGCTCAAGGCATGTATAAAATTAACTTGGCTCTGGACAATTTTTGTCTTTGCACTGAATCTCTCTTTTAAAAATTGCGGCTTTTGTTGTTCTCTGCATAGTTCCATTCCTGTGGTCAGAGCAATTCCAAATAAGTGTTCCTCCAATCTCCCTACACCACCTCTAATCCAACAAGTTTCCATTAAAATGAATGTTATAACTGAAACAGGGTGCCGGAGATGTGTGTGGGAGGGTAGTGACAGCAATTTATTTGTGCTCACCTCCTCTCCCGTGCACTCTCACTTTGAATGCATTACAAATCCTGCTTTAATTTTCTCCACTGTACCACATAGACATCCAGCTACATCACTCCAATCTCTCCAAATGAAATTGGTTTTGGAGGGGTCAGAGTTCAGTGCACTGGTCTGTGTTATGATTTCCATCTAATCTGGGAGAGGACTATAAAGACCTAATCCGCCCTACCTTTTCCAGGCGCTGCTGCACTCTTGAGCCAGCGTATGGGAACCTTGTAATAAGCCGAGAGAGGAAGGAGGGGAAAGAGGGATGACTGTTATTCAAGTCCTATTTGTTTTGTGGATTTATGGCATGCAAAATGTTGGATGGCTTCAACTGTGCCACGAGTAGACAGACTCCATGAGGCCAAGGCTAGATTAACTGTCAACTTTGACCCTGCTTGCTGATAGTAAAGGGCCACCCAGGGGCTTCAGATGGGTTTGATTTGGTCCAGAGCCCCATAGGAACCCCTGTGGATTTATTGCCTTGGACTGCCACCGTTTCCCCACGAAACAACGAAAGCGAGAGCCTTTTTCACTGAAGTTAAATGTCCATCATTTGCCTCATTTTATTGCTTTATACCTCTAAATGTAATTTTATTTTAATGTGTTTCGCTTCACTGGAGTTTTTATTAGAGTTGTTGTACTACTGTATATCTCAGCTTGCACCTGCCAAATTAATGTGTTTACTTTGTCCCAAGAGTGAAATTGGCCGGACAGTTGTGCAAAAGATGGACAATCACAAAGCATTAGACAAATGGCTTTGAAATACTCTGTTTGCAGAAAGCCATCATTTTGTATTCATGACGCCTGACGGTAGCAGGTGATACCGTGTAGGATTGCTACAGTTAAAATTGTCGGCTGTGGAAAAACACCTTGCTAGCTTAGGAACACATGCTCTAAAACACGACTACCTGCTGGGTGTGACATTATCTGTTATAGTAACGCTGGAGGAACTGTTTTTTTGCTGCTCATAATACCTTTCAGCGTATTCAGCTGTATTGATGACTTCTGTTTGTTTTTTTGCTTTTTCTCTGTATATATCCACAGATTTGAACACAGTCGAAAGCAAGGCTGCCAAGACATTCATGACAGTGTGCACATGCATCAATGACAATAGGCCTCAATAATGTATAGTGACATTGAAAGAAAGGTTTTAATGTTAAGTTTCCACTGGATGAATAGGTGCGTACGCACCTAAATATGTTCTTACCCTCATTATTCCCTTGTCTGTTTGAGTCCCTAAAGCCGTTGAACGAGGTTATATTAAGCTTGAGTCAACTATTACCTTATGAGGCTTCATTTTTTGATGAGATGACTTTCCCAAAATAGTTGTCGTGATACATCTCGTTGTCGAAAAAGCCTCCACAGGCATTACGACCATATGGGCGCTTCATTTTTCCCAGCACTCTTGTCATTACATTAATTTTCAGAAACTGTAGCCGTCGCTTAATGCCAAAATTAAATCCTGCACCTGCTGACTGGACTCAATGGGGCGATCACTCCTGTACCCTGAACTTAACTTTCTACAGCAGACATTTATGTGGATTTCTTTTTCCTCTGCTCCCAAACATTTGATATCCTTACTCCTCAGAGATTAACCTTTATGCCCTTGATAAATGCTCTATATTGACATCAAAGGAACGGGGAAAATGGCGCAAGGCCTTCTGGGAAGAAGTCCGGGAGCTTCCTCAAAGAACCCAGGCCCTGGCTCTCCTAAGCGAGAAGCCATAATCTGGGCAGAGCGTATGGAACTTACCGCTCCTCTTTGTCTTTTTAATTAAACTTGAGCACAGTTTTGAGGCTATTTGACCTTTCTCAGCCCCCTCTTTGTGAGGATTGCCGTAGGTCATTTCCATGCATATATTACCTCATTTGAGCTCTTCTCTGCTTCTAGTGAGTCCATGATCCGCTTGGATTTAAAGATTAGGCAGAGGTGCGGCTGAAGAATATCGGCCACATATTATATCTGCTGTTGGGGGGAAAATATTGAAGATCAAGTATATCATTTTAGGGAGGCCTGACTGAGCATTAGTAAGCGAGAGATTTGTGAAGACTTTAATAGGTCTGTATGTTCTGTAACTGTCAAGCATGTTTTTCTTTCTAATTTTCAATTTTAATTTGAAATTCAGTGTTCTTTTACAAGAAGCAGCATTGCCTTGCCTGGCACAGCTGTGGTCGGGGATGTGGTGCCACTGCATCCTTGGCTGGCATCTCTTCTCTGCCGGCATGTGAGAGTGTGATAACCAGCCTTGTCGCTTGACACGCCGAGATATGCAAGCCCCTCTGCTGCCCCCAGAGCTTTGGCAGACACAGATCGGCTTTTGTTTCTGGGTTGCGAGCTTGGAAGCCATCCGCCATCTTGGCTCACAACACAGCCATTTGAAAACCTTGCAGCTCATTCTCCAACCTCCTACAACAATCCCTCCAAAACCAACTCCTCTTTTACCTGTGATAAAGCAACAGACCCAATCCAGCAAACAAGACAGGAATGGATTCCCTGCCCTGAGAGTAAGGCCGAATAAATAAACCCTACTCTTCTGAAGCATTATCTTGCATGGCCTTGTAGCTTTTAAACTATTCATAGCGTATTGTGCCGAGTAACAAAGACAACTATGATGTTGTAGGATCAGACGCAAGCACAAAAAAAATAAAGTTATTTTGGCTAGCCCTTTGCCATTAGGTGTAAACCCGATTTGGGCTGCATCACAATCTCATAAAACCTACACCCCCATTTTACGGTTTTCTCTTCAAGTGCACGTGTCGTAGTCTGTAAATCCGCAAGCTCTTTAAAAAAATCCCAGCTGTTTGGCTGAGAAACACACCGAGGGCTAAAATGGAAGATCTCGGGCTTATTGTTTAAGGCGTTCTCACTCCTTGCATTCGCACTTTCTGAACATCCAATTATTTAGTACAGCTTGGTGGGTCATTGGTCCAGGCAAGTTCCCTCTCTCCAGACCTGTCTGCTATGCTTACACCCTTAGTCTGAAGAGCCGCTGATGGCATGAGTCCTTTTTACTGTGATAAGTTTGCAGTTTTCAAGAGACCACAATGCCTCTTAGTATCTAACTGGAGAATCAACGGCTGTCTCTTTCACATGCAAGTTTAACAACCAAACAGAACAAAGCACCCCAGCCCCAACTCAAACCTCTGACCTTCTCTGAAATGCTTGCTTTAGGGCTCTGCAATGCTATGTATGTGTTACCCTCACATAACAAAGCTCACTCTGGAATACATCACTATCTTCATCTATGTGTGACTGGCAGCTCTACGGACCTACACAAGGCAGTCAACTCCACTCACCGAGAGTTACACTGCAGTTCGTGAGTACATGCTTGGCCTCAGACCCTCAGTTGCAGCACCTTAGTAATAAGCCTTTTATGGAGATGAAGAAGGGGGAAGATAACAGAAGATCCTTTCATGGTAGTCTGGAGGTGGTGGGGGTTTAGTGGAGGAACCTCCAGATGGTGATTGGTCCATGTCAGCCCCACTTACAGGGGCTTGATTTGGATAGGGAGCACAGTGCAGCGAGCCCCCTGTGCTCAACCCCTGAGCGACTTCTCAATTAGTGTGCTGCCTAGCGGAACTGTGAGACGCTGCTGGATGCTCCTCACCTCAGCCCCTCAGCTCCAGGCACACAGCATCTGCCAAAATATCTCATATGATCACATGGTCAGGCTTATTTTGCTGTGGATGTTACATCAATACACATGCTTCTATCGAGAGCAGCAGACCAAAGCGTAGCCTGACTGAAAAGTGCAGAAGGCACACAATTTTTTCGGTATTGGTAAACACAGATGCATTCGCTAAAGAGCACTGCTTGCAAGACTTTAAATGCTTTCTCGTCTCAAAATTGTTTGAGTATTCTGGCTATAATCAAAATGCTGCGTTCCCCCCTATATTTAAGTTGTAAATAAAGTATCTTTTTCTTTATGTTAATGGTGTGGGTGAGACCAGTCAGACCTAGTTGCTCAACTGTGCTTGTGTAAAATGAGATGTAAATGCAGCCGTTTTAACGCCCTACTTTATTCATGAGAGGGCCAAAAGAAAGAGAAGAATGCAAATGAGGCGCTCAAGTTCGCCCTTGAACCGGACACATCCACAAACAAGTCCATCTCACCAAAAGAACGAACAACTTTATTAAATCATCTGACAAGAGCTCATGTAAATGTGTCGGATACTTCCTGTGTAACTCTATTTCAACATTTAATGCTCTAGAGATAATATCCACCTCAATTGACTTGAATGTTCTTATTACAAAGATGATTAGATCTTCAATTTTTTTTTCTTACATATTATGACTTTCTTTTTTTTCTTTCTTTCCTCACCTTTTCACCTTATCTCTTTATCTCTCTTCCTTCCTTATAATCAATGCATTCCTAAAATCACAACCAGCCTCTTCACTACATGTAAATCTGAGTTTACACACATAGGATTACTCAATGTGTAAAAAGAGAGGGAGAGAGAAAAGAAAAAAGCAAATATGTATTCAGCGCTGTCACCACCACATTGATTGTGCTGAATCTGCATGATGATACACAGGACAGCTTTTTCAGCAGGGCCCACGAACGATCTAAATTATCCAGATAGAAATTTGTTGCCCATTCTCAATGGGAAAGTGCCCAAGCAAAAAGTTGCCCCATGTATCATCACCTCAAGTCTGCATTAGCGTTTGCGTCAAAGTCCTGGTGTCTGTGCACTTCACAGGCCCTGTGTTTTCTCAGCCTAGCTCCTCTGCATTAGCCATGTACATCCTGATCAATCGTACACACTGGTTTGTTCCTTTATGGAGTGTGTTAAACTGTTGTACTGTGATTAGCACTCTGTGCATATTGCTGTGCATATTGCATGCTAAACGCTATCACGGCTGGCTATTTAAATGCAAAGACAGAGACAGAACAGAACTGCAGAGTCTTGCGTGTTTTTTGTTGCTGGTGTTGTTGCTGTATGCCAATTAAGTGTAAGCAGGGTCACAAGAACTAACATTGTATTCTAAAGTGAGATGATACATTAACACGGACAAAAAAAAGAGAACATAACTGGCAAAGCATGCTGTCGTAATAGCTAAGCATCTTCCCTGCAATCAAAGTTACTGTGTCATCCCTGCACACTATTCATTCCAGCTATTTGGATTTGATCAGACCCATGGCCTTTGTAAGCTCTCATTTAAAAAAAGCAGTCTGCTCTTGGTCTGTTCATTAGAGACCTCTCCATTGTCAGGCTTGGATAGCAAGATCATTTGCACTGATTCGCTTCTCTCTACCAGAAATCTGCATAAAAAAGAATCATCACACCGCGGGAAGTGTAGGTGCTGCTGTCCGTAACGCATTACTCTGATACCCATATGTCCCCGGCACAAAGCGACAGAGGGTTTTGATACTGAGAGGAGTGCGTATAATTAATTTGATTTTGAAAACATTGAGGTGGGTGGAGAGAGAGGGGTGCCGGTTAATGTATTGATCAAGAGTTCATTTGGCTTTATCTTCATTCGACTAATTACTTTACTCTGAATAATATCAAGGTGGTTTTCATTTTAACTGCCAGTGGGAATTCCTGAGAGAGAAAAAAATACATCCAATCTATTTTATCAGTGATTAAAACATTTCAATCATTGGGCCCACAAAAACACCCCTCAAGCTCAATGTGGGGCGGCATTCAGGATTCTGTCTAATTAAAATCCTACATTAAATATTTCTTAATTATCTTTTTCAGTTAAAGAAAGGAAAGGAAAATTAATCAGGATGGTTTTGAAGACCTTTCCACAGATGAAATCTGCAAATCTAGTGCTACAACAATATGACGCTGTTGGTTTACCCGTTTCCTACAGTCAAAACTCTACTTAGTTAAAAATCTGATTTTTCAGATTTACACATCACTGATTTTAAATCCTTAATTGTTCAGTTATATATTTAGGAAATTTGCTTTGTTACTTTAATTAAATTAAATTTTTTTTGAAAGTCAGTTAAAAAAAAAAAAAAAAAACGGATTGATTGTCCATCCTTCATCTACAACAAAAAATATATTAAAATTCCGTAAACTTTGTACAGTATAAAAAAAAGAACCTTTGAAAATGCAAAAAAAGCATTTGTTGCTTCAATTGTACTGACAGTCTTGAAGCTTGCAATGCATGCAGGAAAAATGTACAAAAAAAACATTAATTTGCAGAATGACTCAATACAAAAACCTATAAAGATCTAAACTGATTCCATTAATTAAAAATATAGATAAACAGAAATTTGAGACATAGCTGGCATCAAATATCCTGCAATCATAAACTTATGCACTGATACATGATAGGCTACCAGCTTTATTAGGACTAAATATCATATTATTATGTTACCGTATTTATTATAAATGATTTATCTGTGCATATCTTTTTTTTATTTATTCATGTGCCCTCGTAATCTTTAATCAAAATCCCTGAAACAACCTGTCACTCACATGAGATCACTGCAAAAGCAACCCACAACGATCCAATCAATTCTCGACAAAATCAAGTCCCACCCACATTTTTTCTCATTCAAGAAGCTGTTTCACTCAGATATACAAAACAATAGGGGAGAAAAAGGATCACAACTTCCGTTTTATGCCAACTTTAAATACAACCTTGTGTACTTCTGACAGTGTCCAGTTTCTGGCCACAAACGAATGATTATGATCCTTCAATAAGGCACAAGATGATTTTTCTTTCATCTCATTCTCCCATTCTCACAGTTTCTCGTGTCTTGTGACATTTCAAACAGCGGCTCTAAGCAGGAGGCCTCCATATTGTGAACAAATTTTCATCTCAGGAACAGATGGTTTAAGTCTTGCGTTCTCAGGAAATAAATTAACAGATAAAGCTACAGAACAAAGAAATCCAGCGTCCCCTCTCGCCTCTATTTTGTGTTAAATGAGATGGCGTGGAGATGTTAAAAGCTCTGAAGGCGTCCTGTAATTGCTATGTTGTGCTTGGAAAAAAGCTTTGCCACCATTAACCTCTCCTCAATACAATTCACTTCACATGTCTGGCAATTACGTGGCCAATAATGCTCCATTCTTGCAAATGTGTGTGTTCTTGACTTCCTGTAATTAAATTGGGCTTTTCACATGTAACCTGAAATCGCAGAGAGGTCAAAATGGGCACTTGTAATCACCATTGATCGAATTTGAAGTAGAGGTGCAAATACTTAATCTTCTATTTTTCTTCCGTGCTAAATTGTCCTGTTGGGAAGGTCAGGGATTCAGCTAAGGGGTCAGGGGGTTGGACGGTATTGTTTTCTCCCTCTTTTCCATCTTTGTCAGAATACGAGTTGTGCAAAAAATAGAAGAACAGACAACAAACACTTATTTTTTTGACAGACCTTTTAACTTCTTAAGAGCAAAAGTCACCATCTCTCAAGTAGATTATGAATTTTAGTATCGAAAAGTAGCTCACGCTCTAAAAGTGACATTCACTCCTAGGTGATGTATGCTCTGAAGCATTTCATGTAGCCATAACTATCCTTCACCAAAGGCCACATATGCTGCCATGCATCTTTCCAACATTTTTCTATGAAGTTAGACCTTTAGAATGATCCATTTGCCGACACCTACACAATGCCCTAACGCGACAGCTCAACACATTTACTCTGCAATGCCATAAACAACTGTAGGACGCTCTTTCAGGAACCCTTTTCTCGATCAACAAAGCAGCAGAATAAGGTTGTCAGCCCTGGTTTAAAGTGCTAAATACAAAAGTTCACACATAGTTTTGTTATAAAACAAAAAGGACTGCCTGAAATTGTCAAGTAAATCAGAGAGGATTGGTTAGCCTGAGCTATGCTAAGCACTCTACATTAATAATAAAAGGGAGGGGGGGGGGGTGACAGAAGATTTACATTTTTTAAAATAACTTTTATATTTTTTAGTATGATAATTTAAGATTTGATTAATTTGTCAATTGCAAATTTCACTGTTTTTCGGCATCTTCATCATTTATTCTCTTATCATTTTTCACGGATATCGCAAGAATTGAACAGGTGCTTGACTTCAGTTATTCCTTCATATAGATTTATTCATATTCGATGAGCTTCTGACTGCTGTTGTATGAACAAGACAATTCAAGATTTACACCTGTTAGCAAATACAATTCCAAACATTGCCTCTGTGAATGCAGTCTCTGCATCAGCCGCCATTTTGTTTGCATTGGGGAACGTAAAGCTCACAACGCTGGCATTTCCATTTGCGCTAAACGCTTTTGAGATCATTCGCCTGGACACATTATGTTTTTGGATGGTCCCCTCCAGTTGAGATTAGCTTAATTAGCTGTGAAGAGCAATGACTCGTGGGACTGAGCATGTTTGGTGCAGATAATTGCAGGGCTAGCGTGGCACACCCCGGTGCCCAGCTTGCAACTGCAGGTGGGTTGGCACCGAGAAGTGCCTATCAAAGTGCACATCTGGGCCCTGCGGGGGTTGAAAACTTTCATTACACCCCTCTTCAAAATACCCCTCAGAATCCCCGCACACCCCTGCCAGATTTTCTTGCTGAAAAGCGCTCCAAAGCTTTTGGATGGTTTTTGTGTGGTGAGGGCATAATTATTTTGGTTTCACTGTGATTTTCACTTGAAAGAGGTTTCACACCTTTCATCTTGGTTGTTTATTGAATACACAGATGCGTAAAAATATTTGACTGCCATTGTTTTTCTGGAGTCCATTAAAGTCTGTGTTTTATCTCCTGATAAGAACATCTACGTTATTATCTCATAACAGCAGTTTCTCAAGTCAATTCCTCAAGTTGTTGTCTTCTTAGAGGGCTGTTTACAGTAATTACCCTGTTGAGGCAGTAACTTTCGATGTCAGAAAACAATTACCCTTTACTTTCAGGAAGAATTTCTGTGCTCGATCTCACGTCCGGGTTGTAAAAGCTGTCTTCACTGTGCTTTTACCGAGAAGAGAGAGAGAGGAAGAGAGTGAAGGGCCTAATGAGTGAAGGATGTTCATGTGATGCTCATGAGTTTTAAACACGCACATGGTCTTTCTGGGCAATTATCGTGGGTCTCTGCCTCAGCCTAAGCGAGCTGACAGGTCAGTGGAGAGCTGTTCTATCTGCCCTGCAGTGGAAAGCTAAGAGGCCCATAATTCATCATTAGGATATCAGAGTCCAGGTGCAGATTAGAACTGATTGAGCCAGCAGCCAGGCAAAGTCAGGGCACTCAAGGAGGAAAATCTTATCCCACAGACAATTCCCAGGTCACGCCCGCTGTAATTGAAATAATTTTGCCCCAAGAGTTGTTTAATCTTCGAAAATCACACGTGTAGGCACTAGATTGAAGAAAGTACATGTCTGATAGCATCTGCCAACTCGTTCTAACTGGTCAGGCATCTTTTCTTTTCAATCCAAATACCTTTATTTAATCGAACATGTGATTTTGTGATTTCTGAGGATAAAATGGGTAATGACAACTATTTACCTTTAAAAATCATAATTAAATTGGTCTAATCTGCAGATTATCAGGTTCTTTTTTTTAGTTTTACCTTTATTAACAATAATTATAGTGCATGATCAATCATTTAAAGACCACATTAAATCTAAATTGGTGTTTCAGCCTTTTAGGGCGTTTTCACACCTGAAAGTCTGCACCAAGGTCTGAACCAAAGTTCATGTTTTGATAGATTTTATACATTAGGTACGTTTTGTTTTGGTTTCACACTGCAATTATGCGAGCGCACTAAAGAACTTTACATGACATACTTGCGTCCTGTCGTCATCATCTATGTGGGCTGCATCTTGACATTGATTGGTTTGTAAACGGACGTGCGTCTGACGTCAGCGTGTTGTCAATTTGGCGGGTAACTTTGACAAGAATGAATGAACAGACGCACATCGTTGCACTATACTGTTATTATTACGGCATTTCTACCTGCAGCACCAACTATACTCGAGGCTAGTTCAAATTCGCCAAATGAACGTCCTCGTTGTGCAAACATTTTATCGTCGCCGGCAGGAAAGGAGGAGAAGACCGCAAGCAATCCTGTGAGAACCACTGGGACTTCCTGTAAATGGTCTGAAAGTCCGAACCATACAGAAAACGCTTTCACACTAGAAACGAACCAAACCTTTGTTCAGTTTGTCCGGACCGAGACTACCTCTTTTCGTCTGACCAAATTTCGTCTGTTTGGTCCGGACCGTGGTCCGTGGGAGGTTTCACACCTGTAATTTTGATTCGGATCAAACTGAAAAGTCCGAAAATCCGGACCAAACAAGGTAGGTGTGAAAGGGCCCTTAGTCCATGTGTAATAGCTTTTGAGGTTATCTACTGTAAATGCTAGTGTACTTCTAAATGCTGTCAACATTTTTTTTTAGCAGAACCAAACTCTAAATTCTCTATCGGGAAAATACGGCAAAATGACAGATGACTCATCCTGTACCACGCAGATTTCTGTCCAATCAAATGCTGTCTAAAATGAGAATGTCCCTTCTCCTAAACACAACTGAAATTGACAAGCAAGTAGAAAATCATGACTTTGACAAAACTGAAGCCCATTGGCTTTTTAAAAATAACAACAACAACAACAAAGGCCCCCCAAAAAAACTTTGGTTCAATAGGAAATATCAACATAGGACAGAAAACTGCAATAATTGAGCAATTTTTAAAAGTTATATTATAAAATAAATGTTCCTATTAAAAAGTCACATTTAGCTTATGTAGCAAAATAACTCAAGTATGCTTCTTTTTACTGTCGGGCAGTTTTTTTTTTTTACATAATGATATGCATACATTTTATGCTAATAAATAATAAAATCACTATCAAGTTTTTAACTCAGGATCCAAAACACTTACAGTCGAAATTTTTACGTGAGGATCAATCATCTCGACAACATCAGTAACATGAGCATCAATATTTCAAGATTAATCTAACTTTTTTAACTCACAGCACCCCAAACATTGACGTTAAAAGTTAGCGCCGACGCTAACCGCAGACACAGCGCCTCACGGTAGCAGCAAGAGAGCCTGCTGCTCGAGACGCAACAAATCATTTGTCTGTTATTAACCCTGAGCCTGTAATTATGCAGATTGCCATAGATTTTCCCTGGGTGCCGAGAAGTGAGATCCAGGGGTTGCTCTCAGCGTGGCAGGCGGACGCGAGAACGGCCGCGCATTACTGAACTTGCCACATTCATCACTGTGACTGATGGCACAGGCGGCCGGTCCCCGGGTCCCGGTGGTTAATGTAGTGGGTAATTAACTGTCATTTGCCTGGTAATAGGCCGATGATCAATGGTTTGTGAGGAAACAAATTCTAATTCGGCAGCTGATGAATGCACGCTGAGGCCAGAGCGATTGAAGTCGCGGGGGTGGCGGCGGGAGAGAGGAGCAAGATGGAGAGAGGGAGCCACTGTCAGAATTTCAAATGCTTCTGGAGGTGGTGGCGTTATCATGCTTTCTCTTTTCCCTGAAAAAAGGTGCAGAAAGGAAAAAGCAATGCTTTATTTGTTGCCCTTGATGTTCAGAAAATACCCAAACAAATGAAGCGAAAAGAATACAGGCCTGACGTTTAAGATAAACATTATGCTTTGCTTTGTTCAAAATCCCATTTACTTTTTTTTCCCCCAATCTTTACAGGCTTCGGGACCCCCTGCCCAGACTTTGAGCCAGGAACCCTAGTAAAAAAAAAAAAAGCTATATTTCCTCCATAATATATTTCATTAAAAACATTATCTACCGGGGTTGTACAGAATTCGAGCTCTGTTTCAAATTCAAGAGCGTGGATTTGAATTGAATTGAATTGGCCACACCCCACAGGAAGTTGAATTAAATTTTAATTGAATTGGTAGGAAGCTGAATTTACTGAATTGTAGATTCAACACAGGCAATGTATTTCCTAAAATTAAGTGTTCTTCCACACTGGCCCTCAAAAGTTAATGTATTAAACTAAATAAAAATTTCCATAGGTGACATTTCGTACATCGCAGGTATTCAAAACAGTTAAAACTCAAATTTCAGTGCTGCATCATGTTTGCTACCTTAATTCTAGTTCAATTCAAATTAAACTGATTTGGAATTTAATAATACTAATTCAATTGTGAATTGATCACAACCCTGATTGCACTGGATCATTACTTACAGAAGTAATTACTTAATAGTTAGAAATTTCATGAAAAATTTAATTATCTTCTCCATGGAAATGGACTTCTCCCAAAATGGCATAGTTTGGACCATATCAGTGCGTCTCATTTCTGTGTGTTATTTGAATCACTTACATATTAGAGTCCCAGAGGGGTCTCGTTTGATAGAGAGTAATTTACAAGGATTTTGTGTAGCTGGATGAGGATATTGAGGTGACATCGCTCATGCATTTTCCATTGGGGCACTGTCTAATGATTACAGTAAAGCTGCACGCTTGAGCCTCGCTGCTGCGACCACTAGGATAAAGCCTTGTGGAATAATTTAATTGGTGTCTGTTTTCCTCTCATCAAATAGGTGCCATTCAACTGTGAAAAGCCGCTGTGCACCTCCAACACCTTTTGTGTCCAATCAGGTGGTACTGATTGCGCATTCTCTTTTAACTTATGAATCCAGAGCCGCTATGAATTTTAATTTCAAGCTGCCTCTTCAGCCTGATAAAATATAAATGCTATTTTGTAAGCATTTATGTCCAAGTGAGTTTGATTTCCTCCATAATACTATTAAAATATTACACAGCCACTGACCACTGATGGAAAACTGGACTGAGCGATAAACTCAGTTGAACCATGGTACGTTTTCTTCACCCTACAGAACATAAATGGGAAGGCCGGTCTGCATTTGTCTCTGGACACTCAGTTCCTTCTCTTACAGACTGCATTTAGAGAACATGCACCTCCAAATTCATTACAAGCCAAGCACGCTTAATTTGCCGCCTCCCTTGAGAGCCATTAGCGTCTGTGGCATCAAACTGGCAGACCGGTGAAAGACAAGTGGCAGGTAGGGCTTCATCCGTCTTACCGCCCCTCCCCTTTTCCTGTTGGGCTGAGAAACAGAGCTCTCTGAGAGTCTCCTGTACAGAGGGATGGTTACCGCACAGTTCCCTAATTTTGAGAGCAGTGGGTCTTTATAATTTTGTAAATTATTTTTAAAAAATTGTAATTATAATTCTATGGAAGTTCTTCACTAGTGGTCGTCCAATATCTAGAGAGCATATAGGTATATTATTTATCTACACTGCCATTCAAAAGTTTTTTTTTTTAAAGGAATTAATACTTTTATTCAGAAAGGATGGATTCAATTATTAAAAAGGGACTGTAAAGATATGCATAATGTTACAAAAAATATCTACAAATACATGCTGTTTTTTTGGTCAGTTACATTTTCTTTGCTAATAAACATTATGCCACAAACGCCGTAAATAGAGCTGAACTTCAAACATTTTTAATCTACTGTTTAATCTGATCCAGTGTTTATATTCCAAAGAAAAGTTCAGATCCATAAATCTACTGGCAAACCATTTCACTCAAGAGTCTCCCTTTTCACATGATCTAACTCAATTAGAAACTTAAAAATAAAGGAGTATGTGAATGTAAATATGAGCCAAGGGTACGCATGTCATTTTTAAAACAAGAGAATAGCTCAAATCAGCAGTCAAAAGGAAGAAAGCAAATCCCCCATTGTATGTCAAGATACTCTCAGCTACTTTCTGATGGATTACAATCCATTTCATTGAAAAAAAAAAAAAATACAGTTGGTTCTTTAAATAAAAACACCTATTGATTTCTCTGTGCAGCGCATGTATTACACAGCCAGATTCTCAGGTGAGAGCAGCCGTTTTCACTCAATGCCTAGTGTATTTGCAAAGCACAGACCTCTGTCCTCAAATTCTCAAAGCAAAAAGGCATGACTGTCCTATTCCAGGAAAGGTATTGGTTACTTTAAATTTGCACAATATGAGACGTTTTGAGCTCACAGCTTGCTAGAGTGGCAAACCCAATACTGGTTTGATTCAACCTGATGACAAAAAGACCTTCAAGCATAAGTTTTGGATATGGATATGGATATCATCTATCATTCATCAGCTGAAATCCAGCACATGCATTAAAGCATCTTTTCTTTCCAGAACATGCATTAAATACATGCGGCATAAACATTTCCTTTATATAAGTGAGTTGAACACAGTGAATCTATCATCCTTTTTCTATTTACGTGCAGATCTATGATATATTTAATTGCAAGATGAGAGTGGAAAAAATATGCCTCATCATTTCATCGGTTTCATGCAGAGGCCTTCTGGCTATGTACTTTTTTGAAAATAGTGGAGACTTGATAACATGAACGTGTCTATATTTAGACAGCTCAAAGGGAAAGACATAATTCCTTTAATTAAATCGGCACCAATCCACAGGACGAAGTCTCGTTTCCTTTCTCCTCTTACCTGGAATGCTATTGGAGAAATCCTTCATCGTCTCAAGGTGCGTTCACAGTAGCCCTTAATTTTGTAGGTATTCATGAGAGTACAATCTATCTGCTCAGCTCTTTTTTATTTGCCTGTGGGAAACATAGTTTCTGAAGGTTAATAAACAACCCTGCATATCCCAGGCCCCAAGATCATTTATCAGATTGCGATCTCTTACAGAGCCGGAGAGTGGCATGCAGTTTTATCATCTTAACAACGACGGCTAAAAGTGCCTGAAGAAGTCCGCCTAATAGGTTATTTTGTTATATGATTTCGTTATCAGATATTTCTTTTCCCCCTACCCCCCTTTACTCGGTCTAGGTCGCAGTAGAGTAACAGCCATGAATCCCTAATGAATCCTCTCCGTAATGTCCCGCGAGCAGGCAAGAAGATAATAGGCTCATCCCTGGGCAGCCGCTCTGTGGCGTTAACCTCACCCGGCCCGGCCATCTCCATGATGGTCACATCACACTCCGCTTTTGTGCTTTTATCCATTGCACAGTCTTTTTCAAGCCAAAATATCATAAAAGGCGGCATCATCGGAAATGGGAAAATTGGAGTAGGACTTGGTATTGATACAGTTTTCCATTTCCATTCACAAGCTCTTGATTCAGCTCGATTCACTTTGTTCAACTGGGCACATTTCAGCTATAATGTCAGTTTTGCGTTCATATGAAATGTATTCAAATGAAATAAGTTTTTCAGCTAATGCCGTGAATTACAAAGTGAACCTTCTAACGTGGTGACAAAAAATATGAATTTAAAAAATGTACAGCAAAAAGTTGCAGATATATTAATCAACACAAACACTTTTTACTATGTTCACACTGTCATTTTTTTTGGATTGACAACCGCATGTACTTAGACTCAGGTGTGAGTCTCGAAATATCCAGTTCACACAGCAACTTACATTAGTGTCTGTATGAACGTGCAATGGGAATCAAGCCCGAATTCTCTTACCAGGACCACAGCGACAGTGACCAGTAATATTAAAGATTGCAATGTCCATAAAACTGAAAAGTCTTATAACTTTTGGCACAACAAGAGTCCAATCGAGTCAAAGAGTTCAAATCTTTATTAACCGACAGCAGTGTTTATATCTGGGTGGAGAGCGCAACATTTGAGTCGAAGAACACGAAACTGACAAGCAGCTCCGGTGGAGAACAGTGACTGCTTCTAAACCCTTCAGATGACACACAGTTCATATCTCTGTCGCTGTAAGTTACAGTAAACCACACATGAAAACCCGCAACACAAGGTAGACACACGTTTGTGCAGCGCAGAGCGGCTCTCTCGCGCTGTATGATGCGACAACTAGTTGTCCAGTCCGGTTCCGTTCACACAGAGGTTCTGACAACCATATTCTGTTGCTGTGTGAACGTGGCCCAGTTAATACTAAGTTCAAAACTCTCGTGTGAACACTAATAATTTGTAAAAGTATTATATAAACTCCTATGAAAGAGAATAAAAGGTTTGTCTTTTTGGATGATTCATTAAAGAGTTTGACATTTACATTTATGCATTTGGCAGACGCTTTTTTCCAAAGCGACTTACATTGCATTTCAAGGTACACATTTACATTCTTATCAGTTCTTGCTTTCCCCGGGAAACAAACCCATGACCTTGGCGTTGCAAGCGCCAATGCTCTACTGTTTAAGCTACAGGAAAGCTATAGTTTGAGTCATTTGTTTGTTAATGACTGCTTTTACGTTTTTAATTCAATAAAAAAATCGGTTCATGAGTCATTTGTTTGTGAATCCAACTACACTAGTTGCTCTGTATGTTTGTGAATAACTAAAATCAACCGAGTGATTTATTTATAAATCACTCCTTACAATCCCATTTCAATCTGAGCATTGATATGGTTGATCAAATGATTCTGAACCTAAAACTTTACATCTTTTTCAATCTGTCAGGTTGTTCGGTGTGACAGGGAACTGTGCGGCTTGCAGTAAACTCATCCCAGCATTTGAGATGGTCATGAGAGCCAAGGAGAATGTCTATCACCTGGACTGCTTTGCCTGCCAGCTGTGCAACCAGAGGTTAGTTCATTTATATTCAGTTTTCTTAAACATTTCACAGTACTTAAATGTATGTATCTCTTTGCAGATGTGTTAAGCCCCTTAAAACTCAAAGGTTGTCTTGAATCCAAAGCATCTTACAGTACATTTACTACAAGGACGGTCCTGCTTAACCCCACTATCATGTCTTGCTCAAGGGCACAATGGCGATAGGGAATCCCAGCAACTCTCTGGTTCATGAATCAAGACTACTGGGGTTTGAAAAATGACCTTCGGTTAAAAACCCACCACTCTACCACTGAAAGATGGTTTGGGCAGATGTTTTCTTATCCAAATTACATCAATATGTTTACCACAGGTACCGTCTCCCTGGAGCAAGAAGTACATTGCTCAAGGGCAAAACAGTGATATAGACAAAAAACTCTCCAGCCCATGAAACATCCTTCAGGGGTCTGAACTGGCAACCTTCAGATTGCTAGCACAGTTGTATTGACATATTAAACCCCCATCAGATGCAATTTATAGTGATTCTAAACAACAACCTCTGAACCACATGCCCATTTGTGTAACTACCACCCTACCACAAAAACTGGCATAAGACACTTTTGTATCCAAAGTAGCTCATAGTACATCTCTTCATGCCTTGCTCAAGGGTAGTGATGATCAGTAACAAAATAACCCTCAAAAATCACAAATCGCCTCTTCTGGGGTTTGAACTGATGACTTTAGACAGTTTTTATGGTTTAACCACTGAACTGCAACCACAGCTGATCATTTTAGGCTCAAAAAGAAAGAAGAAAAAATTAATTTGGCCTTTATCTGAACTACCTTAAGGCTTTTCTGCTACATTTAATTTTTATTGCATTTACTTATTTGTAGGTGTTACGTGGTTACATGTTTATTTTTTTAACATTCTGTTGCCCATAATCTTGAATATTTCCCTATATACAGTATATATCATATATTATACCCTTTGTGTTGAGGTCCATCATATGCCACACATCATGTTTTTACAGTAATTTTCCTATGGATGTTAAAACAAGAGTAATTTTAAATTACGTTTTTATGTCAAAATAAATTGCTTGTTGCTGTGGTTCAACATCAAAAACAGACAGCAATAGAACACTTAAATATTCTCTGGGCTGCAGTTTTCTTCATTACTTTGGGCAAATTGTGTTGTTTGTCTTCATTCACTCTAAGAAGAAGAGGCCATTTGTCTTAGAATGTGGTCAAATAAAGAAAAAAACTCATGCATGGGCTGTGTTCATTAGATACCTGCTTCATACAAACACACAGGTGTCAGAGAGAAGTACACACAAGTGGTGGCCAATTGCAGGATCCGGTTACGCTCAATTAACACCGGGTTATTGTCTTGCCACTTCAGTTGACTGCACGAACCACGCTCACCTAATCTAAGAAGTCAGCTAATCTTCATCAGCAGAGCCACAGACAGGTCCACCCGCTTGCCTGGCATTACAGCCCATTTAGAGCCAGGCAAATCTTTCTTTTTACATTAGGCCAGCCGATCAACTGTTTAATAAAATCTGTGTCAGTCTGCTTTGCACGCTCTGATGAGGCCTCTATGCATCTTTCGTTCGCCCATCACAATTTCACTGGTGTTCACCACAAGATTTATAGCATGGAGCTGGTGCTAATTGCCCATATTTCAGACCGGAACTTGAATTTCCTGTCAGTTTATTCACACTATTGGATGTTTTGCTGGAGAGATAGATGTAGCCTGCATAGGTGTCCTTCACAACAAACTCACATTCAAGTACATTAAAAAGTATTCTCCATGCTTAAAAATGTATTGCATTACACAAAATATATTTATAATTATAATTCCGTTGTAAGTTTGGGGTCAGTATGATTAAAAAAAAAAAAAGAAGTATAATAATTTTATTCTGCAAGGGCACATTAAAGTGCCTGTAAATACATTTATAATGTTACAGATGTTTTCTGTATCAAAAATTTTTTTGCACTTTTTCCATCAAAGAATCCTGTATCATGTTTTCCACTGTACATATACAAACCACTTAAACTACTTTTTATCCTGACCAAACACAAGAATTTAATTTACACAGATCAGAAAGAACTACCTGCATCAGATCTCCTACAGTCTGAGAGCACCGCATCAACAGCCTGATATGCAAATACCCCCCATTTGACCGAGAGAAAATTCATTTGTCAACAAGCTGACGAGACATTATCTCCACAGACACCCGCCACCCGACACGTCTCAGACACTTTGTTGTTCTGTCAGTGCCTTTCGAGAAAGCCTCGCAAATTTTGATGGACTCCTCCAAAAGAGAAAAGGACGGCAGGGCTTTTCATGATGCGTCCGTCATTGTGACAGCTCGGCACATTACCCGAGTACAGGCTCAGTCCAGTGATGCTCTTTGATAAACATCAACGCAAACAGCGAGACGTTGATGGAAGGAGATCTTTTAGAGAATCACACGGCACATTATTGTTTTGACTAGCCAATTGGGCCTGATTTCAATTTTCCCATTGGGATGAAATGAATGAAAATGCTTGAATGAAAATGATGAATAAATCAGAGGTAAAAGTACTAATTTTCATAGTTCAAGGAAACTGTGTCCCTGATATTTTTGTCCAATTAAATGCTCTCAAGAATGAGAATGCCTCGCCCCCCCCCCCCTTCTTTAAAAGGGGGTGTTTTGTTTCGTCGATTGCCTTGCATTTAGCTTTTCCTTTTTCATCTTTTTCATCTATCCCCTTTCTGTCTACTTTCATATACATCCCACCCTGCTCTCTCCCTTCTCATTTTCCCTCCTCAAACAATATTAAAGAGGCCATGGCCTTTAAAAGAGCCATCTAATCCATCTTACAAAATGCTCTCTTCGCCATCAGTGACGTGGGACAGGCATTCTGATGCCGGGAGCAGGCTAACGGGTCAGTAGAGGTCACGCCGTATAATTATGCTCCTCCATGAGGATAAGAAATGTCCCGACATTAGCGTTTGATGCTTAAATGATTACAATCAAGCTTTTAATACAGCTGGGCCACCCCTCCTTTTCCCCACACACATCAGCAAGGCCATCATCTCCTACAGAGTCGTTTCATTAGTCAGGCCACACAAAAGCACCATTAAATACTGCCCGTGATTAGCTTGATTTCCACAAAGAGAGTGCTGAACTATGTCTGTCTGGCTCACATATAGCACCTCTGAAAACCAGAAACTTCCACATAATGTTGTAATGAATCTTAAATGAACGAGTTATTCTTCTTCACTTCCATGCACATCTCATATTTTCTGTTCAAATCTCTCTGTTTTTAAGCACGTGACTGTTTCTTGCCTTCAAACACTAATTAAAACACAAGAAAATTTGATTCTAATTTTGATTCATCAGTTGAATCATTACGCCCCCCTTCACTGAACGAGTCAGTGTTTTGAGTCTGAACGAGACTAGTTCATGAATGAACTAAATGATTCATTTATTTAGCCTATTGTTGTAATTGTTTATAATTTGATTAAAGCAATGCCAATTTTAATAAAGTAAATATAATATAACCCGTTTTGTCTGGTCGTTCAAAACACAAAGATATTTGCCACCTGCAGAAATGGCCACTGAATGAATCGGTGAAAAAACGGTTGAACTATTTTTTTGAGAATGGACCATTCTCTGAGAAGAATCAAAATCTCAGCTGCCTATCAAACAGCATTCATATTTAGCTTTCATTTATTTTTATTTCATTTTTAGTAGTTTTAGTACTTCAACCTTTCAGTTAAAAAAAAAAATGATGAAGTTTGTTTTTCCACCTGATAATATTTCTATTATACTTTGGAATGGAATTAACAAAATGGTTTTTAACAGTTTTAGTTAACAATAACAACACTTCCAATCACTGACTGAACAGTACATTCCAGACTTTTATGGCATCACGGAGGACATCAGTCATGCTCCGTGTCATCCATTGAGTATGCCATCATCCCATGCAGCCGGACTTAATCTGGCATGATTATTCATGGGTAGGATATGAATCTGCTCACCTGGCTTGAGGATATATCCTCAGCTTGGTTAACAGGGATTGGGGTGGCAGTCACAGCGGTGAGCGCGAACACAGTGTGTTTGTGTGGTTTCGAGACTCTAGCCGGCCGTTAGCCACAGATCAGCCCTGAAGGGACAGCTAATCGATGAGCCTGTCGTCCGCTCAGACCTCATCAGCCAGCCTCAGGAGTCCCAGTTCCCGGTGATGAGCCCGGGCCGCGGCGCTCCGAGGCCCCACGGGATTGGGAGAAGGCCGAGGCCTGGGCAGCAGGGCAGGGAGTTCACCGGCATGGGTCACCGTCCTTGACGGAAAGTCTGAAAAGCCTGAGCCAAATTGGGCTGCACGTGTTCTGGGACTGCAGTAACTAAACGACGCCACAGACAACAGTCTCATCCCCTCAGAGATATCTGCAAACCTCAGTTCTTGCCATCAGTCGTTAGAAGAAACCATGCGGTTGCATTGCAGACACTGCGGCAAATCCACTCTATTCTGTCGGATAATGTCTTGTTCACATCCAATGACGTAGACGTTCTTTTTCTCCATCCATAGACCTCCCTCTGTGATTCATTTCCTCTCCCTTTTCCCTCACTCTTTCAAGTCCTCTCTCCTCCACTCAGCTCCAGCATGTTATTTCACAGAAGAGGAATGTTACTACTCTAGTTAACACAGACCTCAGAGGCAAATAGCTGACGAAGCCATACATCATTAAGTCCACTGCCTTGGAAGCCATCTTTTCTTTAACAAGATGGGTCTCAATAGACATATTCATCATTACTGTCACACCTGAGGAAAAGAAGAGAGGCGGAGGGAGGGAATGATGTAGAAATGAAGGAAAGAGAATATAAGGGAAAGATGGGGAGAATGTAAAGATATTCTTGATAATTTTTTTATCTAGCTCTGTCAATCAATTGAAATGTTATTAATTTAATTGATTTAGTTCATCAAATCAAATTGCATTTAATTGCAAATATAAATATTTGTTGAGAAAATTAAGAGAATTCATCAACTTTCTTTTAATAATAATTTATTTTCTCAATGTTAACAGTAACAACTTATTAAATTGTTATGAATAATCAGTTTATGAAATCATTATTATGGCAGACAAAAACATTCAATAAACATTTTTTCAGTCTAGTTTTTCAATCTGATGCAAAATTAAAGGGCCATTCAGACAAAAAATGTTATTTGCTTGATTCATAATTTGGTGAGGCCATGTGGTCAGCTACAAAATTACAAATATGGGATGCAAAATTTACACAAAAATTAAGGTGGTACTTAAATGGTTCTAATGGTAGGGGAAAAAAAGTGCACTTTACAATGAGGTTAAATTTGTTAACATTAGTTAATGCATTAGGTATCATGAACTAACAACAAATAATGTTTTTACAGCATTTATTAATGTAGGTTAATGTCAAATTCATGTTCATTCACTTGAAATGTTAAAAATGTACGTGTAGAATTCAACCAATTTTAATAAATGCAGTAAAAGTATTTTTCATTGTTAGTTCATGATCCTTAATGATTTGTTAGCCTAACTAAAGCTAACAAATTGAACCTTGTCATAAAGGGTAGGCACATTTTACCAAAAATGATTTAAAATAATATCTTAAAATGCATAATTTGCATATAGGTCGGGGGGAGGTAACTGTGTTCATGCTTTCATCACGTTATTTTCTTTATAATTAAATCACGCTTAATTAATGTGTTAAAATGACAGCCTTAGAAAACACATAAAAAGCCCAGAATTTACGGTCATACCTGAGCAAACACTATATCAAATGCATTTACTTTTTTCTCCTCCACTTGATGGGAAATACTAAAAAGCAATTAAAGCAATCTGAAGTTGAACTCATCTGGGAGGAGAGATTGAAAGGGGAGGGCGCGGGGGGCGCATCAAGCTAAGGGTAATGTAGGTGCTCGGAAACATGTGGCGATCGGTAATGACTGCACGAGTAGAAAAACGGAGGGCAGCACAAGGGCATTTATTACCGCTACCTCTGATGGGCTGACTGCAATATCCTCGTCATAATTGGCACACAGATGTCACAAACGCTGTTGACATTTCACCAAGCAGAAACAATTTGGCGCTGCGAAACGGGGCGGCGACGAGGCTAAGAGGGAACAGAAAACACAGGCTGTAAATAAACACAGAGAGATCCTATTAGTCGAGAAAGCGAGAGAACGAACGAGCGAGATGGAGGTGCTCAGAAGAGGAGGTGGAGAGGGCCAGGATGTCAGAGAAGACAGACACTAATGGATTCCTGGCAAGAATGTGTCATTTAAACAGGACGTTTTTATTGGAGTGAATGACACCATTACATTAAGCACACCTCTGCTTTGTGTTAATCACCGTGTCAACAAGCACGATTAATGGATATTACTTGTTGATACTTGGTCCAAACTAATGGCTGCACCTTCCTGCTTGACACTGCCATGCATAACGAATAAAAAAAAGTTTTCCGGAGTGCATGCAAGGGAGGGAGGGAGCCGTTTACAAAGTATCCTGGCGCTCGCTCATTATATTCAACAATGGCGGAAAGGGTAATGGCTCTCAGATCTGGTTCTGACCCCTCCTGAGGATGTTTTAAGGAATATTGCGGTTTCAACACAAGTTAAGAGCCTCACTTGTGGCATAATTCTGATTACCTCTAAAAAAAAATCTGGGTTAACAACGGAAGTAAATAGGGACAATTCGTAATGTTAAAATACACAGTTTTAATGGTATACAATAACATACAAACAATATGATTTTAGTGTGAAATAAATCGCTACTAACCTGTTTACTAACTACTAACTTTGATTCCATGACCATGTAGAGCCTAAAATGACTGTAAAAATTATTTAACAGCTCAAATAATACACACGTTTTAACAGAATAATTGCCTTTATAAAATGAGCTTCACATTTCTGCTTTAAAAGCCTTCAAAAAATGTCCCCATTCACTTTCATGGTTAGTGCCTCACTGTAACCTTGATCTTTGCTTCTTGCTTCTTTTTTCTTTAAAGAAAACGAGGGACGAGCCAAAATTATTTTATCTGGTAACTAACAGTTATGCCACAAAGCTTCAAGCTTAAAGCCGCGAATGGAAGTAGCAACAGATCCTTTCTTCCATATTTTGACATTCATCTGAGTGAATTATCGATTATTGAAAAAAATAAGTAGGGTGGGAACTTGGTTCAGTCCACTCGTTGTTGATTAGTTGGAGGCAGATGTGAATCAGAGCTTGCAGAGGTTTATGCAGACAAAATGATTGGAGAAGTCTCTCGAGTCTTGACACTCAAAACTAATTTTAAAAAATAAAGCATGATGAATCATTCACAATAAGATCAATAACATTCATTTAGAAAATCGATTTTACATTTCATGCCGACTTGTAATGAACCTCTCTTACAATTCCTTTAATACAACGTCTAATGTTCACCAAACGTTGCATTCCCAATACAAACTTTTAATCATTAAAATGGTACCAGAAGACACTCAAACGCATTGTATTCCTCCTCGTCCACAGGCAGGAGGGTTCTGTAGGCAACGCTGGCCAGTAGACACGAGCATTCGTTGGCACTCCGACCTTGTCGAACTCTCGCTGTGAGCAAGATAAGCGGCCCTCAGGACGGCTAAACACACAGAGCTACTCGCTCTCGCTCTCGTTCCCTCTGCCGCCTTCTTTGTCTCTCTCTTCTGCCTGACCAACATAATCTTCTTTCCAAAAGGTCAAGTGAGACAGCGGCCCATCAGGCAGTGCTAAAGCCTGCGCTCCGTCTGTGGGGTATATTTATGAAACCGCTGCAGGTAGAGAAGATGCTAGGTGCACTCTGGAGATACTCTTTCCAGACCAGCCGATGTGTCCGCAGGATAACGTACGCTAATATTTGAGGGGGCGGAATGCGGCTCTGTGGGGAAGCCTGCAACTTTTGCTAGTAATGAGTCCTCCTGCGTCCCTTTCGAGTTACGTAAACACCATGTTTCTGTTTCTCGCCTCCATGCAGGTTCTGCGTCGGAGACAAGTTCTTCCTGAAGAACAACATGATCCTGTGCCAGACAGACTACGAAGAAGGACTGATGAAGGAGGGTTATGCGCCGCAGGTCCGCTGACCACCCCCACTACCCCGCCGTTTGCAGTTGGGGAAAGAGCTGCGAGAGGACCTGAAGGGGACATGCAATCAGACACAAAAGCACTAGTGTCCTCTCCAGCCCATGTCCCCATCACATTGTATATACGAAGAGCCCAAATAAGGGATGGTGTACTGTACAGATTAGCCATAGAGACGTTTTTTTGTAAGTGGGAGAACATTCGAAGACGGACCAAGACTGTGGTTCTGTTATAATGACGCTGCCTGACGGCTCAATGTCTCAATGGCCCGACTTTTGTGAACACAAACATACAATCCACTGCAAGACCTCTGTCCAAAACACAATGATGCCATTTCAATTGCTTTACAGGGTGAAGACCACATAGTTTAAAAATGTATGTAAAAAAAATCAGTATTTATTGGCGAACAAGTTTGCGAGAAGAAAAGGAGCCATGTCAACATAATTACTCAGGTTGAATGAGTTTCCTCACTGTCCTTTCAATTACAATTTATTTTTCGTTTACATTGCGTCTTAACCAGCGACAAGCTATTTGGAATAAACACAATCAGCCAATCAGAAGAAATTTGATGTTTAAGTGTACAGGTCCGGGAACCAATGAGGTTTCACAGTGCTACCGAGCACAATGGCACAGATATAAACTAAATGTCCTGGCTGTTTAGGACAGCTTGGCGAAAGCTTCACAAAATCGCACCTGGTTAAAACACGGTGTTCGCTTTACTACCAATCTTTGGGCTTCGACATCTTCAACATCAAGTGACGTGATTTCATTAGTGACATTTTGAACAAACATCACCCTGTTTTATACCTCAAAATGCGAACTCTAGGAACATTTGGGTTTGGCACATATGTGATGTGGTTTTGTGGGTTGGGAAACGATGGGTTTGTTACTGTCTTCACTGTATTTATTTAATAGGCTTTTCATCATTGCGCGTAATTCAAGGTTCTGTCCATTGACATGTTTATACTTGAACTGAAAGACAGCTTAGTCGCCAAGCATCTCCTCCAGACATGACGAACGCCACATCGTATTTTTTGTGCGGCCCATCAGCTGACATAATCCTCTTTAAACATAATCAGGTCGCATAAACTAGGAGCACGTGAATACCTGGTCGGAGGATGTTTGTTTGTTTACTATCGATTCAAGGCGACACTCAAGCGCAAATCACTACTGAAGCCTACAATGTTGATAATCTTTTTATGGGCTATGATTACCTTTGGAAACCGAGGGCATAGCCTAGAGAAAATATGAGGACAAACTTAATTTGTATATGGTGGTTGTACATATTTAAAAAAAAAAAAATCCTTTTTGCTTGCTATTGTATATGGATTTTCTTTTTATGTGTTATTCAGCATGAGATGTTTATTTTTAGGACGTGTACATACTGTACTGTAATCATTTTAAGCACAAATGTAATACAGTTTTATTGTGTTAGCACTGTGTGGTGGCTTTCTTTGTGTCTTTTGTTTTTTCACAAAAAGCATTTGGCACTTTCCACAAATGGTACAAAATAGAACGTGAAGCGCTTAAGCGATTTTTTTTGTTTTTGCCAAAAATTTATTAAAACATTTAATTACATTTAAATACAGTACATATTTTATTAAAAGTAATTAAAGAGAAACATTTGTTTGATTTTTATTTATATATATAACTTGGATAATAGGATTGAATGGTTAAACTGAAATTGTCCAAATTATATTATTGTTATTAACTGATTTTAATTGTTGGATGCAGCCAGTAAGATGGAACTGTTAAAAAAAAAAAAAATCCCCATTTTAAGGAGAGTATGCAGACATATTATGCATCTAATATTAATGGTTTACCAAACATATCTAGTTCTCTCACAAAAAAAATGCATGGTGCATTTGTGCCATTAAAAATGTCATGATGCGCCAAAACCTACGGAAAACGATTTTTAGAGGATGCCATCTCTCTTTCAGTGGGCCAGTTTGCATACACTGTCATTTCTAAGACAGAGTGTTTACTGAAGCAATTTGGGTTAAGTGCCTCTCTCAAGGGCACAACTGTAGATGCCGAACAGCCAGTGGTGAACCTTCAGGTCTCTACTCCATTAGCCTATCCACCAGACCATGCTGCACTTCCGGTTTTGTGATTGATCATAAGTGCAATTTGTCATTTTGTCATCCATTTTTTTTGTCATTGCCCCTCAAAAATTACCTCCCCTTTAGTCTGCGGGAAGGAAAAGCAGGCGAGTGAGAAAGAAACAGATCCACCAGTCCAGCTAAAAACAGCTGAGTGTTTAACAGCGAATTGCTCAACGTTATCTTAAACGATTTCAAGTGAGGTTTAAAGGTAATGACTTGGTCAAAATTAACCTGTACCTTGGTGATTAAGAATTTAAAGGTGCACTATGTAACTTTTGTTTTTTCAAAATTAACAAAGTTTAAATAATGAGTCAAATACACTATCAATCCTTCTTCCAAAACATGTTTTTGTTTTAATACTAGCCCATACAAGTGTTCATATTTTAGACAGAGCGGGATGCTTTTGGTGCAAAAATGCGTCCGTAACTCGCCTGTGTGTCTCGTCATATCAGAGAAAAGTTGCTCTGGCTACTTTGAAGCATGTGGGAGTGGCATAGGTTGTCACAAAGAGCTAGAATGGTTGACATGGAGCGTGTTATATCTTGAACCTCCGGGGAATTGCCTGTTTTAAAAAAAAAAGCCAAACAGTGGAGCTTCGGCTTGCAAAAAGAAAATGTGAAAGAGCTTGTAATAAAATAAGAATCAACATTGGCTTTGGTTTTTTTGGAGATGGCGAGAACTGATGGATTTGAAATGTTGTCAAAGTGATGGCGCTTTTATTACTAAACAGGTAAGGTATTTTATTGAACTGATAAATTGCCATATATGGCAACAATCAAGAGGACTGTTGTTCTGAATATCATGATGAATATTGTGCTGAGATTCCAAAAAACAGCACAACTTCAAGTATGATATTGCTTTGAGACATTAAACTACTTTACACATCGGTTGCCTGACAATAAGTTATACATATCAATGGTCATTAGTACACAAACATCCGAATGGTGTATTCTAGGGAGTCGTGTAACAAACTAGCAATCTCGTCTGCCCATAAACCAATGCAATTGTGTAAGTAAGGCCTACACTCGAGCAATTTAAAAGCTTCTGTAGTTTGCTTTGCAAGCAAAGCCGGAATATTGCTTGAAGATCCTCTTCACTGTACAATTCAAAACACTGAGATTAAAGTTCTCCTTCTAATTAAGGAGGCTGTTTAAAGTAGCCTGTGAAGTTTGACAACAGCGGCACTCACATCACATTACAGCCTATAATAAGCAGACCAATTAAACTAATTGAATTTCTTTAGCCTGAAACACAGAGGGAAAAATGTCTTTGATTAGACTCAAGCTGTTAAGTCCTTCCATAAAAAGCAGAGACGGCTCTGAAACCTCACTAGATAACAATCCAGTCTAAAGGAACTAGGGGATCTACTTCGCTAATTTACGATAATTGTCTCATATGGTGAAGTGTTTGAAGGAAGATACAAATGAAACCTTTCTTTTAGCGGTAACACTGTGGTCATTCCTGACTTTAGAGTGATGTGACTGTACAGTATGAAATGCGTCATGACAATTACTGATTGCAGCAATGTAAAACACATTCAAATATAGTACCCTACTTACATAATATGAGTACTGTAACACAATACAGCTGTGCATAAAAGAATTTAGAACAATACAACACAGAGATGAAAAGGATGCATAAATATTCTAATCAATTAGTAGAACTAATTGTGCTCGCAAATACAATTGGGTTTCAAATCATAGACTGCAAGTTTGTAAGCGATAACATCTAATCCATTTACTCAATATAGTCTCAGTATAATCACTATCCAATGTATCTTAATCGTTTGCTATCGTAATGATGTAAAAATACAGTGGTGCATTATAATATATATATATATATATATATATATATATATATATATATATATATATATATATATATATATATATATACACACATATATACATATATACATATATACATTATATAATACAATATACATGGTATATTGTATTAAGAGACTCTCATTCAACATCTGGGGCTATTTTACAACATTTTACACATTCATGCACAAACGTGTCCAAAATACTGACTCATTAATTCATTCACTCACTAGAGGGTGGACAACAAATGTGACCCTGGATCACAAAACCAGTCACATGTCGCACGGGTATATTTGTGGCAATAGCCAACAATGCATTGTATGGGTCAAAATTATCGATTTTTCTTTTATGCCAAAAATCATTAGGATATTAAGTAAAGATCATGTTCCATGAAGATATTTTGTACATTTCCTACCGTAAATCTATAAAACATTTATTTTTGTGAGTGAATGCAGCACAAGATTTTTTTGCATCCTCAGATTCCAGATGTTCATATAGTTGTATCTCAGCCAAATATTGTCCTATCCTAACAAACAATACACCAATAGAAAGCTTATTTATTCAGCTTTCATGTGATTTATAAATCTCAATTTCAAAAAATTTAGCCATGTGACTGGTTTTGTGGTCCAGGGTCACAAATGAGTGTTCACACACAGTTAAAGTCACCATGAAATCAAAATTGAAAATTCTTGAAACAGAATGTTGCAGTGCTTATTATAAATTATTTATCTGTGCACGTCATTGTTTTTTTATTATTATTATTATTCGAATGGTCTCGTAATCTTTAATCAAAAAATGGGAGTATATGTATAAAACAATCTACTGAAATTAAGTTGATAAAAAGTAATAAAATAAGTTGAAATTCTTTTTTTAGGTGTTATCAAGTGAAGTCATTTTTTTAAGTAGAACTGTTTGCTTTTTACATTGCAGATCTTGAAATTTAAAAAAAAAGAATGAATGAATGCATGCATGCATGAGGTTTTTAAGTTATTACTAACTAACTAATATATTTAATCAGATTTTAACTGTTAGATGTGGTTTGGAACAGATCTTGACATTCAAATGAATATTTAAAATTTAATTAGCTTTCAATTGTTGAATGGGATTTGGATCGGTTGATTTTTCCAAGTAAGACATGTTCCTGGATCAACATATTTTGTTGATCCTGGAACAAAATTCCTATCCGAAAATGTTTTCCTAACTCTATCCTTACCCATAACGTATCCCTAAAATCAGAGGGAAATGATTGGTAAATAACACCTAACCCTGGTTGTGAGCCAAACTTGACATAAACATAAACTTGTCCCTCAAATCTGATTGGTGTATTGAAATGTTGTTCCAAGATCAACAGAGCTGTTGATCCAGGAATATGTTGCACTTGGTGAAATCTCATTTACCTAAAACATTTTTTAATAAAATTTCAGTTGTTGGATGTGGTTCGAATCAGGTCTGTAAATGCCATTGTTCAGACAACAAATAAACTAAACTGCTTTAAAGTCAGATGGACCAAAAAGATGTTTCAGCAAAGCCAAAATAAATACAGTGCAGCAATTTAGGTTCTTGTTTCTCTGTCTGAAGTCCTCACCTTGCAGTGCTGTACTTCTTTATGTAAATATGGCTTCTTTCATCACATCTTAGTACTCTGAGAGACTTAGGAACACTCTGAAAGCATTGAGGGAGACAGCACAAACCGTCTCATTTAATACAATGTTATTATTTTATCAAGGCTATTCACAGGGGCGTTTGTTTAAGACCTGTGCTCCACAAAAGAATAAAATATATAATATGCTTGTGTGTGTAAACATCTCGCCCTCAAACCTCCAGCAAACAGAAAGCCGACTAAAGCAAAACGAATAATAAAATGCAAGATTCTTTCATAAAATAGTCATTTGGGGCATTTAGAAAGAGAATTATCTGCCAGGGCACGTATCGTTAGCGGCTCCCCCCTCCACACCGCAGCTGACCGTCGAGTCTGGGCGGCCGTTCTGCTCACACGGCTCTTCTCGTTTGGCAAACGGCTCCAGGGGCGAAAATAATGATCTGCGGAGACATGCCAATGCTATCTGGACCAGATAACGCTGTCTTAATGACTCCTTATCCTTCGGCCTCTTCGGCAGAGATGGGTGCCATTGCAAATATATTCCCGTCATTGGGTCATTAGTTCTTTATTGCGCCGATAATGGACTTAAGAATTTTTGGTCCAATTCGAGTGTATGCTACCCAGTGGAAAACAGCCCTCAGATAGATTAGCAAACGGCTAGAAAGGATGCTCAACGAGCGCTTTTCCCATTCCTGATTAGCAGATCATTAGCTGGTATTGGCGAAACACAATGACAGTTGCTTCCTCTAAAACAAAAACCTGATAAAGACATTGTAATGGAGTCTGGATAATGGTAATCACTGTACAGAAAGTACAAAACACTTCCCTGAATCACACTTTGCATTTTCAAATCTGGCTGACAAGCTGAAAAAAAATATTGGCACATCCAACTCAAATCCGTTTTCAAATTAGGAGTCTGAACAGGAAAAACTCACATAAAACCCAAATCCATTCATCCATTTGTGGTTTGAAATCTGACTTTCATTTAACTGTTCAGACACAACGTGGAAAGTATAAAAAAGAAAAGTGTTCTCTTGTATTAAAGGATCGATATTTGTAACAACAAACTGTAAAATAAATCACCATTGTATCGAATCTCTTACTATAACAAAAATGTTTGTGATCTGATGTTGATTTTTTTGACAGACTTCATTATAAAATACAATTGTGTCTGGTAACAGTGGCATGGCAGGGCTAAAAATAGCATTTTAGCTTAGCATAGGCCAAATGTTGACATGACAGTTTACGAACTATTTCTGCTTCCAAAAACTAATTTTAAAACCCAGATTAGTGTATAAAACAACTTATTTTACTTGTCTTATGTGGATTCTAGTCAGGAATGAGCCAGAAAATATATTGTTTGTAGCTTACTATTCAATGCTAAAAGCTAATTTCTCACACTTAGGCCCGGTTTTTGTAAAACTACCTAACCCCATAAAAACAAAGACAAACCATTATTAAATCCATGTTTGACCTATCAAACATTTCTAATCGTTTTCTGTGAAGCTGTATAAGCAAACACATGCAAATGTCCTAACAAACTCATTTTTGATGACTCTTTTCTTAGGGCCTACATAGATTAGATTAAAAAAACAAATCAGTTTTGTGTTCAATGTGAAGAAAGCCATACATCAGAGAAGTCATTGATTACTATCAAAATTAACAATGTGATCTGTGCACATGGTTCATGACCAAAGGCCCTTCAGGGGTCCGTAATGAAGATGCACACACCACAAACATCCTAGGCTGAACTCACACACACATATAAACATGCCTCTCCATCCTTACGTCAATCTCAGCTCTGCAGATGCACATAAGTGGCTCATCATACGCTGTTAGGCAGGAAGAATGCTAGTTATTTCACCTTAAATGTCACTGGCAATTTATTCCATGCCGTTCATTCAGCTGATCTGTGATCTGTTATTTAAAGAATGCAAGACGTGTTATCGACACAGACGGATCTGCAAAAGCGGCCTGCCATTATCAGTAATGTGTTCTGGATAGCACAGTGCCGACAAACGAACTGAGGGAGATTCGAAGTTCGCAAGCCCTGTGAAGTTCTGTCTTTTGATGTGGCACACTAATCTATTCCAGATGGACCAGGATTGGTCCACCAGGGAGGCCCAGCAATGACACAGAACTGCACATACCAGACAAATGGAGATATAAGGAAACTGTCACATGCACACAAACACATTTAAGTAACAAAAGCACCAGAGTCTATGTTCTCAACTGCGTACTGCTCTTTCTATCTCTGCAGTGTATAGTATGTAGACTGTGCACAGTATGTGAATTCTTTTATATGCATGTAGTGATTTCCAGGTAGAAGACATGGAACAGCATTTACCTTACAGTTATAAGAATTATAAGAAATTATATTATATTTAATTTAGATTTTAAAAGTAAATACAGAGAGAGGCTTTGTGGCCTAATTTCAAAGAACTAAAACATGCCATACATTATATTATATAATATTATATAATATTATATAATATTATATAATATTATATTATATTATATTATATTATATTATATTATATTATATTATATTATATTATATTATATTATATTATATTATATTATACATCAAATCGATTAATTGCATCTAACAAAGTTGGTAAATATATATTTGTGTATGCGCACACACACATATATATTTATTTACATTTATGTTAGATGCGATTAATCGCACACTTAATATTGCATCGCACTGTATTGTATTGTGAAATGTATGCAATTTTATATTTAATGCATTTTTTACATTGATTACATCAAATAATTAATACAACAATCCAGTAACAAGAATACCTTAAATTACCACAAAAACAATTTATTTAAATAATTTCGAGAATGATAACTGGACACAATTTCCAGTGTGTGTGTGTGTGTGTGTGTGTGCGCATGCACGCTTTTACATTTATTTTTTTATTTTACATTTTTACACTATTCGTTTCATTACTTTACAACAGACCCCTTAGTGGCCCCTAGTTTAGAAAGCTCAGTAAACCATAGACCAGGATCTACATCTCAGTCTCAGCACGTCATGTCAGCATGCATACATCTTATTGCAGACCTTGAGTTATAAATATACAGATTTGTGGAATTGAAATGAAGATTGCATGTGATCCAGTCATGCAGAGCACCGCTAATGGCTATTTCAGTGTCTTAGTTAACACCTTCTTTCAAGTACAGCTACACAGCTGGAGCTGAGAATAGCTTTAGCCGTTTATGACGCGCTATTCCCATTTGACCTAATTTATACCAAATTGGAGAGATGATTGTATTCAGCAGGGGGTGTGAGACACACGTGGCTCCTGACAACACCCTCACAAACCCTTTCAAAGCAAATATTTGAGATTATTCAAGGCAATTTTTTACCGTCCCTACCTCTAGCTTGCATTCTCTGGACAGGCGTAACGACTTGAAACATCTTATTTTGCCGGGCTGAAGTGGCTGCGGCAACAGGGAGAGCTGAGCTCTGGGTTCTCTCAGCGGGTGATTTAAGAGTAATCAAACATTGCTGCACTGCTATGGGAACCGACTAAAGCCCGTTAAACTGGAGTCCGGTGAGATAAGAACAGCACTACCTCATCTCGAGCAACCCCAGAAACAAGTGCAAACCCTCCTGCGAGACTTATTTGCGGCAGATGGGCTTGTGATTTCTCAAGCGCCCGATGAGCGATATGAGAAGAATGTTGATCTGTTAGGCATTAGCGCTAGAAAACCCCGGGCCGGTGCATACGTGTGGCCTTGAGCGTCAAGCCGAACCCTTCGGTGGATGAGAGCTTTATTTCAGGTGCATAATTGGACTCCTGGCTTTTATAGCCTCATTTACTAGAGGAGAGCTTGTGCACTACCACATCTGTGAAGGTTATGTTTGGGCCCAATGATTTCAGCGCACTACTGCTGCAATTTGAGCCTGAACAGGATTCAGATATGTAAACCAAATGCTACTGCTCTGCATGGACTCAACTTTATAAGCTCAAAGTCTGAACAAACGCAATAGGCCAGAGGTTCTCAACTTTGTGGGGTGCCAGAGCTGCAGGTCATGAATTATTATCTTATTTATGGAATGTATATAGATTTCTTTGAGCTTGATTTATAGCAATAGACTATACATAAAATATACCGCTTCTCTTACACTTAATTGCATGAATTGCAGGCTAAAGTGTGACCCAGATGCAAAGGTAAACTCAACGTAACAAACCAGCTACCACAATAGGTGAATGCACAGCAGAGTCACTGACTAAGTGCCCTAAAACTACCATCTGCTTGCACTGATCCTGATACTATAGATATAATAAAACACGTAATAGCAAAAAATAAATGCATACTTGCAACTTTGAGGGGCCGTTCACACAAGGCACAATCTTGAGAGAGAGAGATGGAGAGAAAACAAAAAGAGTATGAGTTGCTAATCAGACCACTAAGCCATGTTTCTAATGGGCACCCAGGAGACCCGGGCCAGTGGACCCTGCAAATTTACAACGTCCGTTTTGACACAGGAATCACCACAGAGCAGCGGAGATCTATACTTTTCTCACCATCATGTTCGTGACGGCTGTAATACCTGACGAGACTTTAGCTTTACACTGGGGTCTCATCACTGATCCATCACTAACCGATCAGAGATTGTAAGCTAACATCAAGAAAAAAAAAGTAGGCGCAACAAAAACAATAGATTTGACAGTGTCTTTCGATCAGGAATACAACGAGGGAATTCTGAATTCATTCCCTCAATCACGAAATGAAGGACGTTGCTGTCCGCTCAACTCCGCTGTTTGTTTATTTGCCGGTTAAATGTGTTTATATTAGTAAATGGGGATAAAAGACGTCTGTTTTCCTCCTCGACTGGTGACCTGTGACCTCTGGATGAAGCTGGAAAAGTACGCCCACACTCCTGCTGTGCTTTCTGGTCTTGGGTCAGATACGTGGGTTGGGCAAAGAGAGCAGTATGAGATGGAGAGAGTGAGAGAGTGTATGTGTGTGTGTGTGTGTGTCGCTCTTAACCACATAGCGAATTCTAAATGTGAGTGATTAGTTCTTGGATGGTTGTCTGAAAGCTTTACTATTGCCAGCGCACTGCAGGCTTTGGAAAATAAAGCACACAGTTATTTCCTGTCTCTCCACGTCACCCTCGAGAACCACCTTTTAGAAAACTATGCACAAGAACAATTCAGAGAATACCTGGACAGCACAACACAAAAGAAGTTGTCGCAACAGACCACATGAATGTTCAACACAAGTTCCATTCGCTTATACCCTTCTTCAGTTTTCTGTTTACAATTTTTCTTGGGAAGTTTTACAAAGTTTTCTTGGGATTAGGAATTTGAACAAATAAAGAGCTAACCAGGCAAGAATTCATGAGGCATATTTGGTTCTACAGACATGAATAATACGAGAGGTGTGCGATTTAAGACTTAAGACTTAAGGTGCAGTCACATTTACCATTTCTCTGCAAAATGTCTCGGAAAAATCCATTCAATTCAATAGAAAGGAGTTTTGTGAGAGGGGGGAAAAGTTCCACTTGCAGATTCCGCTTGTGTTCAAGTTGGTCATGCGAATTTGCCACAACAGAAAGCTGCTTGGTTTGAAAGTGACTTCTGTGTGAGCTGTGATTCATGTGTAGCTGTATACTGACAATGAATCTTTCTTCCTGTGAAATTTGCAGAAATTTTCTTAATGTGACCAAACGTTTACATTGAAGGAAGGAACATGTGTCCATCCATTGATGTTAAGGTGGAGTTCCTCAAAACTCAATGCGCATTAAAGTAATGGAAAAAGCTTTTATCATAGATGTAGTTCAACCATTTGAGCTTGGAGAAGTATGGACCAATAAGGAACTTAAAGATGAAGTGCATAACATATTTAATAATATTTCACGTCGCCTTTAGTTGAATGTTTAGAAATGCACTCCGAAACATTTGGATGGAAATCCAGCAATAAAGACTTGATGGTGGACTCGTTTGACATTCCAGCAAACACCCAGAACCCCTTCACAACCAAGTGGCAACATTATATCTTTCTTTTTAGAAACCACATAGCAACACCTTGGTAACTACCCTAGCATCATAGATGATTTTCACACAAAGACCATCTAACTTTTCTGAAGAAAATGTGAAAATCTAGTTTCTATCATCTCTTGTTGTGCTTGATAGAAACATATAACTGGAAATATTAGACACAAATGACTTTCCTGTAGCAGCCCACAACTCTCATTTCCATTGCAAATGGGCCAATGAGGTGCAGAACATCTGCTAGTTTGAATCTCCACTCACAATCACAGCTCTTTGCTCATAAACAAGCACCACGTGGAGATAAAGAGCATCCCTCTAGACCATACTGAACTCTCTTTACCCTACGAGCACCCCGATCTTAAGAAGAGTCCTCCAGGAGCTATTTATTCGTTCGGCCATTTTATTTCCCACCTCCCCCCACACTCTCCACCCTAAACTTAATCAAATGATGAGAGCTTAAAACAAGGGCTAGTGGATGAAAGTATTGGGATGGTAATGATTTCCCCTGAGGAGATCATATCTATTGCCAGGAGGAAGAATGGGGAGAAGAAAGACCTGAGGGAGAGAGTCAGTGTAAAGAGAGAAAGACTCCACATCAGCATTTCACACGAGCACCTCAGGTCATGAAAGAGACTCCAAACAGGAGATGGAGGCCATATTAGGATGAGAACGATCCCAATCGCACCCTGGGCGTCTTGATTTCACATTCTTCATCACCCTTTTTGAGGGTTGGCAGTAAAAAATCAAGTGTTTAAGAGGCAGCAAGTGATATTAAACAGCTGAAAGGTACAATTTGACAATGCTCAAAGTTGGTGTAAGATAAGCAACAAATTAGACTTGTCTGTGTTAGGGAGATGGGAGGAAGGGAAAAAAAGTATTTCGCAATCGATTGCATCGTCAAAAATTAATCTGCCGCTCTGCGCTTGGGACTCACTGACAAGGTTTGTGAGAAGTAATAAGCACTCATGTAACTACCCTCTCTCTCACTTCTTCTTCTTCCTCTTTCTGCCCAGGAATCTGCTCTTGGTCTCGGCAGGGATGAGAGCCCAGATATCCAGAGTAATCTAGACCATGTTCCCTTGCTGTGACAATTGGTTCAGATGACTGACGGGCTGAACCAATGAGAGTGAATCCATGGCGTTCCCTTTTGAGCAACAATTATGTGATGCTTTGTAAGCACAAAGTCGTAATTGGGTGGAAAGCTCACTGTGGATTAACTACTGGCATACACACCGAACCATTAGCTCAACGAGAAAGTGTTAAAAATGGCTCGAACACAGCCTAAACACTAAGTATTTTTTGAAAGAATTGATGGGTGGTACACAGTCTATTCTTTGGAAGCAGGCATGTATAGGCAATAAGTGAACTGCGTCTGTCAGGCTGAAATGGTAGTGCATCAAGTCTGAAGGTGACAATGCACTCTTGCCCATTTGCACCACATTAAGGCCTGCTCTCGGCAGAAAAGTGCCTTTCTGCGTTCACCCCTCTTTACCCTAAAGTAATGGAGCTTTTTCACAGCTCATGGAGGCTTTTGCAGGTCATGCACTTAATGGTGTTTGGTTATCACCTGCCTGCCTGCACACGGAGTTCATCCCTATTTGTGTCTAGAAGGACTTCTGCCATTGTTTGGATCACAATCTCCTAAGCCAGATCTGAACCACAACACTGAACTCCCAACAACTCAAGGCACCATTACAGTCGTGTTCGTGGACTTTGTGTTTCTGCATAAATCTGACCAACATTGAGATCTTCAGATCTTCCTACAAGTCCTACAAATAGAATCAAATAAATGCAAAAATATTGTTTAACACTTTTATGTGCAGAAAACACTGAGAATTAAGTGTTCACAAAATAGGGTTACACTTTACTTCAATCGTCCACATTAGACATTCTACAAAATACAAAGTTCTGTCATGAAACTCTAGATGGTGCAGGCTGATAGGTCCTTAACTCAATGTGTTAGCGATCACATCGTTATCTACATAGCGCAGCTGATTGGCTGCTGTTGCATCAGCGGCCAATGAGCTGTGGCTCAACATTCAAATTAAGAGACTGCAGCATGCTTTCAAAATCCCTCCACCTTCCCCAGCTCCACCTGTATAGATCTGCTACGGGGGTTGTTTCATGTATGTTACATGCTCACAGCAATGTCTGTGAATGTATTGGCAGTAGCAAGTCTCATGTTAGAGTCATGGTATGTTATTTATATTGTTCCAAATGAATTCTACATATAATAGGAGAATAGAGGATTTGACAATGATGATTATCAAATGACACTAAATCATATACTATAAATGAGAATGAGTAACAGAGTTGCAAATTTAGTGAAAATTAAGCCGTCACTCTGCATTAGATAAACTTCTATTCCCCATAAAATAAAGATTTTTTTTTTTCTTCTTACAATAAATTGAGTACCAGGGTTGAAGGTTGATCTATATTAAAAATTGTAGATCAATTAAGGTCCAAATGGTGTTCAATTTTAAGAAATTTCCATTTTTTTGTAATTCGAAAAATGATGCAAAACAGGGTTGCATGCAAAATGTGAAACATTTTATCATTAAAATGAATAAATACACACATTTAATTATTTTTATAATACATACGTTTATAAATCTGTTTGGTCTGTTCAGTATTGATCATTTACATGATTGTCAAAACTTTAAGGGAAGTACAGTTATTTGATGCAATTAAACTACCTACTTTTCTTGCTTTTACTTTTCTTGATGTTAATTATATTAATTATGTTAAATATGTATGTAAAGAGTCTCAAACATACCTAATAGTTCTCAAAAGTAAAAAACAAACAAACATGTGATTTTTACCTCTAATGCTAAAAAAGTGCTGCCAAACATTTACACGTTAGTCATTCTGAAGATATCCTTCAAGGCTGTATTTGGAATTCAAGCAATTTATTGCACCTCCAGATGAGTTTCTCCCGTGTTTCTGCATGTTCAGAAATGGTGCGGTGTGCGTAGAAGCTATTCTCCTCGGTCTGTTCAATTATTGATTGGCGAGTGCAACAGGGTGAGCAAAAACACAGTATACGAAGACCAAATAAATCTCTCTTAGGACTTTTTAGGCTGCGCCTTCGACTCCCTAGATTTGTGACGGTAATAGGGATGCTAAAACCACAATTATTTGTAACGTCAGGCAGAAATCAAACATCTGCACCACAAGTTCAAAATGATTTTCCCTGCTTTTCCATCAGACTGAATAGTTTGAGTGGACTGTGCTGTCTTCTGTAAAGACGCATGTACAATGCTGCAACACCTTTGTAACATGCAGTCTATTATGGTCCTATAATTGACAGAGCTAGACAGCATCAATTTCCCTTTTATCATGACATCGTCCAGTACTATTTCTATTGCAAGTTTTTGACAGGATGGATTTGAATGATATTTCCAGAGTGATTGAGCTGCCAGTGGTCTCCCTCAGGTCCCTCACAACCTCTGAAAGAGCTTTTATTTCTTTCATAAAACCGAGCAGATTTATCTATTATTAACTCTGCTCCTCATAGCAGCCACATTTTTATGTATTGCTGAGACAGGGTTAAATGATTTTCAGTTAATTAGCTTGCCTCCAGGTTATTGATTTTCTTTCAGTAGGCAGCGAAGCTCCAAACAGGGGCCTCAGACTGGCTTCAGCTCTGTCTCTGATCATGGCCTCATGAAGGTGCAGCTGAGCTGATGCTGAGAGACAATCCCGTTGCACCTTCAGCGCACAACATACTGTTTCCCTGGAGCTTTGAAAGTCTAGATTTATCCACAGAGGAAACAACTTTTGTATAACACTCTCATGCACAGCGACATACATAACAAAACTGCCGCATTGAAGCATTTAAAGTCATTGGAGAAGCTAAATCAGTTGAATCTTTTGCCACTGTAACAGCACAAGGTCTCAGGTGTGATGTGTGTATGCCCAATGGGGTCATGAAAGAAGAATATGGAAGGTCTGCTGCATATACAGGAGACATAACTGAATAGATCCACAGAAAACTGCTATAGGAATCTATTCGCTCTAATCAATACTACAATATTGTTAAATAAATCAAATATATCTTTCCCAAGATTAAATTGTTGAGGTCAAGTTTTATATTTTGTGTGCAGAGCCTTCAATGTCACTTTCATCTTCAGGTTTTCAAGTTTGTACAGTAGGTTGGTTGAATCCAATTTGACAGCTCTAAATGGAAAACATGTCAAAACGGGGGCCAAGTGGTACATTGAGCTGTGGTGCTCATGTGGGAAATTCAAGTTGGAGTTTGGCACGCATTCTTAATCTCATTTCAACTTCTTCCCCCATCATTTTCGGTCAATAAAAGTGGGATATTGGAAAGGACTGTGGTACTAGCAACAGCCTACCAACCACTCACCTTTCTAACTACCTGACAACAGGCTATTTCTATATTCATAGATCAAATGCATAGGTAATGTAGATTAAATTTGCCCAGTTTTACTTTGAGTACTTTCATCATTACCTTTAAACTGATAAACTTTTTGACAAACCAACAGTGTTGCAGTCGAGACCAGCTCACTCGAGTCCGAGTCGAGACCGAGACCAAAGAGAGTCGAGTCCGAGTCGAGTCGAGACCGAGACCAGAGAGGTTGGATAACCTAAGGTTGGGTCTAAAAACCAGACCTAAAGATATCTTCAAGAATATGTAAAATATTTGGTGGTAACAATAAAATTGGCACCATACTCAAACAGTAAATCAAATATATACACTGTAATGGTAAAAAGGCCACATAGTAGGTGAAATAATCATGAAATATTTTGAATGGGACTCGAGTGGACTCGGGAATAAGTCAGAGTCCTAATATGTTCAAGTACGAGTCAATTCCGAGTCAAAATGCACACGAATCCATGACAAGACCGAGACCATTAAAATATGGTCTCGAGACCGAGTCCGAGTCCGAGTCTCGAGTACACAACACTGCAAACCAACATTCATAATATGTTTCAATGCTTGTCTTTAGCTAATAGTTGACACTCAAATGCCACTGAATTTCTAATAAATAAATAAAAAGCGGTGGCCAAGGTAATTCAAGTCTCAGTTAAGCTTGAATTCTCAATCTCATTCTCAAGTCTTTTCTTTACTATACTATCAATGGTGGAGAATAAACAGAAAACATCTCATGGACTGGATTGTGAGATTTTTGAAACAAAACAACATTGAAAAAAGCATGAATTATTACTCTGGACCAAACAAGAGCATAGCAACTTCTCAAAACACTTTCAATGACCTAGAAACACTGACAAGCCAATATTCAAAGATGTTTGTCTTTAGTTAACAGTTGTTTTTCTGGTATTTAATGAAAGGTAACAAAAATGTTGTACAGATTTGAGGAAGAGGGGCAGTTCAGAAAGATGCTATTGCTATCATACCCACTGTCCACTTCCTAGAGGTCATATGGGTCTAATCTTTGACCGTGATTGGCTTAAATCGAGATGACATCACATCAACTTTCTGTCTGAGTAAGAAAAAAGCGCTTAATCTTTTCATGATAACAGACTCCACATGGTGACGGCTGAGTCTATTCTCTGCCTCATCAATGTTTCAGACCTGAGTAATGAAGTCGAATGTCTGCGAGTCTCGCGCACAGCCGCTATCATGTGTCTCACACACACATACGTGCACACACGGAGAGCCATGTAACGATGAATTATGGCAAGACCCCTCCCTATTTGACTTCCACAGAGGTGGGCTCTCTGACAAACATAAATTATGTTAATAGAATGAAATAAAAAACACTTTATTCCAAAGGTTTCAGTACTTTGAAATGTCAAGATGATCTAGTACGCTACCTGCAGAGAACTCCGAAGCTTAAGTCAGAGCGCTAAAATATTAAAACAAGAAATTTGCGCACTCTCTCGAGGTACTGGAAAGGTAGGTGAAAAATGGAGAACGCACGAGCGTGTCTCCCAGGTGGAGTTTTTCCATTCATTAATTGATCCCAGTGCCAAATATAGCCCTGCATAAGAGCGCGACGGAATATTGTAGATACCGAAACTTATTTGACGGTGCTTTCATGGGAAGAATTGCCATTAGGCCTGTTTTTTGTCCTGTTGCCTCAATCAAGTGCTTAGTCAATGTTATCTAAATGCCAAATTATAATTATCGTTCAAATTAGGCGTTTGATTTAAAAGAAGTTGATTAACTCCCAAGGTTATTACACTAGGGGGGTTATCTGGCAGGAAGCTCTCAGGAAACAACATTTTCTTCTATTATTCTTGTCCAGATGAGAAACATGGAGGACGTTTGCATCCAAATTGGAGCAAGTCCCACTGCTACCTCGACATTCCCTGTGTATGATGTGGGGGGGGGGTGAGGGGGGATTCTAAGCAGCTAAATTAACCAGAGATAGGATATTAATTGAACAATTCCATTGTTGCCGTGGCAAACTGCCAATTGATTGGCCCTTCAAGGCCGGATCCTTTCCTCTTTATGGGCGCTCCTCGGGCCGCTGAATGCATTTTCGTTAATGCGAGAGTGAAAAGAGGAAAAGGAGAGAGTGAAAAGGGTGCGGGGGCTTGGTCGCGGTGTTCAATTACAGCAGGCGAGAGGATAAATCAATATCATTTAAATTGCTTATGGTAATCACCTACGATCCAATCACTAAGATCAGCATAGGATATCTGCTGACCCCAGCCAAGTCTAACAGTCCCCTAGCTACAACACTCAAAATCTCCAACTGAAACGCATGTGTAAAGGTCACGCTTTCCAATGCTTGGAGTAGATTGGGTCAGGGCATTGCCTTAGTGACTGTTATTATGGGATTCGAGGTGCGAGTCTAAATCGCTTCTTCTATAAGGCCTGATTCACACTGCATGCATAAACAGTGCATAAGCAGCAAAGTAACTGCAACTGCAGAATTGCATGGTGCTTTTAAACCAGCAGCAGAAAAGTGATTTCTAGCTTACCAAAATGAGTATTTTAATAATCATTAATTCATCATTGCTACATTATAAAATGGTTATAAGGAGTGAGCTATTGAGCAAGATATGGAGAACTCTAAGAATTTAGATTTAATTGGCTCACATTGAAGTTAATTAAATTGGCCACACCCCACACAGCTGAAATGGAATATGAATTGGAATGACAGGAAGAGGAAGGCCTATAAAGCAAACAAAGTTTTGAATAACTTTCATTTTAGTCAAAATTACAGTTATATAGTGTTAAAATCAATTCTGCTTCCTTTTTCAATTCCAGTTCTGCATCATATTTGGTATCTCAATTCCAATTCAGGAATTCAGTTGGAATTTAAAATGCATTCTCAATTCAATTATGAATGGCACTGACATGCAACTCTGCTATTGAGAATTTGATCATCATGAAATATAGTATACATGGAGAAAGGTACCACATTTGGTGATTAATCTAGACAGAATGGAACCCAAACCACAAAGTGTGTCTATAAGGGTACGTTTGCACGACAACGATGTCCTTAGCGTTTTTGAAAAGTTTTGCGTACAGGCGATAACGTTGTCGAAACAATCTCCGTACACACGGATCCTCAAAAGCAACTAAAAAACGTTGTATTATTCATGCCAGGCCAGTAGTTGGCGATGTCACTTTGTAAAGAAACACTACACGCCTATAGACTGAACACATATTCATGCGCATGACGTCAACATTTTCACAAATTCACTTTGAAACCCGTTTTCAAATGTTTGCGTTTTCAGGCCCCAAAACGCATAAAAAATGCTATTTTTAGTTGAAAACGGTGTCATGTAAACACCCCTAAATTACTTAAATCATCCAGATTCAGTCAGATTTACTAAATAGAAAGTAAATGTGAGCTTGTATCAAGGCTGATAGACATCGATTTTCTAACAGTCTGTGAAATATTAGCTCTTATAATGCTTCATAAGTCTATTGCAAAAGATTATACTGAAAAAAGGTCACACGGGCATTTTCAGGTTATTCTTTGTTCGTAATGCAGCAAAAATATGCTCAGCGCTGAAATTCTTTTTGCACTTGCAGCTGTATGTTCCGGCTGTTAACACAAGCACCGAAATGATGCTTATGCTTAAATGTTAGATGAAGCACCACTTTCTCATGACTTTTGGCCTACAGGCTATCTATTAGGCGTTACGCTGAGATAAATATGCTGAAATCATTGAGTCAACACAGGGCATTTGCTTCACTGAGCATTGAAGGTAGATTTATTTGCCCCTTCAAGTAGCCATTTCAATGGTGAGTTTTACCCCACATGAGATAATATGACTTCCTGTGTATAAATGGCAATGACAAGTGTACAAGAAAAAAAGAGGCAAGCTTGCTACAATTCTCTGAGCTCAGTAATGGGCTTCGGTAGAGATGAAGGGCAGAGAAGAGAGCAGCAATGCGAAAGGCATTAGTTAGTCCTTATTATGTTCACATTCCACTGAAGTCTGTTCTCGCACTGAGAAAGGAGTCAAACATATGGTCCTGACCTGCGCTCGCTTCTGTCTCAATGTGATTATGGCTGATCTCTGCACCCATAATTACTTCACATAAACTCACAAGTCGTTAGTTCGTGTGCGCGTATGAGAAAGAAAGCATGCCGTCATTGAAGAAAGGTCACGAGACCGTGCATTCACATCTCGCCCCTGACCTATTTCGTCCGCATTACCGCTGATGCACCTCTAAAAACACTCTAAAAACGCCTAGTCCAGCAGATACGGTCGCTTCCGAATTGCAAGGCTCAAACTCAAATTGATTTATATTGCGCCGTGTCGCCTATAAGTCGGATCCCGGCTAAGCATTCATTAATTTTTCAGGACCCATGGAGCCATTGTGTGATATAAATCTCTGCTAAACCTTGATACTGGCCCACGCCATGACTTTGAAGTGCAGGCTAATTAAGCATCCGTACAGTTAACGAACCTTAAGTCAGTGGGAAGATCTGAGAAATATATGATGTCTGTATAGAAACAGTGTGGGAGGAATACAACAGTACAGCATATGCCTATCAATATATATATATATATACCACTAGCGCTTATTCAGGCATGTGTCAGTCTCGACTCTGTTTACAGAATGTCCATCTAAGGAACAACTTCAAGGTTGACTCCAAGAGCCTTGAGTTTCCACCAAAAAAAATCTTCTCGGATAGGCCGGACCAAGCTCTTCCCCAGCGGAGAGAGAGCCCCTTGTGGGCGGATCAGTCATTATTGATCACAGAGCAAGGTTTAGCTGTTCTTCATCTGCCCGGCCTGTAAAATGCTTGGCTTGACTGAAATATTGCACAGCCTAGAGCTGGGCACAGGCCCAAAACAAATGAGAAAAAGCCTTTACGGGGCATATGCATGGCCAGCAGTGGCGACCTTGGGGCTAAGTACTAGTATTTACTGTGTCACCAGGAGAGGGCTGGTTAAAGAGAAAGACGAAGCAGCTGAAGGATGCTCAAATAATCAAGACACAAGTTGGCTTAAAGGGATCCTATTATGCTTTTTTACATTTCCAACATTCTTAAGTGTGTAATGTTGCAATTTGAGCATGGAAAAGGTCTGCAAAGTTACAAATTCCACAAGTTATTCTCCATATCAGCAAGCACTGTTTCTGAACTCCTTAAAACACCTTGATTTGTAGTCTTGAGTTTTCTTCTGGGAACGTACACGTCACAATATTTCTCATTTAAATAATTACCGCCGAAGGCATTAAAACAATTAAGAAAAGAAAAAAGGGAGGCGAGACCTCGTTGCATTATTAGTATGTTGAAACTCGCTGTTATGGTGAGGGGCGTGACATTTCCAAAGCACGCTTGAAGCGGTTGACCAATCACAACACACTGATCCAGCCAACCAGTCAGAGCACATTACGCTTTTTGGAAGGAGGGTCTTCATAGAGGCAGGAACTAAACAGAGCATTACTGACAGACTGGGAAGAGAGGTGCTGCACCAATAACACAACACATGTGAAAAATGTGTTTTTGGAAAAATCCAGCATGAAAACCTGTTCTAGTTGAAGCCAAAAGCAAAATCAAGACTTTGAAAAGGGGCATAATAGGTCCCCTTTAACTAGTTTTTTTGTCCTTAATATAAATCTCTTTTCAAACAGCTTCAAAGGCCAGTTCAAAATCAAAACTGTTTTCTTTTTTTAATGCAAACTTCAAACTTTTTAATGCAAATTTTTCTATCTAAATGTCATAACTTGCTCTTCTTGTGTTATGACTCACACAACACTCACTTTTCATAATTCAAACAATAACTGATGAATAAAATCCTACCATATATTTTTTTGTTGTTGTTGTTCAATCAGCCATTGCTTTTGGAAATATGTCACAATACGAAAGACTGTTGCAACTTCTATTTCACGCTGACTTTGAGATCCCAGAGTTGTTTACCCGTGTAAAACTAAATTGCTGCAATGCTAGATAAAGCACAGTCTTAAACTCAAATATAATGCATATTTTCACTTATCTTCATTTTTCTTTCATGCAGAATTTCAGATATTCTTGCTTTACTTCAAAGTTGATTTTCAGAAGATTTGATTGGTCATGGCTGTGTTGAGATCCTTAGTTTTACCTAAATGTCATCGTAATAAAGTGAACTTAGATTGTATGACTTCAATAATGGAATTTTATTGAAATCTTATATAAAGACTGAAACACTTCAAGACAAAACACTGAAAGACACATTTAAATAGCCTATCTTATAGGCTAATTAACAACGATTCGATTTTTCATAGTTCCATGGAATATGTTTTTCAAGCTATACAAAACATATCAAGGTAATGTGTGAAGCAGTAATAACAAGAAACCATTCGTCGTTCTGTTAAGCAGGGCTATTTTTAACAAACATCTGCTAATGCACATCATCTATGTGCAGCAGTGTGGCAGTATAAAATAGTTTATCGGTTGAGGCAGAATAGACATAGAGTGCAGAGGAATGAGTGTTTTGCATGTCAAGGGTTAATTAGAAAAAAATAAAGAAGTGCTCCATGTGCATTAGACAAACATGAATGTAAACATTAGTACTACTTGGGCTTTCAAATAGCTCCCTCTAGTGGACAATACATGCACTGGTTTCTTGCACACTTGCAACTTTAAAAGATTAATCGCAACCATTTGTCAGAAACATTCTCATTTTTATTTTCAAACTTTATTTTAATCCATTAATAACCTTTTTTGTTGTTGTCGTTGTTGGCCAAACTTTCTTTAAACCTGCTGAAAATAAAATGCTAATTGAATATTTTCCCAATATTTGAAACTACATGCACAAACTTACAAAGGCCTAATTATCTGACAGAATCTAAAGCTGTTATTCAAAGTCTGTTGCTCATGATTAATAAGTAACAAAAAACAAAAGTCTCTTCAATGTACAATCCAGGTCAAAGCTCATCCTCGAATGTGTGCCAGGAGTTTAAGATTATATTCAATATTATCAGCAGTTTAAAGGCATAGTTTTAGCATTACACTATAAAGTGCATTAAAGGGGATGTGGTACTGAAAACCAATAGAAAACACAGTAAAAATTCTAAAAAAAAAATAATAAAAAAAAGAAAATACACAAACACTGCCATTTTCTTTCACGCAAAACTGCAAAAAGCATGCAAACTAAAACTAAATGATTTTAAATGAAGTGAGCGCTATCCATTAGAGAAAAAGAGAGGTGGTGAGCACCCTGTAGGCCATAGACACGGTTGCAAACAACCCCACACCAAAGCACAGACCTCTGCTAGGCTGGGGCAGAGCCATAACATAGGTCACTGTGTGGATGAAGCGTGACCCCACAAACACCCGGAAGTGCAAGAGAGCCGAGGAGAGATCCGGCCCAGTGAGTGAATACAGAAGACCGATCACCACAAAGGGAACAATGTTTTCCAGGTCATTCTGATGGCATCTGTGATTCAAGAACAAAGGCATCAGAAAGAGACAACATCAGTCGAACCTTCATCGCTCACCCAGTGATATTGTCATAAAACGGTTTACCGTCGCACTCTTTCCACATCCGGATCAGACCTGACCAGTTTCTTCCTGTCTTCTGTGGTCTTCGCCAAGGAGGTGTCCTCAATGTTTGCAAAAACCTAAAAGAGGAGTCATTAAATCTGTTCAAAAAAAATATAACACGGTTTGTATAAGCTGTAAATTGAGAACAATACGTAGTGTACCTGTTTTGTCAAACGATAGTATGAAGTCATGATGCTCATAAGCATCATTTTGAGGATGACTATGGTTGCATATGTGGAGAAGGCCAGGAAGACCTCGCTGTCAATCATGTGCACAACTTCCGCCATCTTTATTCAAATTTACAAATGGGAAAAAACAAAAGGTAAACATACATAAAAACATAAACATAAAGTAAACATGAAGCAGAAAGATACCCTGATACTCTTATGCAAAATTCTCACAAAAGCATTACTAGTTATTTTGATAGAAAATGTATTATATCACCCTAACTAACACATTTGGCCAATTTATACCAGCTTTAACTAGTTAAAAACCAGCTACCATGTTCCAAAACAGCTCCCAGTTTAATCTTGTCAGTATCATAAAACCAAGCTTCAAATGTAGTATTCATAGAGTTTTCTTTACAGAAATCCCACCAAAAACAGTAAGCAAATATTCCTTTAAAAGCATTGAGTCGTTAGTGTCCTTTCTAAGTTGGTATTAGTGCAGTTAAGTTACATGAACAGAACAAAATATGCCTTTCTCGACTGTTCATATAGCACAATTGAAAGGTTTTCATATTATACAGTAGACGTTTAACATTGTAACACCATGCATTTTCATGCAATGTGTCGTTTGTTTACGAGTTTAATGGAAACAATAGAGCAAACTAGGACGCCGAAGGCGGTCTCTCTGGAATGTCAAAGTAAAGGCACTTTATAAAACATAAGTACTGACAAGAAAACTAAAGAAAACTACAAAAGCAAGAGGTTAAAATGAAGTCTGAGCATTCTAAATATTGGCGCTTTGACGCGTTTCTCACCTTTTTTTTGGACTCCACTCAGTTTCACAGATCTTCCTGAACTAACCGTCAGATGGGTGGGAGAGTTTCAAGCCTCGCCCTCGCATGCAAATAACTTACAAATTCAGACGAACTGTTACATTTATGCAACTGTCTGTTTTGCGCAATTTGGTGACCTCCTCAGGCACGTTGCTGTAGCTCAAACAATGGAGCATGACGGTAGCAAAGCCAAGTATCTCGTTTTTATTAATATTTCTCATGGGTGAGTTTGTTTTTACTCTATAAGCACATACCTTAAGGTAATTAAAATTTCTCCAACAAAATATGTCCCAAGAAGAAAATAGAAAATACAGCTGACTGAACACACATTACTCTTACATGCACCAGTAGGCTATTAGTGTCTCCTGCCCTGCCACACTGCATGGGGTAAGTTGTGCCACATAATAGTCAACTTAATAGATTTTTAGCTTAATTTAAACATGGAAACAAATATGAAACAAAACTTATGAAACAGCAAAAATGTTGCGCACTGCATCGTTTGGCATGTCAAACTGTAATCATATTGATTTTGTAATGTCTCTCAAAGTGTTCTTTGCACCCTCGAGTAGACCAAATAAGACTGTGATAGATATGTTGCAAAATATTTAATAAAGAATCCTTTAAGTCATACACAAGTCCTTCAAGTCATTACAAATTATAATATATATTACGGCCTGGTTTCACAGACAGGGTTTAGATTAAGCCATGCAGGTTTAGGCATTATAGTTTAAGTAGCTTTTATAAAACATGCCTAAGAAAAAATAAACATTACTGGTGTGCATCTTGAGATAAAACAATGGCACTGACATATTTTAATACACGCCGATGCAAGTTGCTTTCAGTTAAAACAGCTCAAACATGCATTTTAGTCTGGGACTAGCTTAAACCTTGTCTGTGAAACCGGGGGTACAAATTATAAAGTTAAAACTTAAAATAAAAAGGTTTCACAAGTATTGAAGAAAAGCAGGTTTGAGCACTTGGAATGCATCCTAAACAGACTGTCGGCATTGATAACCCTCCATTAAATGCTGAGTCACTGTGACAATGACTTGTTGACTGATAACAAAAATTGGGAGTTAAAATTGAGAATACGTGAATACCTGTATTTTGGGAACTGCAAATTCCTCAAAAATAGAGATGAATTGTTGACAGTTTTTATTATGAATTGCATACAGTGTATCAAAAAATAAAGCAGGGACAATAAAAGATATAAAACAAGCCTCTCCGGTTCTGCATCTTTAGAGATTGAGTGCTGTTGTGAAAACCCTGTAGGCCATTGAGAAAGTTGTGATCATTCCCACCATCCAGGACAGAGCTCTGCTAGGCTGGGGCAGAGGCATCACGTAAGCCACTGTGTGGATGAAACGTGAACCTACAAACACTCGGAAGTGCAACAGAGCCGTGGAGAGATCCGGCCCCGTCAGTGCATACAGGAGACCGATCACAACAAAGGGAATGATGTTCTCCAGATCATTGTGATGGCATCTGTGATTAAAGAGCAAAAATCACTGAGAATATATGCAATTAACAGGTTAAACGAGGATAGATCTGTCCTTTTCTATTACCTTCGGACACGTTCTACATCAGGATCGGTCTGGAGCATCTTCTTTCTCTCCTCTGGATCTTTTTTAGCCATCCATGTGTCCTCCCAGTTTTGAAAGGCCTGCATGATGAACAGAAATACATTAATTATATTGCTGAGGAGCAATTCTACAAAACCTTTACACTATAATCATTGCTTTAGATCCAATGTTCAAGTTAATTATAACATAATGCAGAATGAATCAGTCTTTTTAAGTCACTTATTTCTTTATTGCAAATCATATCAAACTGAATTTTCTAAGCCAACTGCACCTTTCTGGTTATCCTGAAGTATCCAGTCAGAGGAGCCATGAGCATCATTTTGAGAATGACAATAGTAGTATATGTGGAGAAGGCCAGGAACACATCGCTGTTTATCAGGTGAGCCATTCTGCTAAATTTCCTTCAAAGGACAACATATAGAAAATTACAGAGCAATGACAGACATTAAGATATCATAAAGCATGCAAATGTACGTAGACCTGTAGCTTATTAGGCCTACTATTTTGTTCAGGTAGGAAAATTTTATTAAACGTTTCTAGCATGTTGTCTTGACCAATAGATGTGAGAACTTACAGGAACGGTTCTTTTGAACAATTCTTTTCAAATAACTGGTTCAAAACAAGTCTGCGGTCCCTTTACGGCATAGCCTATTACTTGCACGCTTTGTCCTACTACAGCATGACATACAGTCAGTTACACTGTTTAGGCCTATTAACAAACACTTTGTTTGTAGGCTATGTTTAAAACTGTCTGTCATAGCTACAATCATGATTTGTTTGATCATTTCTGCAGTTAGATTTTCTGCTAAACTTTATTCCCATTCGGATCGATTCGATTCGTAAACAAGTCCGGTTCAACCAGTCCATTAAAAGGATCATAAAAAAAAATAAAAAAAATAATTCACGAATTGGACATCGTTATTATTCGTTATTGAATAAATATTTGAGGAAATGTACTTATCAAATAAACAAGTTAATTACAGATGCATATCAAAGCCCTTACTTTACAAACACTGTGTAAAATTTAATTACCATACCATATTTTGCTCACTATCTATTTTTTACACCCCATCCACCCTGTTGCGCCGTTCACGCTGCATGCGAGCGACCCGACACAAGATCGCCTCCATTTTAATCAACCTGTTTACGCACTGAAACTAATAGAGTTTCTAACGCGTTTAGTCTAATAATGGGGGTAGGCTATTCGATTTCGGTCCATTCGCTCGCATGTAAGACCAGATGTTTAAAGAGTTTATATTTGGAGCTTGTCACTCATACCCTCTCCAATCAAATGCAGCAATATCAAACAAAATTGGGGCAACACGGGAAATGTTGCTCCATGCTTACCTGGTACAATTCTTGCGGATGACAAGTGTCACAGCGCTGTGAATCAATTGCTCAGTTATGGTGCAAGTAGTTCCGTATAGGACAGCCTACTTGGACCAGAGCCAGATCATTCCTTGTAGCGTGATTTTCTTGTCAAGTTAACAGCTTAATTCTTTGGAGCTTTGTGGATCAATAACTAATCCTAGATTATTTTGATCTGTACAGTAAGGTCTTCCAGCCAAATCAAACACAACAATTGCTGTTTCTTTTGTGTTTTGTCTTTTCTTTTTGCTGTTGGCAAGTATGCTTGCACTCTCATGGTGACTCCCTAAGCCTGTTTGTCAGTTATGTAACAGTGAGGGGTTGCAAAATATGCTGATTTCTCTCCACAGTTTATCTGGAATATTTTACCCAGGCAGTAAAATTGTGTGAACAGTCACTGGAACTAAATAGGATGTGTTATTCCCCATGTATTCAAAACGTATGCTTTTCTGACCACTTTTATACACTTAGATTGGTCTTAATACAGGTGTAAACAGTCTTCTTGAAAAGTTTTATTTCAATTTAGAATCTACACAATGTTTTATAAATAGTGTTTTCAAGCATTTAAGTAGGCTAATCATATAAAAGTTATGTACAATTATAATCTGTATGATACATCCAAACTTAATACTGTCATAACTGAGCACTTTATATCACAAAACTCTTCTAGAAATTAATTTAAAGTGTTATAGGTCTCATGAGAGTTTGTACAAGATGACAAACTCATAAAAAAAGTAGGGCCTAGACATACCATAAAGCCCAACCTCTAACCCAAATTTTAAACATACTTGGCATTGTAACGAAAAAAAAAAAAAAAAGTTTGAACGGTTGATATAATACCATGACTTCCATCTCCTACGAATTATTACAAGCCAATATCTCACAATTCTGACTTTTTTCTTGCAATTGTGAGTTTACATCTCGCAATTTTGACTTTTTCTCGCAGTTGCGAGTTTAGGCTATATCTTGCAATTCTGAGGGAAAAAATTGTGAAATTAAAAGTCGCAATTATCTTTTCAATTGTTTTATTCAGTGGCGGAAACAAGCTTCCATAAAAAGCTTGTCAGCTTAACAAATATAGGTGTTTTTCTTCAACTTCTAAATAAAAGAGCTTATTTTTCAGGTGTTTTCAGTCATGCTGAACGTGTAAATTGTATTGTAAATTGTAAATTGCATTGGCACTTAACCATTGCTATCTCGAAGGTATGTGTTTAAGGTATCCGCTTCGTTAGGCCTTATTCTGTTGACTGCACACATAAGGCATCATGCCATGTAAATTGTAGGCACTGAAGAGATCTAGTCATTCTCCGCTCCTGTCAATTTCCTCAGCAGAGGATCTCGAAGCGAGAAGTTAGTCTTGTCTCAAGCTGAGTGAAGAGCAAGACGTCTTCTCCCTCCTCACAATTACACCACTGTCACGCTAAACAGCTGCACGTCATGTCGCCATTGTGCTCGTGTTTTTGTAAGGCATTGCAGGTGCGAGAAACATCCTTATCGCTGCTGGAACATATTCTGGTCTTTACATATGGATGAGCTGCACGAGAAAGTGCGGCGCAGAGAACTAGTTGATAAAGAATGTGGACTGATGAGATATTCTCCTACTGACACGTCGCATTTGCCGGCTTCTCCAACTAATATGCTTTACCTCGTGTTTACCATTCCAGGGAGAAATGTGGGACTGTGCTACTTTGCCAGAGGAGCACATGAGAGATGTCAATCAACGTGTCGGGACAAGGGATTTAAAGATGTCGTGCCGCAGTCAGAGATTTAACAGTGTGGTCTGTGTCAGGTGTCAACAACTTCACCATCAGAATTGTAATGCTGTAAGACACATATCATTAGTGTTTGATTTGCACCTCACCTGAAGAACGCTAACTGCTTTTTCTTCAGACTTGGAAGTAGTTTCACATTTAATAAAATATTTGACTTTGAACACTGCAAGCTGCACGACTGCCTAGTGTTTCAACACTTTTGCCAAGACTTATGAATTTCAATTGAATTGGGTAATCTTTCAGTGGTGTACATAACATGAATTCAGAATAAATGCATTTCATTTAAGTAATCAAGCATTTCATTTAAAACAATTATGCGCTTTGGCATTAATATGACAAATTTTATGCATGGCAAAGTTAAGCATTAATACACAATGCATTCAATTGATAAAAAGTGACAGTAAAGACATTTATGTTACAAAAGATTTCTGTTTCAAATAAAAAGTGTCCTTTCTAATCATCTAAAAATCCTGAAAAAAAAAAAAACGAGTGAATCACGGTTTTCACATTTTAAACAATATTTCAACACTTTAAGAAATGTTTTTTAAGCAGCAAATCAGTATATTAGAATGATTTCTGAAGGATCATGTGACATTGAAGACTGGAGTAATGATGCTGAAAATTCAGCTTTACATCACAGGAATAAATTACATGATTTTTTTTTATATAAAACATCTATTTTAATAATAATTTCACAATATTCATATCCGATTTCCAACATAGATCAAGCTTCCCAACCAGCCGACTATCTGTTTGTCCAAACAATGGTAGAAGGGTGAGGGTTCAGGAAACAGTCGGTTCTCATTACTTTTTGCTACTTTGAACGTGGCTCGTCCAATCACAATTTAGAGTCAGAGCGATCCATTTTATAACTAGCATTTTCTTTTTTTCCTTCAAAATAAATCACAGTAATTTAATGTCTTTCTTCCTAAGTGACATTTTGCATCATGCATGGCTTGTAGGCCATAGCACACAATGCTAACAACCTACATAGCCTATATGCTATTGCGAGATCACTTGATGTCAGGGCTGCACAAAGCAAAACAAGGTAACTAGGTCTTTGGCTGTACAATCTCTTCTTGATTTGTATAATTCACCGTTTTAGAGCGAGACAGGGAAGGAGAGCGCTTCTACGAGACAGAACCGAACACAAATAATGCAGTATGATTTCCCAAAAGGACCTGTTAATGGCCAACACATGAATTGATCTCTCACCAGTCTCACCAGTAATTGGGATGCTGACTGTGGTGTCACTTTATTGATTTTTCACTGGTAGCCAACTTGCTCCCGGGTTGTAGGACAACGATGACTAAATAACAGCCAGACCAATGATCTTAATGCTAGGAGCCAAGCACAGCTATTGATTTCATTACTGAATGCCTCCTAGGCTCCAAGCACATACATTTTTTGTATCGACCCAAGGCGGCCTCTACATTTCTTCCTGCACTGTCACATGCACTGTGCCTGGGCATTCAAAAGCAGAACGCTGAGTAGGCCTATGTACAAATACTTGCCTGGATGCATGTTTACACCATAAATTGGCATCATGCAATCAGCATGTGAAGGTGACCCGCTTTGACAGGGTTGGCAGTTTTATGTCTCCAAAAACACGTCTGAATTACTGAATTTACTACATGGTTCTCTGGATAATAAAGTGCATCATCCGGGTGTTTGAAGTGCACTTTTTCTTTTTGGAATTTTCAGTGTGAACACATTACTCACACTATTTATACTACAAAATGGGATAGAATAGTGCACAAGTCTGCTGTGAATTGGGATGCACATATGAGTGAAGTCTTGGTATATCCATAGTTTTTGGTGAGTCTCAGGATATCGTTTCTATGTCAACCAGAGCTTAACGGCAACAGCAGCCAAAAAAAAGTCATAATTATGACAAAAAAGACAATAAATCATAATTACAATATGATATTAAAAAGTTGAAATTAAACCATAATCATGAGATAAAAATCCAAATTATTAGATACTAAGTCATAATTATGATAAAAAGTTCAAATTATTACATAAAAATGTGAATTTATGAGAAAAATGACATAAAAATATGTTTTTAATTAATTTCATAATTTTGACTTTTGGGCTTCCATATAAAACCTTAAATAAATTACTATAAACACCGTAATTTAGATCAGAAGAACAACAAACCAGTAAGAGATACAAAGAATGAAAAGGTTGGGAAAAAAGGTTTATTTTAGTGTCCTTGTTACACGTTACATGTAGGGTGAATTGCCCTAATGTGGGACACTGCCTAATGTGGGACACCTAAGGTCTAGTGTTTGTAGGTCCCCCATAAATACATGAATGACAGTGAAACTATGGGTTAGACAAAGCTGTGGTGTCATGTGATCAAAATCACATGACCTATCAAATGTCCAATCATATTTGAGGGTGGAGCAATCATCAAACAGGAGGCACCTTGTGTGAAGACCATCCGAAGGCCATTGACATAGAGATTTAACAAGTTTGATATTAAGGAGTTAAATACATTTTAAACAATGCAATCCTGGTACTTTTTAGCCTAATATGCTTATGAAATGTTTGTCCATCAAAAAATAGTCTAACTTTGTGTGTATAAACTATATATTTTATATTTTTAACAAATTTCTTAGTGTCCCACATTAGGAAATGTGGTTTCCAATTCTGGGACAGCATGATCAGCCTAATGTGGGACAGTACTTCAATGAGTCAAAAATGTGTGGTGGGTCATGGTTTGTGGGACAAACATGGTTATTTACATGGTTTTAGTCTTGTAATGCAATATTACAATACTGTTAATGCAGATTTTTACAGTAATGTGAATTTTTTATTCTTGAAGGGCAGTTTGAAGGCTCTTTTTTTGTGTATGTGTGCGTGTGCATGCCTACATATGTCTCTCTCTCTCTCTCTCTGTGTGTGTGTGTGTGTGTGTGTGTGTGTGTGTGTGTGTCATGTATGTGCCATGTATGTGTAAAAGGTATAGTTGACTTAAAAATGAAAAATAGCTCTGAATTTAAAAATGCAGTAGAAAACCAATAAAGCAATTCCACTTTATTTTATGCATCTGATTAATTCAATGAAATGTATTTTAGATCACAATGGCAAAGGTGAGAAAGACAGGGACAGATTGTCACAGAAAGAGAGGCAGAAACAGGGAAAGGATAAGAGAAAGAAACTTAATCAGTGGAGGCAGGACAGGATGAAAAGAGCCATAGAGGAGTATTGTTGAGGATGGTGGGGTCCCTCAGCTGAGACTGTTGGCCAGGGCATGGAATGTCCCTATCTACTCTCCAGTGAATCTAAAATAAAAGATTTTACTATTCTACATGTATCAATGTGATTTTTGGTCTTTTATCATAGATTTTTCAGTGTCCCACATTGGGGAAACGTTCTGTCCCACATTAGGAAGCTGCAGATTTTCTCAGACGACTTGCAATAAGAGCACTAATATGTCTATAATTTATCTTATGAATGGGTTATCTGAATTTTCTCTTTTGATTTGATTAGGATACATCCTGGGGTTTTTAAAATGGTATTGGGTGTGGATTTAATGTTTTGGTTACACATCGCAATATGTCACAGAAGTCTGAAGTGCAAAAAATGTCCCACATTAGGGCAATTCACCCTACTTACTATAGTAACAACAGTAAATTATGCATAATTACATCATGCGAATAACCCTAAACCAAACCTAATCCAAACCCTATTGTAAGTATATGTGCTGTTAATTATTACTCATTACTTTAATGTATTAATAATTAGTGATTACATTGAAACAAGGACACCTTAAAATAAAGTGTAACCAAAACATTTTATTATTTAAAGTGCCCCATTATACTTTTTCAAGCATTATCTTTCATGTAGTGTGTAATATAGCTGTTTGTGAATGTGAAAGGTCTGCAAAGTTTTAAAAATCAAAGTGCACGACAAATAAAGTTATTGCCTCCTAAACGAAAGAATCGATTCTGAACTGGCGAAACGAGTCTTCAGCAATTCCAGTCTCGCTTCCTGTTACATATATGTAACTGTAACAAATTTGCATAATGCCAGCCTACAGTCTTCATTGTGATCAAAGTCTACCTTACCCCGCCTTCAAACACTAGTTGTAAATGAGGCCTGGAAGAATTTGGTTCGTGTTGCCGACATTTCGAGAGACGGCGTTTTCAGGGCTATGTATCAAGCGCTGAGGAAGCCTCTGGAGTGAAAAATCAGATATGGTAATAGCCGTTTCATTTCGACCAATCACAACCAATCACCAATCAACCAACCACAACCAATTTCGACCAATCACATCTGATTGGTCAGACGGCCCTGTCTGACCAATCAGAGCAGAGTTTTGGAAAGGAGGGGTTTAGAAAGACTGTTTTCATACTCTTTCAGAAACGAGGTGATGTGCGATGTATTTATGAGGAAATTAAAGTGTTTTTTTGATCTTGGATGCATGTAAACTTATTATAGGAAACCTCCAAAACAAAATGAGGATCCTTTAAAATAGCATAATAGGGGCACTTTTTACCTTGCTTAATGTTAAAGATTCTCTTAGTCCATCAGTACTTTAACTGCAAACAACAATGTTACCTAAGATAATATCACAGAAACAGCACGACAGCTTCTGGTTAAAGGCCTCCTTGTGAACACTTGAAAGTTGTCTGCAGCTCCTGTAGGCGTCTGTTAAGTTCTTTCAGTCTTTAATAATCTATCCATCGACAATGACCCTTAACTAGCAGAGCCATTAGGAAAAGAGGCTACTTGTTCTGCGCTTAATTACGGCAAACACTGGTGCTCATTATCGTAAAGAGCTTGATTCCCCATAAGCTTCACCTAAACTCTGAGTTTAATGACAAAATTAGTCAACCTGTACAATTGCTAATGATCTATTATGAAAATCAAACACACAAACAACAGTTAAGTGGAGACTCAAAAATCACTTTCAGAAAACATTACCATCACAAATCCGCTCAAAATATGTCCAATGCATAATGCTAGCTGTAAATGACCTTGGATAAATGCTTCAGCCAAAAGTAAACGTTCATGGGGATTCACTAAGAAACAGAAAGAATTCTATCATTTGAAAATGCATTGCTTCTGTTCATGATGGTTTTAAATTCAACAAACCAGTGCAGGTTAACAGATAAGTCTGGTTCAAGCAAGTTAATAGTCAAATTTTCAAAAATGTATCTACAGGCAAAGTTTTGCAAACTAAATATCACCAATCTCAGTTAATCATCTCACATTCCCAACAGTAGCTTGACACCTTTTTCGTAGCACGGGCCTACGAGTGAGTTACGTCAGAGTAGTCATGGGCGGAAGGTCTCATATCGGATATGGCTCCGGGGTGCAAATTAAGATAATTACGTACTGTGAATTCCTCGATAAGTGGCCCTCCAAACTCAGACGGTACCGTGTTCACGCTTACTTAATGCACATCTGAACAAAAGCTCCTGCTCCTGCTAGGCGTAACTCTTGGGCCTCGGCGCTCTGCAGGAGGGCTCGTCTCATTAGGATGCTTATTTTAACGAAGCGTCTCCACGCTGCAGATCACTGCGTGGCCCCATGGATCCGCTCTCCTCCTCACAAAGGGAAATAAATCTCTTTTCGGCAGGATAATTACCAAGATAATTTTATCCGTAATGATGCTTGTCAGTCAGGAGAGCTGATGAAATTAGAGATGTTCTTGTGTAAGGAAAAAAAGAGAGAATCCCAGCAGATTTATCTGTCAAGAATGAAGAGAGATGAATAAAGAAACTAACGAAAGAACTTTCTTTTCTTCAACCTTACATATAATGGTGTTCAGATGAATCTTACACAAACATCAGTGTGTTGTTAAAGAAACGGTTCACCTAAATATGAAAATTCTGTCATTATTCACTCACCCTTATTTTCCAAACCTATATGATGTTATTATTTCTGTGGAACACAAAAATAAGTTTGTTTAAGAGTCACTATGTAGCTCTTACCATATAATAATAATAATTTGTTACATTTATATAGTGCTTTTCTCAGCACTCAGAGCACTACATATGGAAGAGGTGAATCTCCTCAACCACCACTGATGATGATGAGTCGGCAGCCATATTGCGCCAGAACGCCCACCACACACCAGTTTATTGGTGGAGAGGAGACGGAGTGATGAAGCCAATCAGTATATGTATATGGATATATATATATATATATATATATGTATATATATATATATATATATATGTATATATATGTATATATATATATGTATATATATATATATATATATATGTATATATATATATATATATATATGTATATATATATATATATATATTTGGGGATGATTAGGAAGCCATGATGGATGGGGGCCAATGGGCAAATTTGGGATTTTTAATCACCACAGACAGTCAGGACCTTGGTTTAACGTCTCATCATTCTGAAGGATGATAGAATGTCTGGAAAGTTCCAAAATGGACCAAAAATTCCAAAAAATCTCCATAAATGGCTCAACATGACTACTGCGTTATATTTCAAAACTTTTGAAGTCATCCGACAGCTTTGAGTGAGGAACAGTTACAACAATGACACATCAACACCATTGGCAGCAAAATGGCATTGGTTGCAAAAGCCATTTTTAAATTTTGAACTGTAACATTTCATCTACAAATATTTTATTTGTACTATTTTTGCATTTTAAAAAAATCACTTAACTGGAATAGTACAGCACTAGATACTAATTGATTTTTTTTATGCAAAAATAGTAATTTCTTTTTTTTAAAAAGTCAATATTTTTGATGTTTGTAGATGCTTACAATAATTTGGTATGGTAATATTACTTATATTGTGTCATACACATGGTTAATTGCTTCTGCTTGTATCCTACAAGTGGCTTTGGATAAAAGCATCTGCTAAATGAACAAAAGTAAATAAAAAACTTGAGATATTGCACATGAAGTCATACGGTCTACTTTTATTCTTGGATTTTTTAGTCCAAGTTGGAACTTGACTATGGAAGTTCGAGTTAAAAAAAAAGAAGTAATTGTGACTTCATATCTCACAATTGAATTTATTTCTCAGATTGTGGCTATTTCTTATTTTCTAATTACCTCAGTATAACCTTTTTTATTATTTATGGGTACAAACACTTCCACACTTGACAGATAAAATGTCAAACAGTAAAACGTTCATGTCAAACATAAAAACAGAAAATTAAATATTTCTAATTTTGTGTTTCATGAAAGACAATAGAACATACAGGTTTGGGAACAAAATGAGTGAGTAAATGATGACAGAACTTTTTTGTTTAGCGCACTAACCATTTAATCCATCTAAAGTCCGCTGAAGTGTTGACATTTACATTAACGTTGGTGTTAGAGATAAAGCAATCTTTTGGCTGGTACATTATAAATGCCTGCTTTCCATTGGTGGACATCATATATATCTTGACACTTCATTAGCTGTTCACACACACACACACCTGGATGTAAACATGTAGACATGCTCAACTTTATAGTCGGTGCTAGGAAAAGCTAGCACAGCCTTTTAACCACACACACACACACACACACACAAAAACAACAGCACTTGATCGCAACATAGAAAGCTAGAGAGCCAATACTTACTCCAGTGGCACTGCAACTGCACAGCTTTGATCTTAGATGTGAATTCTCTTAACTTGTCTGGGCTTTCAAAAAAGGGCTACTTAAATAATTTCAGAGATGCCGCTTTTCTTCGACGTGGCAAAGGTAGAGCCCTCCTGTGGATTTGGAAAGATAAAAGGTGTTCAAACAGACATCACGACAGGTTTATTATATTACTTAGCATAAGCACTGCCAAGCATCCCTTAAAGGAATAGACATCTTGTGTTTTTTTCCTTTAAACAACAAAAAATTAACAGTGAGGAATTGGGACCCTACTCTTGTGTTGTATCACTCAACAAAGGCGCGTGAACAATCGCTTATTATGTCAAACTTTGACAATGACAGAATTGGAACAGGGCTTCTTCAGCGCTCTGTCCCCCACGGGGAGCCCCCCCCCACACACACACACACACAACTCTGGAAAGAAAGTTTACTTTCCCTGTCATATGAAATTACATTCGCATTTGCGGAGCGTAACAGACCATCAGAACGGAAACAAGTAACAGTGTTGGGCGTAACGCATTACGAGTAGCGTGAGTTACATAATCAGAATACTTTTCTTCAAGTAACTAGTAAAGTAACGCATTATTTTTAAATTTACAACAAAATATCGGAGTTACTTTTTCAAATAAGTAACACAAGTTACTTTGTTTTCCCATTTATTGACTACTTTTCATTTCATTCAGTCTGAGGCTTCTTCATTTCACTTTTGCCATGAAAGGGCCTTTACATTTGCCAAAAATAGAACTTTTGTTTTTGTTATTAACGCATTGCTTTCTATAAAAATTAACCAAGTAACGGAACTAGTTTCTTTTTTTGGGAGTAACACAATATTGTAACACATTATTTTTAAAAGTAACTTTCCCCAACAGTGACCAGTAAGGTATTGTGGAACATATTAAAGACCTTTAAGGTTGGCCATCGAGTAAACTAGCTTTTTTTTTCAGACATTTGAGTGAATATTCCCTTATATCAGTACATTAGCATTAAAGCTCAACAGCCCCAGGCCGAGTATCCATGCTGATATTCCACACAATAGCAATTGTGATATTGTTTTTATGCAAAAGTTCAACTAACAAGTTAATACTAAGCAACTAATATTTTAGACACAATATTTATTGTTCTGCAAACTAAAAAAGTTACACAAAAAACTAAAGCAGCAAAAACACTGTTTTTATTCCGATTTGAGTAGATGAATGATTCAATGACTTACTAATAAAAAAGTTAATAAGTTAATTGTGTGTGTGTGTGTGTGTGTGTTTATATATATGCTAATTTTAAAAATAAAACAATACATTTATACAACAAAATATAAAATTATATATATATATTGTTTGTTATATATATAGATTTGTGTTGATTGAGTGAATGATGCTTCAATGACTCTAGTATTAGTATATTAACTAATAGACCATTTGAACTCATTGATGGACCGCAACTTTTATAGAAATGTTCCCTTTATTTTACAAACTGCAAAAGTTAGTTTCACTCAAAATATTCTGTAATGTTTTGCTTGCTATTCATACTGAATTTAACCTCCCTGGCAGCAATACAACTTGAAATGACTTCAACGAGAAAAGCACAGACAGGATGAAGTCTGCTGTGGTAAAATGAATACACCTCAAACAGAGTCATTAGCAGGAAAGGGTTCACAAATTAAAGCAGTAAAAGAGACTAAAGATCGATTGTTGAGGATTTCGCCTGGCATCTCGGCGTGAGAACGGCATCCGGATGGTTGCGTGCAGTAAGGAGGGGTCTGGATCATACGCTAACCTCCATTCAGCGTGCTAGCTGGCGGCCCCAGTCATTGACAGGAAGGAGTGGGCCACCAGGGCATTGATTGATTAATCAAAGCTAATGTGCTTTTGATCAGCGGGGGCTGCCCTATTAACCAGCGAAGGAAAGAGGGGGAGAAATGCTCCATCTTTTATTTACCCACTTGCAAGGTCCCTCGTTGGCTTCCATCGCTGACTTCAAAGGAGACTGTGACAATTCTGTCACAGTTTTGACTGATAGAAAAAAAAAGTTTTTTACACATTTTCCCTCGACAGTAGATTTTGTTTAATCGTTTCCAGCCTCGCTCTGTTTTAATATGTGTCGAGGAAGAGAATACAAGTCTCATGTTTTCTTCATGACTGTTTCCTTTCTCGTCTAGTTGTCTAGTGGGTTGTCCTCTTTTTCGCACTGTGCCATTTAATGCCATGCACTGCCTGTCACAAGGACACCCAGGGAAACTTCATGCAACTTTTTGTTGTTTGCTATAATTTATCCCCTTGTTCCAGGTTGGAGTGCACACACTTTTCGGTGTCAAGCATGTGTTGTGCGAGGCCTAAAACGACAGTATATATACAAACCTCCCCTAAGAAAACACTATTATTCATTTGTTTGCACATCAAATGATGGATATTTAGAAATAATTTCAAAGTGAATGTAAAAGAGTCCTTGATACACCTTTATTCTAACAGAAAACCATTTATTTATTTAAATACTATATAGTTTTTAGATTTTAAAAAGTTATAGTGTGCAATGGCACAGTAGTTTTCTGACCTCATACATCCACCAGAAAATTACTTTGGAACCAGTTGGTTAATTAATTGCAAAAGTTTGGCTAAGAAAATGAAGTTAGATCAGAGAAAAGGTCTGACATTTGTATTATATTGTATATACACACTTTTATCAAGGCACAACTTTATATAATAATTGACCAATAATAATAACTACCTACATGAGGCCTCACAAAAATGTTATAATTTACTGAGTTTTTAAAAACATTGACGGATAATTAAAAAATCCGGTTATTAAGTCACGTGGCTCACCTTATATACGTAATATACGCCATATAATAATATTTAGACTATAACTGCTACAAAGAGCTGTGCAAATATAGTGTTGGTAGCACATTTTGATAGGTAGCATTATTCGGAAGAATTTATGAGTGGCCCATTGTGAATTCTCTCGATTCCCCCAATGGCCATCCCAGGCCTGCTCTGAGGACGTGAATAGTCATCACATAATTATGGTAATTCTGACATATACATTTTTACAATACACTACAGCCTTGCACCTTATTAAGACTAAGAGTAGAGAAGTTCAACTAAGAGAAACTTAAAAAAGAGCCTACAAATACATCAACTTCAAAACTGAAGGGCAACTTCTTGGCCACAGCATGCTTTTGTGGACACAACAAGACAATCAACTGCACACAAACCCACCCCAGAAGGCACGTTTGCTAGCCTTGTGGCGTTTCATATCATGTTCAAAGTTCCTAAAAGTACACTTGTTTCTTTCTTTACATTCAGATGAAGGGAGACCCACCTGAGTGTAGACTATCTGAGTGAGTGAGGTATCCTTCTACATCTTGTTTCATGTTGGGTGACTCTCAAAGTCAAGGAAAACTCAAGGTCTTTTTGCCGGGTCCTTCCGAGGTCTCTAAAAAAAAGTTCAGAAGCAACTCTCTCAACACGTATAGAAGCAACTTATTACACAAATGGCACTTTGTGTGAAGCCGCCTTTGTCTTTGTTTTTCCTCTTTAGTTCTCGTTCCCTCCCCTCCCGTTCTCATTTGAGAGCATGTTTCCTGCTCAACCCCTGCCCTTGAGTTTTTCCCAATGTCAGTGCACACTTCAAACACCAGCTGACAAGCTCAGAGGAGTCTGCTGAGAATCCCTATTCGAAACAATTATTCTGTCTCCTACATGCTGGCAGATCTCTTCCCAGAATATTACGCCTTATCAAAAGGTCCCTTTGACCCATCAACAACTCCATGGACGTGCTGATAAATTTGCCCCTCGCCGGTAGGTTTAAATATAGTTATGCTCATATGTTTAATAGATAAAAACAAGCAGTGCAGATGCCGATTTCTAGAACCGGGAACGCCTGGAGAACATGTTTGGGTCGAGCAAACTCTCTCTTTCTCTGTATCTTGAACCTTCAGGCAGTTACTGTACCTGGGAAAGGTTTTTTAAACAAACAACTGGCTTTCATCTTGTGAAACTAAATCATTGGGGTAAAACACCTCAGGAAACTTGTCCGTAGTCTGGATTTGGAAACGCAGCTCACACAAGATACAGACGCTCCTGTGAGGAACCTCTTTACCAATGTAATTCTCAACCTTTACAGTCCCGTTTGATTTTACTTTAGGATAAGAGTCGTCATTTGAATTCCAAAATAGCCAAACTGGTCCAATTTGACCCTAAATCACGATGTGAAAACCTGCATTTTAAAACAGCATTTATAAAATTCCCCGTACAGCCTCACAGGAGTCAATAATTACACTCCCTGATTAGAAACAGGACGATCAATAAAGATCACTGCCATGTTTTTGGAGTATCCATCAAATGTTGTAATCTGCGAATGGAGCTTGATCTTTTATTGCCCCTCCCTCAAACTCATCTTCACCAGCTGAACCTCCTTTGCGAGCTTTTTTCATTTATTTGGAGTATTTTCATATTGATTGTGCTGCAACTGTGGCCTTTTGTTAGGTCTGAAATATGGCCTTGTTAATGTACATCAGATTGCAGAGGATCAGTTTCACCTCTCAAGAAGCTCCAACACCAACTAGTAGTGGGTTCAGGGATTGCAAAAGGGATCTTACCTATTATATTACTTATTAATATACTATTAATCAAATGAAATAAACTTAATCAACAACCTTTACCTGTGAACATTAGCCACTTAATTAAAGCTTAAAAAACAAACTTTTTCAACTTTTACAGTTTTCTATTGTCAACCTGCATAACCTTTTACTTGAATGAGGATTTATTGATATGGGGTAAATGCCAACAGTTAAGCTCACGTTAGTCTTTGTAAAAGCCATTCACCTTCCATTTCATCAGCCCTGTAGCGTTTTAATGGATTATAAATACTTGGCTGATCTGTCAATGACAAATAATTTATCCACTGCAGATCTGAGAGGGATCAAAGCTAATTAACTTTTCCTCGTTAATTTCAGCAGTGGAGTTTGACAAGTGTGGCTGGAGCAAAGGCTCTTCGGAGAGTCAAACATCAGACCGGCGGTGCCAGGTGAGGCCCGAGCGCATTTGATCTCGTATACATGTATTCCTTCACTACTCGGTCGCAAGGGAGCTCCGTGCCAAGGTCAACATTCAAAGACATTCAACTGCACGCAACGAGAGACACTCCTGCAGTGGCTTTCTTTTGTTGTGCGCATCACAGCAGCATCAGAGGGTGCGGACTGACACTAGTGAAGTCCCTGGATAGCATCGCTACCGGTTTCCGTCCCCTTCACGGGAAAAGCTGGTATACCTTCTAATTGCATCATTAATATCATTAGGGATTAATTGTCTTCTCCGCCTTGTTCACTCCTACTGTGTTGATGAGGCGCAAAGTGTGAGTTTTGATGACCTTCAACCCAAAGTGAATAAAAGAAAACTTGTCTCCAGTGGCTGAATGGAATTTCTTGATGTGTAGTGAAGGACGGCTTTTCTTATGCATATCTTCATTCTAGCTCTCCCTTTAACCTTTCTGGCAGATCTGACGCTTTGAAGGAAATATTGAGTCTGAGACTGCGGAAAATTTAAGATTTAAAATCTAATTTAAACCTGGAAATACTGACAGATTTTTCAAAACAAAACAAACAAAAATGAGCTTGTTTAACTGAAATGAAAAAAAAGAAAAAGAAAAAAAAAAGAGCTCAAATACAAAAAAAAAATACAAAAAATTGCTCATATAACTGAAATGAAAATAAAATAAAAACAAAACAGGAGCAAAAATAAAATAAAAAATAAAATAAAATAAAAAATTGCCCAAATAAATGAAAATAAAACAAAAACAAAACAAAAGAGCGAGAAAAAACATTTGTTTATATAACTGAAGTTAAATAAAAAAAAAACAGTGAAATGAAAATATAAATAAAATATAAAAGAAAGAAAGAAAGAAAGAAAGAAAGGAAGGAAGGAAGGAAGGAAGGAAGGAAGGAAGGAAGGAAGGAAGGAAGGAAATTTATTTTGAACTCATCACAGGAGAAAAATAGATAAGCAACAAATTGATAGCTATGTCAGCAAAAGAGTAACTTGACTGTAGCTAAACTATATTAGATTATGACAAGCATGTAGCTTGGAAAGTTCCCCAACACTGTGCACATATACGTGCATACATGGACAATATCCGTTTTGTCAAGACTCCTAAATCGAAGATGTCAAAACAAGCATGTTAACATGCAATTGACACAAAACTGTCAGGCTTCACTGTCATATGCAGCTCAATAAATGCAACCAATTATTCATAATCTCACCGGCAGCGTTTCGAAGACAACTTCTGACATCCTGTCACAGATCTTTTTGCAGTCGTTTTGCTCTCTTTTGTCTCCGAGCATGTTCAAATTCAGCAGCCGAGAGATGACTTGCCAATGATAAGCAATGGCACCCTATCAGAATGAATGCAGCACATGTTTCTGTTTAAGCACCCTTGAACAACTCTCAAGACAAATGAGAATAACATAAGATGTGTGTATGCTATTAATCACACAGAATAACATGTTTCCATAGCAATTGATTACGAGGTAGGCTGCTGTTGCCGCTGGGTAATATGTGAAAAGCACACACACAAAACCGCCAACACGCAAAAATCCTGGCCTGTGACGATGTAGTTGACAGGTGACGCACGTGTCATTAAAAATGATTTTTTTTTTTTTTTTTTTTTGCCTGGAAACGTCACCCTGAGCGCACCATTTTTCACAACTGCTTCAAGGAACAAAGAGAAAGAAAAAACATTTATGAATAAAACAGCAGAAAAGCAATCAATCTGAAAAAAGACATTTGTCAGAGAGTGAGTGAGTGGCGACCGGTTCAGAAACCGGGTTACAAGAGCGTTTACATAACGGCATACATTCTGAATTAAAAATATATGACAGATTGACTTCTTAAGTTTATTGTTAGAACTCATAATACTGGGAATCAGGGTCCAAATGTACTTTTTGCCACACATGCCAATAGCAAGTGAATTAAGATTCATTTTCAGTCTAATACACCCGTAAATGTTTATTAATTATGATTAATTAATTAATAATAAATTAGTAAAATGTATAAAATAACTTAATAATAATAATAATGGTAACACTTTACAATTATGTTTATTTTGTAAACATTAGTTAATGCAATAACTAACATGAACTATCAATGAGCAATTGTTACAGTATTTTTTCATCTTTGTTAATAAAGTCATTTATTGTATGTTTATGTTAGTTCACAATGCATTAACTAATGTTAATAGATACAACATTTTATATTAATAATGTATTAGTAAATGTTGAAATTAACATTAACTAAGATTAATAAATGATAGTGTTGTTCATTTTTAGTTTCATGTTAACTAATACTGTAAAGTGTTACCATAATAATCTAGCATAATTGTTTCTATTTATTTATTCAGTTAGTCCTCATATTATAATTTTGGCAGCTTCCTTCATTCAAAGAATATTCTACATGTTGCCACGAGTCTTTGATTTTCATCGATCGCATCATGAAGGGTCAGATACCGCTCTTAAGCCATGTATTATGTCAAAGCTCAAAATAAAGTTACCAGCCAACTACAGAGTAGGTTTTATTTACTCGGCAAAGGCAGTTTTGACTTGCATTTGGCACGTTTTGGACCCCATTGGGAATGCTATTGTGAACCACAAAGTTTTCCCATTACAAGATTTCCATGGGATGTTAAGAATTGTATCAGATTGTATGTCAAATGTAATGAAACACTTCAAATGCAAAACAGCGCCTTGAACAGTAGACCTACATATTCTAATGAATAATTCACATGTAATTCAGTCATTCCCTTTGGCATTTCAGCTGTTTCCTTGGTTCATTTACATTTCATTCGCTGCATGACCTCATAATCAAATTAGACTGCTAGAACAAATGGATGTGTTCATAAAGATTTGAAAGAAAGAAAATTTGATAAAGGGTGGAAACGAATGCTAAAACTTAACTAGGGCTGGCTGATATAGCACATATTCACAATATATTCACAATACTTTTGCTAGCAATACAAAATACAGAAGACAAACTTCAGTGGCAAAAATGGTGTTAAAGGTTGATAAGTTTCAATAATTTTTGTGAACTCTGATTCAATTTGTTTGCATCAGCATACAATAATATTCAGTCTTCATTTGACTTTTTTTTTATATTAAACGTATATTAAAATACATGTTTCTGTTTATAACTGTTTTACTACATTATATAAAAAAAAACTTCCTGCTGTTCATTTTGTGAAAAACACTGGTAAACTTGTTATTTTTTTAATTCGATTTTAGTACTATATTTTAGTAAAAATCTATATTTTACTATATTTATCTCTTGCCATACAAGAAAGACTGTCCATGAATTTTCAGGGGTGGGTCACCAGGTCTTTCCCCAACCCTCCCCATGACACACACACACACACACACACAGACACAGGCCACTGTGCCACCCTGATAAAATACAAGTATACATAATATACAATAATTTCTTCTTATGCATTAGTCAAATTTGTTTGTTTCAGCTTAAAATACATGATTATAGCATTGTTTTTGTGTTAGACAGGTGGAGAGGACCAAGATTAATAAAACTCACAAATTGTATTTTCCAGCTATACGAGTTCGTAAGAAATACACATGCCTGAAGGAGAGAATGTGATTGAGTAAAAGAGAGGCAAGAGCTAGGAGAAAAGCAGGGAAGAAAGCGAAGGAGAGGAAGTGTTGTCTGTGGAGGGGAGAATCAATCTAAAGGCTAACTCAATCCCTCAGCGTTATCTGGCTTGGTGGCGTGGGCCACGGGTCCAGATTGCAGATGATCTACATGCCTTTATGTAAGTGAAGCTAATCTGTCATGGCCTCGGGGAGCACTGGGGCTCCATCACTCTTACTCAGCCCTGCCAGTGTGGCCTCATAAACCACTACAGTCACTGCTAATGAAACACAGGCACAACACACAGCTGACAATCAGCTGAGCAGCTGATCAATGTGTGTCAGATAGATAAAACTAGATAGAGTCATAGATAGGACAGACAGACAGACAGACAGAAATGAACAGAAAGATAGAAGGATATATGGACAAATGGATACCGTCTATGGATGGACGAACGAACAGAAGGATAGACAGCAGACAGACAGAAAAACAGACAGATGGATGTACTGTATGGACGGACAAACGGACAAGCAGATGGATGGATGGATGGATGGATGGATGGATGGATGGATGGATGGATGGATGGATGGATGGATGGATGGATGGATGGATGGATGGATGGATGGATGGATGGATGGATGGATGGATGGATGGATGGATGGATGGATGGATGGATGGATGGATGGATGGATGGATGGATGGATGGATGGATGGATATGTGGACAAATGGATACTGAATATGGATGGACAAACGAACAGAAAGATAGAAGGATAGACAGACAGACTGATATATGGATGTACTGTATGGACGGACAAACGGACAAGCAGATGGATGGATGGATGGATGGATGGATGGATGGATGGATGGATGGATGGATGGATGGATGGATGGATGGATGGATGGATGGATGGATGGATGGATGGATGGATGGATGGATGGATGGATGGATGGATGGATGGATATGTGGACAAATGGATACTGAATATGGATGGACAAACGAACAGAAAGATAGAAGGATAGACAGACAGACTGATATATAGACAAATGGATTTATGGACAGATGAACAAACAGATGGATGGATGGATGAACGGACGGACGGAAGGAAAAACAGATGGACAAACAAACGGATGGATGGATAGTAGATAGATAGAAATGAAATGAACAGAAGGATAAAAGGATATATGGACAAATGGATACTGCATATGGATGGACGAAGGAATTGATGGATGGATGGATGGATGAACGAATAGATGGACGGAAAAAAACAGATGGATGGATGGATGAATGCTGGATAGACAGAAATGAACAGAAGGATAGAAGGATATATGGACAAATGGATACTGCATATGGATGGACGAACAAACAGAAGGATAGATAAGACAGCAGACAGACGGATGGATGTATGGAAGAACGAATGGACTAGATAGATAGATAGATAGATAGATAGATAGATAGATAGATAGATAGATAGATAGATAGATAGATAGATAGATAGATAGATAGATAGATATTTCAAAAGTTTTTTTTCTGGGCTTTAATCAAGTTCTAAATAATTCTTTTTGAGCATTAATTAGTTCATTCTTCTGGATCCTGCTGCTTGTGGATCTCTTAGGAATGCTAATGCCAGTTCTACCATAGTGCTTATGCAGGTATTATTAAGCTTTTGTGAGAATAGCTTTTACTGCTTCTCTGTGAATACAAATCTAGTTGTGCTCCAGTTTTCCGACTGAATTTACCGAAGTTTCAATCTCGCTCCGCTCGCACCTCTCGGCTCATTCCCCATTCCGCAATTAATTCAGTCATTTATCCTCCATCCCAGTCAAGGGCACGGCCCGAGATCTCTTAATTAAAGAAGAAAGAGGGAGAAGAAAAAGAAAGTTCTCGGTCTTCAAACGAAGCTCTAACTGGCACGCGCTTTTATCTGATCATTTAAACTCTCTTAACCCCTCTTAATTAATCCCAAACACACACTTCTGACATCCAGCGCTTGATTAATGAAATTAGCTCAGCGGAAGTCAAATAACATCAGCCTCGGACAGTGATAGCGTAACCCCAGGTGCAGCTTACGAGATCTGTACGCTTGTCTGAGGAACAACTGCTGCTGGGAATCGCAGATATGAGAAAGTGATGCAAGAGGCCTTTGCGCTGACGTAAAGCGAGCGCTTTTACTTCTGACGGTTCAGGTTGCACCATGTCATCCAGAAATGTTCTTGGGTTTGCATTTTTTCTACAAGATAACTTGAAAAAAGACAATATAATAAAATACATTCTTAGTTTAGGACAGATACTGTGCTTCATTTCACTTCTTTTCTTTATAATTCTTTTCATAATAAACAGGTGTGATGTCTTTCCATTGTCACTGAACAGCTTTCATCGGCCCAAATCTGTGATTTTTTTAAAACTCAGGCCATAGGAAGTTCATGATAGGCGGGATAGCGTCCAGTCACGTAGTGGTAAATCTGTAACAATAAAAATTTTAGATTAAAATAACGTTCAGCTTCAGTAAAACTATATATGAGGACAAAGCTTTGTCAAACGCAGCTGCATTTAGCCTAATACATAAATAAAAGAGCTAATCTATATCCTATTCACCACAGGTGACCTGGGTCACGATGCCGCACTCCCTGAACAGTGTCTGTTTCCAGCCATAATGGATGGTAATTATCACTTTATCACATCTGAAGCCAGAATAGAGCGGTTTTGCGAGTGTGAAACAGTGTTGGTTTAATTACCTGGCGCTCGATGTCAGCTAACAGGCTACTTGCTCCTAGTCTGAAAAGGTGAGGATCAAGCCACTCGTCTCCGAGCTCTTCCTTCATCAGGGTCAGCCACACCACAGACTCCTGCGCTGTACGGATGCCTCCTGCGGGCTTGAAACCCACCTGAGGACCCACAAATGATCAGTCAAACTGGCTGGATGATTCCAGTTAAAGAAGGTGATTTAAGGGTATAATGGGTCCTTTACCTTATGGCCTGTCTTCAAGTAGTAGTCACGGATGGCCCGCACCATTACTATGGCAATGGGGTAAGTGGCATTGACTGACTCCTTGCCGGTTGAAGTTTTGATGAAGTCCGATCCTAGTGGTTAGAAAATACAAAGCCTTTTGACTACTGGCATGAAGTATGGTCCACTTTGATCCTCGTTCAGGCAGAGAAAAGCCAATTTTGGAGGGCATGAAGTAAAAAATGTCAGGGTGATATATATATATATATATATATGTATATATATATATATATATATATGTATATGTATATATGTATATGTATATATATATATATATATATATATATATATATATATATATATATATATATATATATGTATATGTATATATATATGTATATGTATATGTATATGTATATGTATATATATGTATATGTATATGTATATGTGTATATGTATATGTATATGTGTATGTGTATGTGTATATGTATATATGTATAGAAAACCTTTTTAATTATTTGGCATTAACTTTATTAGAATTATTAATTTAATTAAAATATTATTCATTATAAATATTGGAAACTATTTTGTCCAAATTATCCAAAAAGTCATGTGGTGCAACCAACATGCAAATAAATAAAAATAAATAAAATAAAATATATATTGACAAAGGACAATAAGTCTCTTAAAATATCTTTTTATGTACCTTTTTATGGCAATATATCTTTAGTTAAGGTTGTTAAATGTCATGTCATTAATAATTCATGATAATTTGAAAATGACGAAAATGATTAAAGGTCCGTTTACACCAAGGACGATAACTATAACAATAGCAATAAAGATATAGTTCAAAAAATTGTTCTACATATAAAAGAATAGCAGAATCCACACCACAACTATAACAATAACGGCACAGAAAGAAGAACAATAACGTTGAAGTCATTTTTTTTTCCAGCTGATGAATGATAAAACCATTGACAGCCAATCAGAATCCATCCTGCTTTAAAGAGCTGGAACAGAACGATATCATCCGCTGATGTGGACGCTAATATAGTTATTGTTATAGTTATCTTTATAGCTATCATTTTTGGTGTGAACAGGCCTTAAGATGTGTACACTTATTCACATGTATTCAAGGTGCAAGGAAAATATGCTTTTAATTTTTACTTAATGGTTACACCACATGACATTTAGAGTCATGAAGCTAAAACCTTTCTTGAAATCATATACAAGATTTTCAAAAGCATATGACACCAACATGAGAGCACAGAGTACATTTCAACGTGGTTTAATACATCTGCATATTTCAGGTCACACTGGTTAGTATTTTAATTCTTCGTCAATAAAAGCCAAACACTTGCATCTGACACTTGTTTGGCTCAGACTGAAAGGTCAAAGTTCAATTCTTCAAATTCGAAAGTCCAGCACATTTTTAGCACCTCCATTCAGGCACTTCAGAGAGGCGTCAGATTCTGAACCCCGACAGGACATTAGTCGCGAGGGCAGGGGAGGCTAGACAAGAACATATGGTCCCGTCGGCAGGGCTCAGAGGGTGTGCGTTCCTTCATCAATAAGAGCTTTCATTTCTCCCTTCCTCTCCTTCATAGCCAATTACGGTTTATCAGCGTTCCGATAAAAATAGAAGATAAAATGACGTTTCTAATGGATGAACCACAAACTGTGGACCAGCTCTAACCCCCAGCACCCGAGTCCCGCCTGCCCTTCCTCATGTCTAATGACTGTTCATTACCGCACAGAACAAGATGAACATTTTACAGTTCATTAAAGATACGTTCTATGTGTTTTTCCACTCTTTTTCCCACCCCTTCCCCTTTCCTCCGACACTCTTTCACTCTATTGCTCACCCTCTCCCTCAAACTGACATAATCCTTGAGATTCGTTCTGGGGAGTCTTAATTACACGATAATGGATAACGGTTATTAAACGCGGGCGACAGTAATGAAGCTCTATTCATTTGCGGCGGAGCGGGGGGACACTGCCGGAGAGCGTGGGAGTAAAATAGCTCCGGCGTCGCAGATTAATAGGTGAAATTATCATTCAATTTCAGAAACCTCATACGCAATTCATAGGAACAAGGGGAGATTAAGGAATGAGCGCGGCGACAAAAGCAATGCATTTTAATAACGATCCCTATCAGAGCCGCTGACAATTGGGTACAGTAATCGGCTTAATGTGCAATGGCTATTTAAGCATACAGTCACTGGCCTGCTCTGTGTGTGCGTGGGTGTGTGTGTGTGTGTGAGATCTGGATGCTGAGTGCGAAAAGGATGAGCAATGGCGCCACACTCTGGACAAAAGATCAAACTTGCTTAAGGCAAGCATCACTGTTGGTATTGATCATACCAGGGGGTCAGATTTAGCTGGTTAGCATGAGCAGTTAGTCCCTGCTGGTGGATGTTGTTACTGCACAGACACTAAAAAGTGTGCATTCTTCTGAGGCCCTGTCCCAAATGGCACCCTAAACACTACGAGTCCGCACTTTCGTGACGTAACGCGTGCGCATATCGACCGCAAAGGGGGCGCTCGTGAACACCCTACTGACACCTAAAATCACAAATGGGACACACTACGTTCTCATGGACTTAACGGACACGTTCACACGGCAGCCTTTATAAGTCCACAAGACTGAAAGTGCATATGAAGTGTGCCACTTGAGACAGGGCCTGACAAGGGTTGAAAAATTAAACAATACAGAAAAATCAATACATTTAAATAATTATTTAAAATTAATTAGACAATAATGGATAATGATCATTTAAATTATTATATATAATAATAATAAAAAAATAAAAAAAAGATTTTTAAATTAAAATTCATTTTGATATTATTGGAGGGCGTGAAGTGATAGAACTGTCCTATTATCATAATATAGAAAAAAACATTTAATAATAATTATTTTCTAACTTCAGGACTGCAAGCAGTTCTGCGAATTAAAATTAAAAGTTTCCTCTTAGATCTATGCTTAATGTCCTCACCTGCCATCATGGACACCAAGCTGGCCTTGTAAACGTTTGTGAAGGTTCCCAGCTCTCCCACTGCCAGGATGGTCTTCATATGAGCGTCTTCACAGGCCTCTCTGAATTGCCGGATCTCATCGTAGAGGGCTGAGGAGATCATTTAACAATGAGAGACAAAAATGTTCACCAGCTATCAAAGTAGAACTGAAGAAAAACATACTTTGTGTACTTTTATTGTTCTTTTATATAAAGAAGTGTGATGGTTATGGCCATTGTCAGCTGATCAGTTTGGAAGAGCCAAGAACTATTATGCCCTTTCACAAAGTCTTGATTTTGTTTTTGGGGTCTACTAGAAAAGGTTTTCATGCTTGAATGTTCAAAAAACACCTTATTTTTCACATATTTGACATTATTGCAGCACCTCTCTTCCAAGTCTGTCAGTAACGCTCTGTTTAGTTCCTACCTCTATGAAGCCCCTCCTTCCGAGAAGCTCAATGTGCTCTGATTGGCTGGCTGGATCAGTGTGTTGTGATTGGTCAAGCACTTAGCGTTTCGGAAATGTCACAAATGTTTCAACAAACTACTAACGTAATTCAACCAGGCCTTTTTTTGTGCATACCTTGGGGCGGGAATTATTTAAATGAGGAATATTGTGTCATGTACGTTCCTAGAAGAAAACTCAAGACTACAATCGTTTCAGGGAGTTCAGAAACAGTGCTTGCTGATATGGAGAATAACTCTGTTTGGAGTGGACATTGTATCTTTGCAGACCTTTTTCATGCTCAAACAGCAACATCACACACTTAAGAAAGTTGAACTGTAAAAAAGCATAATTAGGACCCCTTTAAACCAACAGAAAACAGTCTGGTTTAAGAGGATTTTTTTGGTAGGAATTGTATCTGCATTCCCTAAGTACCCTGGTTACACACACCTGCCCATTGTCCAGTGAGTGCTAAAGTCCGGTTTATGACAATATCGATCTCTGTAGCACCATCCTTCACAGCCAACCGGACCTCCTCGAGACGGGTCTTCAGTGGCGTCTGTCCAGCAGGGAAACCAGTGGCCACTGAAGCAAAGAGAATGAGGGGAGGTGAGACAATGCGGTTGCACCCTCTCTAGGATGATGTCTATAAAGGATTGAAATGTGTTTAAAGATAAGCAGTTTCAAATGTCTTACCAGATGCAACAGGAAGACTAGAGTTTGCTGCCTTCAGAGACTTTACAGCATCAGCCACCCGTGATGGGTACACACAGACAGCTGCAGTCGTGATTCCTGGAATCACACACGCGCGCACACACACACACACACACACACACACACACACACACACACACACACACACACACACAGTGTTTAAAGTCAAAGAAATCTGTAATTTCATGCAAAGACTCCATTTTAATAAATACATAAAAGTAAATACAGCGCAAAAATGCAAAGAAAACACTTAAGTTCTGTTAACGTCTAATGTTTATTGTGTTACAATTTTTTTATTCAGTAAAAGGTTGAATTTAAGTTGTTAAAGTCACTGATCTCTTCAGCCAGTAACTTTCGGTGAAAAGAGCTTTATCTCCCTCTTGTGGGAGATATACAGTGACACACTTATGTTACTAAAACTGAAAACCATCAATACACTAAAATATAATATATTACATAAAATAATTAACATTTATAAACATTAATAAAATAAAATAATATAATACATAAAATATATACACTATCCATTAAAAGTTTGAGGTCTTTTTAATGTTTTTTAAAGAAGTCTTATTCTCGCCAAGGCTGCATTTATTTGATTAAACATATAGTAAAAAAAAATAGATATTGTGAAATATAATTACAATTTAAAATAAGTGTTTTCTATTTTAGTACATTTAAAATGTAATTATTCCTGGGATGGCAAAACTGCATTTTCAGCAGCCAAGTCTTCATTGTCACATGATCCCTGAAATATGCAGGTTTGGTGCTCAAGATGTTTTATATATATATATATATATATATATATATATATATATATATATATATATATATATATATATATATATATATATATAATTATAAATATTGAAAACAGATGTGCTGCTTAATTTTTTTGTGTAAACTGTGGTAAAATAATTTCGACATTTATTATAAATGTCTTTACTGTCACTTTAATGTCAGTTTAATGCATCCTTGCTGAATAAAATTATTTATTTATCTCAAAAAAGTACAATCCTAATGACCCCAAACATTTGAACAGTAGTGTATTATGATAAAAAAATTAAGGTATAAAATATTATATAATATAATATATAATAATATACTATAAATTTATTATAAAATATAATAAAGATAAATTTACAGACAAAAAAATAAAAAATAAAACTATCTACCACTTTGGGAACAATAATGAGTTTTCAAGACTTTTTTATATTTTTCATTAAGCTGTCATTAAATATACTAGTAATCTGTATGGATCCAAATATCTGGAGTAATTAGTCAATTACTATGATCTAAAATGCTTCTAACAGTAATTTGATTAATGGGTGTAAATGGTTGTGAGTTTATTTTATACTGCAAACTGCAATATGAGTGACGGAAGATATAAGTGCACGGCACCAACAGGGATGATGTGACAAATAAATACGTGTATATGCAAAACTCCTCCAGACAGCGGCACCTTTGTCATGCATGTCCATGCTCTTCAGCAGATCGTGACGGATGGGCTGTGTGGCCTTCATACAGAGTCGATGGACATTGGAAGGTGTGTCGTCACCAGCGAGGGTGGTCAGATCAATGCATGTGACAGCCTTCAGCAACCAGGCAGCCTACAATATCAATGCAGGTCAATAAAGATGGCATCAAGCAATAGGAGTACCATAAATACTGTAAACAGTTTACCTGCCACTGTTTTTTGGCCACTTTGCGTCCCTGGATCTGCTGGGCTCTTTTAAGAACAGCCTGAGTGTTGACTCTGACTTTTGACACCCATTCCAGATCTAAAATAAGGCAAGAATAAATAATAAAGGATGTTTTAAAATCAGTTTAGTCTGGTTATTTCCCTCTGCTCAACTTGTGTCATGAGACACATGGGTCATGTGAAATTCATTAAGGGCATTTTATTTAGAGAGTTTAGAATCAACTGTATAGGTTAAGAAGAAAGAAAACCAGAATTACACTTAAGATTAACTACACAGGCCGTATGAAGGTTGAATTAGCGAGTTTTAACTGGTCAGATTGAGTTAAAGATTAACCACACATAACACGAAGAATATACGTTGTACTTTAACGTTACATGTTCAATGTTCAACGTATAGCTTAAGTTATATCACTATGTTGCTCATTGGTAGCTTGCAAAGAACTTTAATCTCTGTCTTCTGTCCTTTTTAATTAAATGCCTGTCCTATCACGTGAAAAAGTAGCGGTATTAATTAACGTTAAAGGTTTTTTTTTTTTTTTTTACCAACTTACCAAGATGCATTCCTGGATTTCTTGCGGACATGGTGAAATATAACTCACCGGATGAAATTAACTTTTAAAAATCGGGTTGATTTGTCAAGTAGCAGCTCTGCACAGCACACTCACTGACAGCTTTCACGATACTGTCTTCCGGGATTGCTCGTCACTGATACGCCGACGCAGAACACTTCAAGCCAATCATTTCACCGCTACGCAAGGCGTAGAGTGATGACGTTTTTTTGTATTTATTAATGTTCTTATGTTATTGAACATATATATATATATATATATATATATATATATATATATATATATATAGCAGAGGGGTCTTTACCAGTATATTAAAATAGAAATAATCGACTTATTTTGAACAAAAGTAAAAGGTTGTAAGGGCGTAAAACCCTGAATATTTTGATCAATAACACAAAAAGCACTCAATGTGCTGTTTTCATTAACTTTATGGGTATTTTAAATTGATCTACATACAATATATTAAAAGAGATGAAAGCTGCACATTAGATTTGAGAAACAAGATGACATTTAAGATGAGAAACATTGAGTGCATGTTTAATATACATAGATCAAACATGCAAATGAGCTTGAATAAACAAAAAAAGCTGCTATTGTTCAGTCTGATTTATTAGATGATGTGATGTTAGACAACCATCATACTGAGCTTTTGAAATAAACCTGTCACATGCTTCAGGTTTAAAATAAAAAGTGAAATTATGCCAACAATTACAACATCCAGCCAAACCTCAAATGGATTTTGAATTGAGCCTTAACGGTTTTTAAGGTATACTGAATTGTGAAGTCTAGAGTCAAACAATTGCTTCAGCCCTAATAGATACAAACGCTGTGATTCATATTATATAAACGTGGATATTTAAAAAATACTGCATAACATGCTTGTATCTTAACAAGTTTGTCAGGAAAGATAAAAACATAAAAGTGACTTTAAAATGATACGGTAATATACAAGGATGAGTTATGACTTTCATTACAAATATGGTCTACATAAAACATTTTTTTGGATAGATATGGCAAAAATTGCACTTCAGTTTCAGATTTAAGCCTTCTTTTACTCAATTGTTATGATTTAAGAATTATACTTTTCAAAGGATGTCTAGCGGAAATTAGAACTCGCATATCTCTTGCACAGATCCATAATATATTACAAGATATTGTTGTTCTCAAGGGTGAAACTAGGAAATTATTCAAATTATTCATAATTATGTAAAAAGCTAATTCAGGTTTATCCAAATCCTCTGAAAATCCAAATAACATGCACATTTGGACTGATTTAGTTCTTTCCGCCTTGGCATGTTGGGTCTGAGAATGACCCCTCTAAGGCTTTTCAATGTGAGGATATGAATCGTCTCGGAAGAGCTGCCTGCCGTGGGTTTTGGAGCTGGGACTCGTAATGGACAGAAGATTCAGTCTTGAGCTGCACAACGGAGACTCTTCTGGAGTGGTTTTCTGAAACAAGAGGAGAGCACAGAACGTTAAGCACATTCAGCCTAAAACATTCAGTATATGACTTACATTTCCAATAATATCACTGTTGTCTATGGATGGAGTGCCAATTTTGCATATTTTGATCCTAAATGAATTTATAATCATAATATTAATATCTGACACATTCAATTTTTTTTTCTGCACATCCAAGAAGACTTTAATAATAAAACTTCAAAATATAAGTTTTAATAGTAGAGAGAGGAAAGGGGGGAAGAGACTATGAAGGGAAGGAAATGCAGATAAGACAATACTGAGGTGTGATCTACTCAGTGTGATTGTGTCTCGGATGAGGGTGCTAATTTTGCAAGACAGAGTTCAAATGTTAATTTCCAGAAAAGTCTTTTGTTTTCTTAGAGAGAAGCCCTATCTGGGTCCAAACATCTTGACACCAGCTTTGACACTTGGCGTTTTTCATAATGCCATATTGCACCAATAAAGCTTTGAGCTCTGGTATGACATCTTAATGATCAAATATCCAGTAAAATTGTTTTGTGATCAATTACAAAATAGCACATTGTTTGTCAATCATTTCTAAATGTTCTAGTGTATGTGTTACCTTTGGTAGTTTAGTCGGCGTACTGCAGGTGTCCACATGAATCACCCGTTTAGAGCCCCTGCTGCTTTCATTTGGGGAAGAGCTGATCGTCTCTAAAAACATTGCATCTTCAACCTGATTGGATAATTCGGACACATGTTCATTCTGCACCATGCTTGGCTCATCACAACCATCCATGGGCGACCAAGTGTAGGTTTGACTGAATGCCATGTCATCTTGTAAAGAAATATTGGATGTTTGATGTTTTTCTCCATTTTCTTCCTTGTAGAGGTGTCGAATACATGAAGGTTTTGTGCTGGAGAACGACTGGGGGAGGCTGGGGCAATGTGGAGCCACAGGTGTGGACTGTGAAGGCCCGAAACTGTGGTTCACAGGGGTCTCTACTTGACTCTGACTGCAGGCAGACTGAGTCAAAGAGTCTTCAGGACTTTGTTTGGCAACTGTTGTTTTGACGAACCAGCACAATCGTGTGTTACGTGGGGTGATCCATTTCTTGATGGCTCCTTCTATGTCACTCTCTGTACCCACCACGTACACTCGCTTCTGACCGCGTGTCACTGCAGTGTATACATGCTGCCAGTTTTGAGCAATGCTGTCTCCAAGAACGTACACAATAGTTTCAGACTCTGAGCCCTGAAGCGAGAAAACAAATAAGCAATTTGCATGAAGCAGAGACAAACGCTGTGAACAGGGCCGTAGATGAACAAAGAGCATCAATACCTGAAAGGTGTGAATGGTTCTTGCCCAAGCATGCCGCAGTTTACACTCTCTCTGTAGTTCTCTGTAGTCACACTTCACCACGCGCCCATTTACATCATCTAGTGTCAGGTAGCGCCTCTTTTTTCCTCCCTCAACATTCTCAACATCCTGGGATTGGTGTACAATTACAAGGACAAGTTAAAACCAACTCAGGTTAAGCATTTTGAATTTAAAAGCATAAAAAGAATTTTGAGATTATCAATAAATGCATAAATAAACCGATAAATACAACTCCAGTACATTATCAATAAAGAAAATTTCCCCATTGCACAGGCGCTCTTTCTTCTCCTTCGCCTGTTCGTCTCGTCTCTGTTTTCCACCATTATCATGGGAAGATCTGGCATAATCATGTGAAGCTCCGACAGTCACATCTCTCCTCTTCTCGTGGTCTAAGACATAGCCATTCTTAGTGCAGCAAACTTTATCCTTTGTTTGAAAGTTGAATTTCTTTTTGGGAGTCCTGTAATTAATTACACTAAATATTAAAACAGAAATAAACTTCTAAAAAGGCAACCTATGGAAGTGGAATAAAATAAAGTGTCATGCTTATTTATTTGTAAGAAAACTAACTTTGTAATATGCAGAGAATAATGCTTGCAGCAAAGCTCATTGATCAACTCGCAGTCTTTCCTGTGAACAATAAAAACAACAACTTTAGCAAACTCAGCATTTTCTTAAAAAGATTGACATCTCAGCATAGAGTGACAAAGCTAAATCGGTCTTACCTCCTGAAAGCCACAAATTGTGACAATTTATCACTTTCCAGTCCAGGACCTTCCTTAAGTAAGAAGTTAACGGCATTCTGGAGGCCTAAGCAGCACCAGAAATTAGACATATACCATTTTGTTTGACAGTTATTTGGTGCCTCAACAATGAATTTGATTTGTAATTAGGTTTTTATTCATAATTTACCATATCGGTATTGGCCGATATATGTTCATTTTTAATGTTCTCATTATCGGCCCAATATATATATATATTTTTTTACCTATATATATTGAAGCCGATAAATAATGGATTATTTCCTTCAGCTGAGACATTTCAGATGCGTACTGTTCGCCATGATGGTTTTGAATTTTGAAACATGATTGAAATCAATTAAAAAAAGAAATATATAGTCTGTCATATAGGCTACATTAAATTATAATAAGAAGATCATTATAAGTGTGTGCTTGGGACATGGCTTTTAATAGTGAGACTTTTATTTTTGTAATCAGGCTCTCAAAAATTATATAAAAACTTGGATTTTGATTTATCGGCCAATATGTCGGTTATCGGCTTTCAAATATAAAGAATTATAGGTTAGCGGTATCGGCCAAAATTTTCATATCGCTGTGCCAAAAAGTTGCACTAAGGTGCTTATGGGGGAGTAAAATGTATTGTAGGTGGCTGTGTAGCCACCCAAAGTATCAAATGAGTCACAGACAACAGTAAAGTGTATTTTCAGGAAATCCTGCAGTACAATAGACACACAGGAGCCCACACAAATGTCCTGAGGACAATTCAGTGATTGGTTTCCTTTTGATCAGTGTGTTTCTTTTGTTATTCAGATTGTCTGGGCCTTCAAGTTCACAGTTTTACTGCAAAGAATGTGCTTCTGCAGCACAGTGACAGAGAAAACACCTCACATAATTCTTCTCTTCCTGGATTCAAGCGCGCAGCCATCTTTAGAATATTGTCTTCCGTTTTTGCGGTCGCTCTGTATGTCTCTATGGCATCGCTGTCGAGGAGTAATTAGCTGGTGAAGTGGATTTTCTTATTGTAAAGTTAACAAAAGTTATCATGAGGATTGTAATGTTTAAAGCAGGAGTCTTAACAAATGTCAGTAGACCGGGAAGATTTTAAACGAGCCGTTCATTCATAAATACGCAAGATCACTGTGAAAATACAGACCGGAAGACAAAAGACAACGAGCGCAGCGCTGAAAAGGGGCGGGGCTACATAAGGTCTATACAAGTGTTGTGAAAAGAATAAAGTACATTTTTTAAAAGTAAATTACAATTAAATTTTTTCACATATTTCATTACTGCTCACTTACCAAAAGAGTAATTTTCCCCACTGATTTTGACAAATATAAACCTTTTGTCAGATGGCACTGTGGAGGGTCTCGCCATTTTTATGGTGGCATCAAACTCCAAAGGACTGTAAAGTTTTTGTTTACCCATCTCTGCAATGCTGAAATATTATGGAAATAAAAGCAGTATGATTAATCATCATAATGTCATTAGGATTGAGAAACACCATCAACATTTTTACAAATTACATATTTGTACATAAAAACATATACACACAGCCAACAAACCAATAAGGAACCAAGGAACTAAGTTCCTCATCAAACATTACAGAGTACAAGCTATCTGCTCACAGTCCAGCGTTTCTGACGATGAGCTCAGACTCGGCACGATGGTTGGTCTTCATCTCAATGGCCCACTGGACCTTCTTGAGGCCTTCAAACAGATCGTACAGCGTGTTTCCAGGCTCAATGCTGGGCAGCTGCCTCACATCTCCTGCAGACACAAAATACAAAATTTAAAACTGCAGAATATGTCGCTGATAAATACATTGCAAATAAACCCTAAATGAGAAACTATTATGCATGCAATATGTCTACCCAAAATAATGAACTTCTGGAGGTCTGCATGTTTGGTAAGCATGCTGAGAACGGAGTGAAGGATCTGAACAGACACCAGGCTCCCTTCATCGACCACCAGCACCCGCACCTTTGAGAACTTCCAATCCTGAGGATTTCCACTGGGATCTTTTTCTGTATTCATGAAACTCCATAAAACCTGAAGAAAGGGGGATGGGGTTAACCATGCAAATATGTGTGTAATTAAAAAAAGGTAACAATAGCAACTGAAACATCTATATTGGCTAAAATCGAAATGAACAGTTTGGAAGACATATTGGAAAACAGAAACAATCAACACTGACAAAGCTTTAATTTAATGTGACTCATTTATTGTTAATCAAGTGTAATATGAAGTATGAAATATTATGTAATGCTCTGTGAAGTTATGTAAATGTAACTCTTGTTTAAGCCATGTAATGCTGTTATGAAATATTATGTAAAGTTAAGACATTACATTCAGAAATGTTATGTAATGTACAGTGAAGTTATGAAATGTTATGTGATGTCTAAGTCATGCAATGCTATGAAATATGTAAAGTTGTCATGTTTGCGTTTTTTAATGTTATGTAAAGTTGTGAAATTAAAGGTTATGTAATGTCATGTAAAATTATGTTATGAAATGCTATGTAGTGTAAAGTTGTGTTTCAGTTATGTAACATTACATTGCATAACATTACATTATGAAATGTAGTATAATGTAAAGTTATGTTATGTGAACTATACCTGGTGCATAGTATAAGCAGTGAAGCCGGTTCTCTTTTTAAGAAGTGAAGAAGCTCTCCCTGTAGGAGCAGTTAGAAGAACTTCCACAGGCTTTTCATCACTGTCACTAGCCTCACTTTTTTTCTTCTCCTCGTGTACGTCTGACAGCAGCCCATTACCGGACCCCTGAGAGTCATTCTGAAAGACCTCACAGGCCTTCAGCACCTCTTCCCTGTCACTTGTCTGTTGCTCCATGGCTGCCTTAAACACCAGGCTGACCACTGTAGTCTTTCCACAACCTCCCTTCCCACTGATCACAGTTACTGGGTTGGCGCACATCATTTCTGCTGCTCGCACCTGATCGGGGTCCAACTCTATAGTAGACGGATCGATATCCATGTAGGTGGAGTCATCTGAGTCGTCGGAGTCTGAAGTGTGACTTTCCTCTTTAATAGTGAGCTTTGTAATTTCAGGTGAATCACAACGTGTTGCCGTTCCTCCATTGTGGACCATGCTTGAAGTATCAGGCTGGGCGAAATCAAGAAGCATCTGCTCACACCCGGCCCCCTGATCTATGTCATTTTGGGCTGCTGAAATTGATATTTTTGCATCAGCCTTAGATTTCCTCATACTGCGTTTTTCACAAGCCTTTGCTCTTAATCGATCCAACTGCGCTTTGCGAAGAACCTTCCTCACATCCAAGTGGATCTTCCAGGGTTCTACCTCAACCAAGCTCCTCAAGCATTCGGCAATGCCTTTCTCATAGCCGAAGAGGTTCCTAATTGCCACCTTTTCGACCTCCCTAATCAGCACCCCCTGTTTCTCAAGAAAATGCAAAGCATTCCAGGCACCCTCATCTCCGGTCTCAGGCGATATCTTATCCTGCAACATCTGCCGGTCGGCATACGTGCTGCCAGTGGCTCTGCAGTGTCTTTTCAGTTCCGCATACATGAGCAAGGAGTCACGCTGGAGCACCGGGATACTAGAAAATAAATTACAGTCTTTGAAGGCCTCCACTTTCGCTTCACACCGGATCAGATGCAATTCTTTAATCATAATCTGTTGAAAAAAAGTGGGAAAATATTAATTAAAGGATTTCAAATAGTGAAGGAAATAATGTGAGCTTTAGATTTAGAAACCAAACAACAAGTGTCCTGGGAAGTAATCTTACATGGTTGAAGCCCAACTTCCATACATCAGTCTTAATGAGCTCCTCAAGTTTGGCCAATACATTTGTATTGTTCTGCTCTTGTGCAGTAGGATCATCTTTTTCGGAAGTTCCCGGCAAGTGTTTCATTCTTCCTTTGCTGATTATCTCCATAAACTGACCCGGCAGTAATGTTGGCAAGTATTTCATGATTGCAGGGTACAAGCTGGCGACTTTCACGTGTGTCCAAGCGACTGTGTTTAAAAAGACAATTAACAAGAACAAGGTTTGTGATTATGATTTCGGTATCATTATTTTAATCATATGTATATGTGCAAAAATATATTTTAGATTTAGATTAGGTTAAGGCTTAGGAAATTACCAGCATTTGTGACGTTTTCTGTAGCTATGTTTCCATCCACCAATTTTATGTGCATTTTGGGATATTGCATTAAAAATATCCGGATGGAAATGCCAAGATGCGCATAAATTCTAAAAATGTGAGTAAAAAACGTATGCAGTCAATTGAGGCGGATACATTATTAATACGAAAAGACGACATGCGCATAAACTACGAAGGAAACACATTTACACTAACAAAGAAAAGTAATCATATGCTTCCCAAATTGCAGAGACTTCCATTTTTATTACAGATATTTTGCGCCAATTTCCCAGAAAGTGAAGATTCTTTTTCTCATCGGATGGAAATGCTGCATTATTCGCAATGTTTTATGCTATATTCTAATTCTGCACATAAATTAAATTCACCACTTTGGATGGAAACATAGCTTGTATCTTTGTTTTACGATAAAACATATTTTTCAAAATGTTGCTAAATATAATATTCTACCAAAAATCACTTCAAAAGCAACTCTGATATTGTTTTATGTGTTATGCATATTATACAACTAGACATGCTATACATTTTCCAACCTGAGAAATTGACATGTGCCTTGAGCTGTTCAGCCACAACTTTATTCTCAGGCGATGAATCTTCAAACTCCTGCAGGACGTCCAGCACATTGACAAGCTCCACATGTCTGTCCTCGGGCAACCACTGCTTGAACTTTGTAACGAAGTCAGGATGTGCTTTACATGCTTTAAGAAAAAGAGACACAAGTGACTGTCCCTCTGATCTCAGATTGGTGCGGAGGCTGTAGGAGGGATAGCCTTTGACGAAAGCTTTGCGTTGGCCATGGCGAACTTTGCAGGTTACTTCCCACCAGGGATCACAGAGGAGAAAACGGCCCTCAACCCGGTACGTCTTTTTACCGGCCATGAATGACACTGCAAAAGAAAATAAGACATGCATGAAACATTAATAGTTCGGTCCATAAACAAAGAAGTATGTCTATAAACAAAAACAAAAAGTTAACTGTTAAAATAAGCTTTATGTCTCCTGTAGGAGTGAGAAACAATGGCTAGTTGATTTTAATTGAAACAGTGTAAACTGTAAAAATGGTTTGACATAGTGTGAACTGTACTAACCATGATTGTTTTTACTAACAACGATGTAATATATAAATATGATTATTTTTCCTTGTTAGTGTAAACAGGTTATTTAGTAACTATGTAAACAGGCTTACTTCAAAAGTATTACTTTTACTTGTAACAGTACATTGTAAACAGGCTTCCTCTGTAACTTCTGACAATGAAAATTAAATATCGTTTCATATGGGTAAGAGATGTTCAAATTTAAAAAAAAAAAAAAAAATCATAAAATGATATAGCTTTTACATGATAATTTTAATTTAAAACTCAAAAACAATTTAAGAAAAGAAATTACAATTTAAGAAAACATTATGCTTGAAGTTGGAAAAATGTCCTCCAAAAAATAAATTAAAAATTTAAAAACATAAATATAAAACACTTTCGACATGTAGTACAAAAAAATGTAAGCCTATTCAAATGTTATGTTTTTATTTAGGCCTATTCAAATGTTATGTTTTAATTTCACTTTTCAGTGACCCTACGTAAAACGTAAACAATCAATGGATACTTTGTTTCATACCAAATGCAATGCAAAACTATGTTTACTTGCTGAGTGTGTCTGATGTGAGTCTGCTGTTACTGCAATTTTAGATCTGCTAACTTTGTGTTCATAAAACCAAAAGATAACCAAAGGATAAAACATGTTTGGTAAAATATAATGTTATTTTACCTTCTTTTGACGCTGGCACGGAAGATTTAAATACGTTTGCCCCAGATGAGACAGAGTCCATCTCTTTCATGTCAAGAAATTCAGGCTGTATTTCCTCCTCTTCTTCATCTTCACTTCCTGAAACATCATCTTGGTTTGACTGGACAACCTTACCTTCTGGTAAAATGTAACCAATTATGGTTTTTAATCCGGCGGAGGGACTTTGCAGCGCCATGTTTACTCAAACGGACTGTTTGAAGATGTGTCAACAGTTCGCGAGCGCGGTTCAATTTTGGACTCGTGAGTCATGACTGTAAACATGATCAACAACAGCCAATCACACAACACCAAAATAAAAGTCCGTTCAGTTTATGTGCTGCTTCCTGTCAATGGAATCACTAGTAAAGGGAACTGTCGCACCTAATTATATACTAATTACATCATTTATTGTAAAATATTAACCTTAATTAATATTAACCTAAATAAAATAAAAATATATAAAGTATTGTATATTGTATATAAATAACAATAACAAACAGAAAATGCCATTAAAAAAATAAGATTTTCTACAGTCAAAATGTAGTATGTAGGGTTTAAGGGTCTAAAAAGAGCTGTTGGTGTATTTTATGTGTATTCATCTTAAATAAATTATTAGATACACATTTAAATTAATATGTACATGCACAGTACATGCAAACGTGGCCGTGGTCACATTTGCAAGATCCACAAGAACTTGGAACAGAAAACAGAACGCTATTTTAAATAAATAACTGATTCACATTATAAAATGAACACAAATATTAATAACAATACAAAATAAAATGTACACATCAACGTATTACTATTTAAATCAAATGAAAATAAATTTTAATTTCATCTTATCGATGATTACGGCACCACTCAACAGCCAATCAGATAATCCCAAAATAAAAGTCTCGGTAAAATTATTAGACAGGTAATGTTACACACGTATTGTAGTTGCTTTCGTTCTCTTTATTATGACACAAAACAGTAGATTAATTGCATGGGTTAAAATAACTACGCACATAATATATTAGATCAAAAGCCCCTTGTGTTTTCTTAATTATACTTAAAGTCGTCAAAAACTTAAACTACAGAGAGCTTTGCATAGGGATTTCTAGACACTATCGGGAAGTGTTTTAACATGCAATTATTTCATCTTTAGTCATTAAAGTAATTGGTTTAACAAACAGTCAATTATTATAAATGACCTCCACTCCCTAAAATGACAGTAGTTGCAAGCATCTGCATACAAATATATTAGTTATAATATACAACATACACATAACATACCCACTTTTAATCTCATTTTTTTTATGTTAAAACACAGTTTAAAGTATAGGCTATCTCTAAACTCCTTTAATTTTAAGTAGATAAATATAAAATTAAATATAAAATTATTGTTAAAACATATTCAAATATTTTTAAATACAGCAAAAAAAAAAAAAAAAAAACTTTTTAACAAAATGTGCACCAACACTCCCCACTGCTGATTAAACTCCCAGAGTTAATTTTTTATAGAGATATCCAACGCGGGTGAATCACTCTGACTTAAGTGATAGAAGTTCATCTGTATTTATAAGCCCCTGGTTGTATAGGTGAATTTTATTCTTCATTTTCTCTTTTGCTGGATTCCTGACGTCATCCTGAGAGTGCAGGGCATCATCATCTGGAACAGAAAAATGTTGGATATTGTTTCTGTACATAGATTAGTCAATGAAACCTAATACTTCCAGACAGATGTCCATGTGTATTCTTCCTTGACTTACCTAGAGTGACATAAAAAACGGACCGACTGAAGCCATTAGCACAGCAGTCCTCACACCCCTGCACTTCGGCTCCAGTGGTACAACTGCACTCCACAGGCAAACTCCCATATAAGTCCAGGTGAGGTGCAGAGTCGGCCTGCACATTTTGTGATGCTGAAACCACTTTGTCATTTTCCTGGAGAGATTCCCTGGGGGAATGCGACAAGTTGGGATCTCCCACACTCAGGAAAGTGACTTCAGACTGGCTGCACTCGCAGGGTTCTCCCAGTTTGGGAACTCTGGCTTCCAGCGGTGGGCTGCACATTTCATCATCTTCAATAGGGATGCTTAGACCCGGACTGTGGCCGCTGTATGGCCACTGAAGGAAGATCATATCGTCTAGGGTGTGTGGTTGGTCCTCAGTGGGTTCAGGCATGGGAAGAAGTTGGCTTAGTTTCTGAAGCACCTGAAGACAAATAAAATGTTTATACATATATGTTTATATGTGCATATGTTTGAGTAAATGAGGCCATTTACTAACCATTTCCATGGTCGGCCTGACTCTCATTCTGCTTCCTGTGCACTCTAGTCCGATTCGGAGCAGACTAAGTGCCACCGCAGGAGGCCAGTGCTCAACTTTGGGATCTAAAAACCGCAGACAGGCATCGACAGAGCCTTTTTCCTCAAACTCTGAATGCAGTACGTCTCTCTAAAGAAATGCAATGGCATAAGTCAGCGAAGGGCACAGTTATGCTGTCATCAATTCTATTAATGTAAAATATGAATTATACAAATGGATTAATATCATGAGGAATCCACATTTTCTTCGATTTAAACCTTTAAAGCATGCTGTAAACAAAACTCAATTTCATAAAATATTGATCAATAAAGGGATAATTCACCCAAAAATAAAAATTGTCATAATTTACTCTCCCTCAAATTGTTCCAAACCTGTATAAATGTATTTCTTCTGCTGAACACAAAAGAAGATATTTTGAAGAATGTTGAGGGTGAGTAAATGATGACAGAATTTTTAGTCTGGGTGAATTATCCCTTTCAATATAATTAAATAAAAATGTTATATATACTGTCTCATATTGTAATATTGTCAACTATTCAAAATAATGGTTTTTATTTTTGTCCTTTAGAAATCATTTTAATATGCTGATTTGGTGCTCAAGATTTTGAAAACAGCTGTGCAGCTTAATATTTTTGTGGAAAGTGTCATACATTCTTTTCAGGATACTTTGATGAATAAAACAGCATTTATTTTAAATATAATTTTTTTGTTATAATGTAAATATGTAAATGTGTCACTTTTGATCAATTTAAAGCTTCTTTAATGAATAAAACTATTATAAAAGTATAAAAGGGGTGGTATAATGCCCCTTTTTACAACATGTAAAAAAAGTCTCTGTTGTCCCCAGAGTGTGTATGTGAAGTTTTAGCTCAATTTTTTTTTTTTATTATTAAAGTTGTCCCTTTTTGAGGGTCAGTAAAAACGTGTGTGTCCCTTTAAATGCAAATGAGCTGCTGCTCCCAGAACAGAGGGCGGAGCTTCAACTGCTTGTGTGTGTGTGCCCGTGTGTGTGTGCGTGCATGTGTGTGTGTGTGTGTGTGCGTGTGTGTGTGTGTGTTAGCAGCTCCGATTACGTCACGCAGACAAGCACTAAAATGTCAGAAACTGACTGAATGAAAGAAACTGAATTTATGTTGCTGATGTAGAGTTAACTTTCTTCATGCCTTTGATTAGCATATTCTGTCATGATATTCTATAAAATTGCTCGTGTGGGAACTGTTGTAAGATGCCAACAGAGTGACATGCTATTGCATTTGTGTTACGTACTGTATTGCATGTGAAAAGACGGATGCGACAGCTTGAGCAGACTCACAAATGTATACAGAAAAAATAAATAAAAAATTACATATATATATATATATATACAATTTTATTAAATTTTTTTCTGGAATGGATTCTTACCAGAAAGAGGTTCTTTGCTTTCTCCTGTTTCACCTTCTGTCCTGTACATGTCTCTAATATAGCCTACAAGCATAGAAACAATTAAGAAACAAAACATAAGAGCTGAATTATGTTTGGGCTGTCATGACTGGTAAGTAATATATGAGAAGGACATATTAATGAACAGTATTCTGCAGCTGGAGCCGAATTTTTACCATTCAAATTCTGACGTAAATCTTTATTTATACAAATCGTACCTGGCTCTGGAATATCATTTTTAAAAAAGGATGCTGAACTCACCATGCCAAGACTGTAAACGTCAAGTTTGACAGACAGCTTGCCATCTCGGATGTACTCCTCTGGGAGATAGCCAAGGTTGCTATGGGAGCCGGTATCCATGACGATGGTGAAGCTCTGGTTGACAGAGTGGGGTCTCAGATGAGCTAATCCAAAATCTGATAATTTGGGCTGCAGGTTCTCATCCAAGAGTATGTTTGAGCTGTGAACCGAACACAAAAACAAGCTCATTTCAATGCATCACCTTTACTGGGCACCTCCAAATGTGTAGCTATGGCTTCAAAGTGACACCTCGTAATGTTTCCACAAATAACCATGCACGGTTGTGTAGTGTGTAGGTGGTGGACTGCCTTTGCGGTGCCTTTTATGATGTTCAGTCTTTCCTGCCATGATAGAGGCCTGTCAACTTCCTGTAACAAAGGCAAGAGTAGAGCCTATGGAAACTTCTTTTTATATTACTATTCTGTAATCTACTATTACTATAGCATGTTACAGTTTGCTGGCATATGATTTACCTCATGAAGCCTGCGGAACAATGATCCGTTACGAAGGTATGGATAAACTAAACAGAAGCGATCCGCCTCTGAAAAGCTGCCCCATAACTCCAAGATATTGGGATGTTGATACCTAAGCAGACAAAAATGAGAACAACTGACAACATGATAAAAACACCATTTGAATATGATCGAGCAGATTGTAGACTGAACCTACAGTTGTAGAACTTCGATTTCTTTGGTGAATTTTTCCCACAACGCCTTCCAATTAGCTTTATTTTCCTGTTAATGTAATAAAGAATTTGATTAGTGTTTTTTTTTTTTTTTTAACTGTAATGGCATTATATCTGTATGTAAAGTCAGACATTAATAGGTTAGGACCTGTTTGAGAAAGATCAGTTTCCCCATCTTAAACCAGTAAATAATTAGTACATTACATACTTACATTGTTATTATTATTATTATTATTATTATGTTCTTATATTGTTTTCTATTTTATTATTGTTATTATGTATTTCTAGTATTTTATTATTAATTTAATATAGAACAACTGCCAGAAAAGAACATAGTAATGTAATGGCAAATGAATGTGCAAATACAGGTAAACAAAATAAAAATGGGTCTGTTAAGATGTAGATAAGATGTAAAAAGATGTTTTGAGACATATTTTAAGATATTTATGAAAGTTTGTTTACACCACGAAATAAAAAATTGATAAGGGAATTGTCGACTTTTTGTCTGACAATTTTGACCTTATTTCTCACAATCGCAATTCTAAGAAAAAATAGTTTTCTAGCATCTCAGACATTATAACTCACAATTGCAAGTTTATATATATATATATATATATATATATATATATATATATATATATATATACAACAATTATTCCACGTTCAATATTCCATGGTGGAAACAAACGTCCATAGATTTGAATAGGTTAGGACCTGTTTGAAAACTTTCACGGCAAAAGATCTGTTTCCCCATCTCCCGCAGTAGACCTCGGCGAACACGCTTTCTCCTATTTTTAGATCCTGGTGGAAATGTCTCGTTCCCACTATGACATCTGAATATGTGATGCAATACTTCTGTTTTTCACCTATGCGATGGACAAATAAGGTTTCATCTCATATCCTCATGAAACCGCTCAAAACAGAAATGAAACTTTTTAGGTAATATCTAGAATGACATATATAGTTAGTTCTTGTATTACCGCTACATGTACAACAGTACTAACTAAAGCAAAGGCAACAGTCAAATACAAATGTGCTTGTACTTTGAAAGCAAATTACCTTCAACAGAAATAGACTCTGGATGAAGAGCTGCAGTTTGACAGAATTTCTCAGTATTTTGCAGATGCTGATTGAAAAAAAAAAAAAAAAAAAAAATTATATATAGATAGGGTGAATGTAAAAACATGTATAGAGAGTTTGCGAGTATTCAGGCTTTTGCTTTCTAAGAATCCTAAACCACAAAAAAGTCAAGCATCTGACCAGAATCTTTAAAAATCTGCAGAGATAACAACATCAAACAGAAAAAAACACATTACCATAGCAAAGAGAGGGGGCGAGGATGACTTCAGCACACATGAAAAGTCTAGAATAGAATCAAATAAGTTTGGTTATTGTTTGTTATACAGTTTCGTTATAGCAGTTTCATTACGTTGTCTTTCCAGTGGTTTGTGGGCGATATACGATTTGATAGAACTGTGGGTTACATGCACAGCTGGTTTTTTAAATCGCATGCTTTGTTTTTGCATCAAGTTCCTCTTTAAAGTACAACATACATTACAAATCTAAAGTAACACTAGCTGATATAGAAAGCTTCAGTGACTAATAAGAGGAAGTTGGAGAGACAGTGAAATGTAAACAACCCTTATAAGAATTTCCACTAAAATATTAGTTACTACAGTTATTGCTAATACTAAAATAATATTATTAATAATAATAATAATATAACATCTCCTTTAAAGCTTTCAGACTCATTCTTTTATTTTAATTTTTTTTCTGCTTTAAGTTTTATATTTATTGTGTACAATTACTGTAGCAACCATTTTTGCATAAAGTACAGTTACATAAAGGGAACATCACAACCAGAATTAGCTATGAAGATGAGGATGTTACCTTGTGACTGAAAAAGACTGGTGGCTCGAGCATGACCCATCTCATCCAGAACCTTCAGCAGATCCCCCACTCTTTTATTCTTCTGGGCCCACGACCACATGAGCTCTTGTGTTGGACTTTTCCCAGCAGCCACGTACATTTCAGTACACCTCACCTCCAGCTGACTGGGAAGGATGCGGGCAGCTGGAAGGAATCAGACTGGGATGAATGTCACAAATATTTTCCCACAAGATCCAATGCAGCTGATTTGAAGACCATCTCTGTTGGAAAATCCAGCCTAAGTTGCCTGATAGTTGTTTTGTATTTCTAGTTGGTTCAAGCTGATCATTAGTTTGTTGACCAATGTTCTGAAAACCAAGTTGACCACCGTTTGTGGGGACAAGTTATAAAGTAGAAGCTGGATTGTTGATGGTAGATCTTCTTGGACCAGTTATTGTACCAGTTTTGACCAACTAATGCCAATCTAATTCCTAAATACACTCTTAAAAATAAAGGTTCTTTCTTTATTGGCATCTTTTGTTATTAAGAGCCTTTAACATCCATGAAACCTTTCCATTACAGAAAAGGGTTCTTTATAGTGGAAAATTGTTCTTAAAATGTTATTCACACTTATAAAAAAAATAACTGAAAGGTACTTTGAGCAACCAAAAATGGATCTACTATGGCATCACTATGGCAAGCCGTGTTAACATTTAATCCTTAAAACCTACTAGTATCTATTTTCATGCTACTAGAACTTATTTTTTAGATACTAGTGTCAATTCCATTGAGTACTAGTACTTATTCATTAGCTACTAGTGCTTATTCTTTTGGTACTACTAGTGCCTATTCTTTAGATACTAGTAGTGACTTTTTAATAGATACTAATCGTTATTCATTAGATACTAGTTCTTATTTTTTTAGATACTGGTACTCATTCATTAGATACTAGTATCTATTTAATAGACACCAGTACTTATTCATTAGTTACTAGTACTTATTCATTAGTTACTAGTACTTATTTCAATAGTGACTAGTAACTATTCTTTTGTAACTAGTAACACATTTAACATTTTTCTATGGGGATCTGTCATTCAGATATCAACTATTCAGCTCTGACTAGTATTCCAATTGTGACTAGTACTTATTTTTTGGATACTAGTACTTATTTTTTAGATACTAGTACTTATTCAATTAATACTAGTACTAAGTCATTAAATACTAGTACCTATTAAATAGATACTAGTACTTATTCATTAGATACTAGTACTTATGGATTAGATACTAGTACCGATGGATTAGATACTAGTACCTATTAATTAGATACCAGTACTAATTATTTAGCTACTAGTACTTATTCAATAGATACTAGTACCTATTTATTAAATACTATTATTTATTCCAAATGTTACTAGTAAGATTTTTTATTTTACTAGTAAGATTTTTAATTGAACTCTACAGTGGCCATTCTGACTAGTCCTAACATAAGACGAGTAAAAAAAACAGTTGTGACTAGTAAAATAAGAATAGTTACTAGTAACAGTTACAAAAGATACTAGTAGTGTCTAGTAAATAAATAGTACCTAATGAATAACTACTAGTATCTATTAAATAGGTACTAGTATCTAATGAAAAATAATAGCATTTAATAAATAAGCACTAGTATCTAATGAATAAGAGTAAGAAAATATTAAGAGATATCTTCTTTCAAACAGATCATTACATAAACATGAGTATACTCTCAACCATCCAATCAGAGTTATGGTAATGCAGGCTGAACTAAGGCTATAGAAGATTGATTTTTCATAAGTAACTGGCTTTGTTGGTTTATCTAGTTAATTGGTTAGCATGAACGCAAGGAAAGATATATGTTTAATATGACATTTATTGTTTTGAATGTACAGTAGGCTATAATAAAGACTTGACTGCCAATAATAAAATCCAAACAATAGTTAAAATCCAAAAACGGATTCATACCCACCAGCCAAACAACCACAATACCCAGAGATTGGAACTTTTGGAGAGCATTCATAATTCCTTAATCAAAAATTCTGAATATTAATCTTTAATATTAAATAATACAAATATTAAAATTTAAAATTAATCTAATATGTTATTAATCAAACTGAGAATGCGAGTCATGTCAAAATAAGAGTAGCCTATATATGCACTATATTACATTGGCTTATTCATTATATTTTTTTTACTCTAATACCATTAAAAAGGTAGGCTATTGTTATAGTGTTATTATAAAAACGGCCTTGTTCAATTCAGTACATTTCCTGTGTCATGTCTCTTTGATATGTTGTTGGTTCATTAATATTCAACATATTATTTGCATACAGATGATTTAAATAGTATCTATTAAGGTAAGGATATCTTTGATCTAAAATGTTACTAGTAACTAAAAAATAAGCACTAGTTAAATTTTTTCTTGACAAGTTGGGTATAATTAAATACTAGACACTATTGGAATAAGTACTAGTATCTAATAAATAAGGACTAGTATCTAATGAATAAGTACTAGTATCTTTAAAAAGGCACTAGTATCTAAATAATAAGCTCTGGTATCTAAAGAATAGGCACTGGTCCCTAAAGAATAAGCACTAGTAGCTAATGAATAAGTACTAGTACTAAATGGAATAGATACCAGTATCTAAAAAATAAGTACTAGTAGCATGAAAATAGATACTAGTAGGTTTTAAGGATTAAATGTTACAACGGCTTGCCATACATCGCTGCGAAAACCCCATTTTAGAACCTTTATTTTTAAGACTGTACATTGTGGGGAGAAAAGAAGTTTAAACAGAATATTTGAACAGTATATTATAGCGGCTATAATTTAACATCAACACATTCCCAAAGAAGATAAATATAGGGAAACTGCAAAGATTATTGTTTGCTTAACTTCATACTAACAGGTAACGGTAGTACAATGTTACATTGTCATGGTAAAGTGCGTAGTTTTACCTAAAGCTCTCCACCCCAGACCGTCCACCCCGCTGTCCATCAGTCTACAGAAAGTCCTCATGAGCACCGGCGGGATGTCGAAGAGGAACGTCGACGGGTCTATTTTACCTGACATCTTCCTCTAGTCGATACACCATACACAGGTGTGTGAAGTTTGGTTAGATGTTTGTTAGATGTTTCATGTCTTTCGGACTGGTGTGGTGACTACACTGCTCTCTTGTGTTGATATCTCTTGCTACAATTTGGAAATTCCCAAACCCCACCTACTTCCTCTAAATAATTTCACAAATGCTCATACTATTTGCTTGTAAGAGAAAGGAGAATCAAACAAAACAAAACATTTTTTTTCCAGTTTTTTTCTCTAATTTAGTAAATAATTAGAACATTAGCCTATATAACAACAACAATAATTATTATTATATATCATTGTATCGTTTACTATTAAATTATTAGTAGCCTAGCCTACATTATATAGGCCTAACTTACTTCATATAACAATAAAATATAAGTAAGGGATAATGTAGAGCGAGGCAATGTAGATCAGGAATCAGCCTGAAGGGGTTGTATTCGCTATAACAACTAAGCAGGATTTTATTTTATCCCGCTTATTACATGGCTACCTACCAAATAAATCAATAATCTGACACAAAATATTTTTGATTTAAAAAACGATTGTATTGCTTCCGCTAAAGAAAATAGTCCGTTCCGTCTCTACGGTTAGAATCCTGCGTCCATACGCTCTGTTTTTCATGGCTGATAAGCCTGTTGGGGTTGTATTCGCTATAACAACCGCCTCGCTCTACATTATCCCTTACATAACAGACCGCATTCTACATTAGAATTCAACCTTGTATCATTTACTATTTTGTTTTATCTTCTTATAAAATTATTTTATTACTAATTTAATATAGCCTAATACCAATTTACAGTAAAAAATACCAATAATTGAATGTCAGTTAGATGTACAAATACATGTAAACATAAAATTAAAAGCAATTGGAATGAGGAGATCGACACTAGATCATCAGTATCTACTTCTGAAGGCTGCTAAATTGTATAAAACTCGTGTTGAGGCTCTGTCAATCTTTCTCACAATAATCAGAGATAAAGTTAATTTATAATTTTCACCTCATGTAGTCTACAAAAGAGAGACTCATAAAAGTGTCTCAAAAGAGTTAATAAATAATCAAATTAAATCCTTGAACACACACAGTATAGCCTAAATAATAAAAAAAATAAGGACGTAAGTTATTCATCAAAAATGTCAATTATCACTCTTAATAGAATTTGTAATAAGACAGATATTGCACATTTGCATACTGCATTGCATTCACACAACATGCAATGTGCATCAATAAAGGTCCATTCTTTTACATTATTACATAAAAAACACAGCTTTATTTACAAAAGGTCTCAAATACAAAAAAAAGCTGGTGATTTTCACAGCATTTCAGCTTCACGGTTACATCATCAGTCAGTGTTATTAATATGACTAGTTGATGCCACGCCATGAGCAACGCTTGCGAACCAGAGGGAGGCTTGTCTTGTCACCATCACAGGTTTTTACGGGAAGTCATGTGACTTTTTTTCAGCGCGCGGCAGACTCCTCAAGCCTAGGGCGCGAAACACAAACGTTTGCTTTCAAACGCACTTCAGTCCATGAAAACAAATATGATAAAAGTGGAGATTTAAAAAAAAAAAAACCTCAGCGCAAACTTGGAGGACTTTTCATTTTTAATAGAAAGCGAAACTCTTACATTTCGTCTGTTTGTTGTTTTTAATCCAATCACCGTCTTGATCGCTCAGTTGCTAGGCAGACATGTATGTTTTAGGTTAGGCAAATAACTCACTACAATAAATTCACTACAATCATTATGATGTTGATTTAACTTCAAAGTACAGGCAATAAGACAGTACAGACTATTTGAAGCAAATAAACACAATTGTTTCATTAGGTTTTCTAAATTTTATTTTCCTCTCTAAAAAAATTACATTTTCTCAGTAGCAATTTGTCAAACTGAATTATTCATAATAATATTCCAATTTTGCAGTTGTGAACATATGTAGATTAACAAGAGGATATAACAACTGGTTTAAAAGAGATAGTTGGTTGTATTTGTAATTAGCCTAATTTCAAAATAAAGCCAGAAATAGTCACAGGATTTACACAAAGAGGAATGAAATCAGTGAAAAAGACCCATAAACTAATCAAAACCAATCCAAAAATACATGTAGCAGCTACTTTGGTTAAATTATCCTTACTCTTATGAAGAAAAATGTCAACTCAAGGAAAGCTAAAATCACGGAAGTTGCGATGTAATTTGTATGAATAGTGCATCTTGAGCAACATTAGCTTTGTGATATGGGACAGTAGGATAAATATGGTCTCTGTAGACGATGAAAAATGTCCAAAAAAACCATGAGAAATTATCCTAGGAAAAAGAAAGAAAAACACCTTTATTCTTCTTTACATCTCTGAACTGCCACATTTTAATGGTTAAAAAAAAACTTGGTATTGCTATGTTTTTTAATTGATAATCAACAAGGTAACACTTACCACCCTTTGTCTGCCTTTGATTGTTAGCTTTACATGTTGGTCTCTGCGGAAAAACATAAGATGTTCAATACAAATGCTATGTCATGTAAACCAAATACACGAGGTATCTTCTAGAAATACACACATAACACTCACCCCAAACAATTTTCCTTGTCTCGCTCATGTGTCGAACGCTGCAGGAGTAATCTTCACCTTTCTGTGGTGTGAAGGAGGAGCTCTTGGTGAGGTGAAACTGCCAGCCCTTTTCGAAGGCCAGGTCAGTCTGTTGGGCGTCAGACATAGGCTGTCCATTTTTCAGCAGTTCGATGGTGATATCAGGAGGGTGGAAGCCACTCACATAACAGATCAGGGTGTTCTGTTTTCCATACTCTCCTGGAAAATGGCTGTACAGCTGAATCTTGGGAGGGGCTGAAAATAGAATTTAAAATATTAGTTTACAAAGATAACGCGCAAGTAAAGTAAATTTGATCATGAAACGAGAAGATTGTTTATTTGAAATAGAATTCTGGAAACATAATCAAAATTAAACACAAACTTCCAGACTTCATTTCATGAATTGTCCCAAACGAAACACAAATTACATCAGAATTCCTCATTCACTTTGCAGACAAAAAAAGAAAAACGCAATGTCTTTACAGGCCTACAGTCTGTTTAGCTAAAGAGACCCTACGAATTATAACCTTGGTACAGTAGTTGTTATATAAAACATACTAATATGCATAAATTAATTATTTTCAATCACAATAAGACATAACTTTGGTTATATATAAAAAAGATTATCATTTAAGTTACATGACACATTGTTTTGTAAATGAAGGCTAGGAAAAACAATAATCAAATCAATTCTATAGATACATAGTGACATATTATAGCTAACACATATAGACATTTTAATCCTCGAGGGGAAATCCAGTTGCAAGTCAGACGATAGAATCAACAATACAGCACAATAAACAAATAAAAAGATACAGAATTCACATAAGCAATTTGAATTACTTACAGACTTTCCCTTGTACAGTGACGTACAGTACACAGAGCAGGGCAAAAGACACGAGTCCTCGCATTTTTGCGGATTTATTCGAGAGTATCAAAGAGAGAACCTGTACCTCTCAGGTCTAAAGAAGACAATATTGAAAGTAAAACACCAGTAACCTTAAATGCACTGTCACCACCGACACCAGCACAGCCTCCAAGATGTCAGGGAAGCCAATAGCAAAATTTCTACAAGCTGTTGTTGGGTAGATTTGATCTAGGGAGGTTATACAGACTGTGGCAATGATCTGGTGGAACAGTCCCTTTTGGAAATACCCGAACTTACCTAAACAAAAATAAGACACCTCCCTCTTCTTCATCAACAAAACCGATCCACCATTACGTAAATCGCCATGAACCAAAACAACTCAATAACCATTTAAAATGTTAAATGTTAGGTAAAGAAAACTTTGCAAAATATAGGTTATCCTAATATTAAAAGAGCACATGGGTAGTGAACTGAGTTAAATAGCAAAGTGACATGCTATACTGCACTTCTAAAACTATTGTAAGCATTTTAATTTTAATATATATATATATATATATATATATATATATATATATATATATATATATATATTACATATAAACAGAGACTATATTATATTTGTAAAAAAATAAAAATAAATTAAGAATACTTTAGGACTTTGAGATAATATTTGCTTAGGCCTATATGTTAAGGAGTTCTCACACCAAATGATCGTGATTTTAACGGTCAAAAACTGTAAAAATGCTACAGTGAAAAACTGTTAATTGGTTAACAGAAAGTTTCCTTACTATATACGGTAAACAACTGTGATAGATCTAACGGTACATTTAATGTAATTTTACTGTAAAATACTGTTAAATTGACAGTTTTTGGAAGTGAAAAAGAACAAGTCATTGTATAATTTACAGTGAAAAAACGTAAATTGACATTCCCACAATTCCCTACGTGACACTTCACATTTGATGTATTTTTATTTTCTTCATAGTTTTCTTAGTTTTTTCTAATCAATTATGTACATTAGGGTTTTATGTTACATTTAATGTTGTTAAATTAATGCTTATTGCATTTCTAAAATTTTAAGTGTGTTACCATGATGGTGTTTAGTGTTTGTATGAATGACACTGTGCAGCTTCTATATATTAGGCCTAGTATTAATTTTCTTGTGAAAGAGCTGCTTGTGATGGTCTGCTCTGTAATTCATCATGTGACTCCATCTTCACTGTGATTGGTGGTTGTCAGTGTATTACTATGGTACAAATCAGATATAAATATTTCAATAGGTCAGTAAATTAACATTATATCAGTAAAATGTTGGTACCATATTTTTTACGGTAAATTTCTGGCAACCACAGCTGCCGGTATTTTACTGTAAATTGAACAGATTTTTTTTTTTTTTACAGTGTATTTTAATAAAGTGCATAAATAAAAAAATAATAATAATAATAATATATATATATATATATATATATACAACTCACATAATATAATTAAACACAATTTTATTGATAAGCAAGCTACTGCAGGGATGCAGTAGGGAAGTCCCCCAAACAGATCTAGGCAGGTGGTGCTGGGGGAAGTGGGGGTTTAGAAAAATTCCAATGGCGCTCTGCACTGAGTTGAGCTGCTTCAGGACGGAAATAAATAAATAGATAGAAAAAACAGATCAATTGGCCTTAGCCGTATACAGAGATGGGCATAAATACATGGAAATGTATTTAAAATACAAATACAAAATACTGTGTGAATTTTTTTTATTTAAATACAAATACAAAATACTGTGTGAAAAAATGTATTTAAATACAAATACAGTATTTTGTATTTTGAAAATACACAAAATACATGTGAAATTGGCCATCCAGTGCAGGTATAGGTCACAGTGAATGAAGAAACTACATAGGCCTACTGACTTTTCATTCCTAACCTCATTCTTCTTTCTTTCTTTCTTTCTTTCTTTCTTTCTTTCTTTCTTTCTTTCTTTCTTTCTTTCTTTCTTTCTGGCAATTGCAAATAAACTTATGCAAAATAGCAGCCATTTAGGCTACTTATTTCTGGTTACAATGTAGTCTATTACTTGTGGTGAACGCTATTAAAAAAATCATACTGTATGTAAAACTGTGGGAACCTTTTCTGCTATCTAGCAAAGAATATGGATGGGCGATATGACCAAAATCTCAATTTTACTTCACAGTAACAATATCATGGTTTCACAATTCTCAATATCAGTTTTGATTCCACAGCATAAACTGAATTTCAAACTCTTTTGATTGTTTTTTTTGGTTTTTTTGCAGGTAGTCCAATGCTTTTTAAGTAATTTTATGTTTATTTTATGTAAAGTTTATTTGTTTCTAGAAGTTTATTAAAATTAGAAAGTGTATCTAAAATTAAAACTTAGAATTAATTCATATTCATTTGACACCATTTACCCCTTTTTGATTATTTTTTATGTACAATAAAACTAAAAGCTGAAGATTTTTGTGGTGTATCATTCATCAGTGCCTCTTTTTCCACTCCAAAGTTCCAATAATTCCTGCCCACTAAAAGCTGCACGGATAAATTTGCTTACCCCACTAATAGGCCCATCTATGTAAACGATTTAGAAAAAGTTCCATCAATTCAAACTTTATATCATCGCTATGATATGTAGTGTCATATCACCCAGCCCTTACATGCAGTAATGCTTTAAACACATTTGACAAGCTAGTTGATAAAAATCAACAACCGGTCAACGCTATTTCCTTATTTCCGGTCCTGGCTAACGCTATTTTCTCACTTGTCTGTGCTCTTTTATTCTTTCATGTGAAGTGAATAATGCACTATTTTAACTTTAATCAACAAGTAGAATTGACCATGACATTCTCACCTTATAAAAAAAAAGAAAAGAAAAAAATCGCTGATCCAATGCTGAGCTAGTGAATGTCTGAACTAGTTGATGCACAAAATCAGTACCCTGATATAGAGGTTGACTGATTTTTTCCAAAGGCTTTAAAATACAAAATAGTATTTTGTATTTCAAATACGTATTTTAAATACATGTATCTGAAATACTGCCCATCCCTGGCTGTATAGAGTTTCATGACCGAACAATGCCTATGTATAGGCTATATGTAACATATAATTACCTTTTAACAGAGACTAATTCTGTTTCATGAATAATCAGCTTAGTGTATACCTGTATACGTAAATAGTTGGATTTATGCAGTAAACCAGATTCTAATGTAATATTGTCCTTGATTCCCTAACATTTCCATATGTCTATTACTGGGGATACCAAATTGTGAGAACATCACAGATTAGAAAAAGCAATTAATAAAATATTATTTTTGGGGCAGAGTGCAAAGTGAAAGCCTACATCTGTAAATCTGAGACTGGTAAAAAAAAAAAACCCAGTATGCAGAGCTAAATAAAGCATCAGCCATAGGAATGCTTAAGTTATCCCTGTTCCTCATGCTTTTGGGTTGTATGGAATACAGTGGTGAGCCAGAGCAATAAAGAAACGCATATGAATTGTGGCTTGGCTTGGATGCCAGATTCCCTGCCACAACATTCTTCATCTCAGTCTCTATGGAAACTAAGCACAATATTATGACACTGTGCTTTGTGTAGATCTGTAATCCAATGTATTAAACTGCTGGAAAAAATAAGTCTAAAACTCAAGTTTATGCACCTTTTGTGCCGTCTGCTTTGGAAGTGCTTTCACTTTAAGTTCAAACATGAAGGATGTTTCCTTGTTCATTGGTTTGTTTGGGCAATTAAATAAAACCAAAGCAGATTTACCAGCCTGGGCACATTTCAGACTTGTCAACTTTGCAAATAATAGTTTGTCTTCTGATAAATAATTAGCATACAGCAAGTCAATATATGTATGTATACACATACACACACATCTTTGAGTATTGTCGCATTAGACGATATCAAATCAAGTGGCAGGTGACTAGATAGACCATTCAAAATGCTATTTATAATTACATTTTTTTACATGAACTTTATTTGAGTGTGGTTTAAGTGTCCAAATACAGTTGGGCCCACTGTATAAACAAAAAGTGAAAGTAGATTTGAACAAAGCATGATCTCTGGGAAATCACGTGATAAAGTCTGGGATTTTTTTATTATTATTATTGTTACATACACGGAAGTAAATCTAGAGAACAATGACTATTGCCCAATATTGACTCTATGTCTAAATCGAAAATGAAAAAAATTGTAAATGAACATCATCTGATAATCTACTGGGGTTTTTTGTTGCTGTTTGGTTTTTGTGGTTAAACACTCAAACTGGTACTTTTGGAGATCTCAAAATATAAGGCAGCTTGCAATGGCACAATCTTTCCCACTAGCTGTCAGCGTTGTACAAGCATTTAAGGTGAAACTGAAGTCATGCACAGAATTAAAGGGATAGTTCACCCAAAAATGAAAATTCTGTCAACATTTACTCGCCCTCAAGTTGTTACAAACCTATATGAATTTCTTTCTTCTGCTGAACACAAATGAATATATTTAGAAGAATATGGCTGATCAAACAGTTGATGGACCCTTTTGACTTCCATAGTTAGGGGGGGGTGAAATACTGTGGAAGTCAATGGGGTCCATCAACTATTTGCTTTCAGACATTCTTCAAAAAATCTTCTTTTGTGTTCGGCAGAAGAAAAAAATTCATACAAGTTTGGAACAACTTGAGGGTGAGTAAATGATGACAGAATTTTCATTTTTGGGTGAACTATCCCTTTAAATCTGGAGTCAGGCAGTGAAATCCGAATTTGATGTTTGGACCGGCTGCTGAAACACACCTCAGATTTAGATGGATTTATATCATTGTGTCACAAACCTTTATATGATTTCATCATAAGCTATAAAATCTAATGATTGACTTGGTCATATGACATACAGCACGCATCATGTGACAAATATATTTCTTTCCCCATCAAAGTCTCTATCCAATTTTTAGTTAATGTTCCTATCCAACACAAATCTTAAACTGTAGCTAATTAAAGATCACTTAGCGGCCTTTAGTTAATGTCAAATAGACGAAGCCAGGATTCTCTGCTCAGATAGAACGTAACACCACCTTGTTTTGACTCATTTTGCACCTGTCTCATTTTTCATGTCTCTATCTAGAGTGCACCACAAATCTTGAGAGTTTTGCGGTGTAGCCGACCGGGGTTGAGGTTCGAGCATGTGGTAGCGTTCACAACCTCATAAAGGCTGCAGACAATAACAAAACCATCAGCCTTTATAGGAGGGATTTTACTGTCTGCGATGACAATAGAGGCGTACTTTTAGTCTGTCTGTACATAAATAGATCTTTTCACTGCAAAAAAATAAATAAAAAAAAGACGTCTAGACTTCTAGCACATAGCTTAGCAGTCACAAATCTGCTAATGTCGTACAAATACACATTCCAAAAGTCCCAAAATAATTCTGCCTACATGTGCTATCAGAATCATCGAGTTTCCTAGTTGAAAATTGGACATGCGCCCTTTCAAGTCGTATTTAATACTGGGAAGCTTGGGGGAAATTTTGATAGGCCTTCCAGAGTTTCAGAGTTGGGTGCGCCGTTTCATCTCAATATCAATTGTGAGATTTAGTCAGTCAAAACAGTTTTGAGTTTAATTAATCTAATTTTGTGTTTCTGGAAAATAGTGATCTATGACATTGTATTATGTTGAAAATAAAAGTGTTTTTGTGTCTAGTTGATAATGAGGGATTTGTGGACACATTAATGTTTTGGATTTGCAGAGTGAAGGTTATAGTTTTTATTTTGAAGTAAAAAGACAAAATTAGACCCATGGGGTAAGATGACTCAGTCCCAGACCTGGTTTCCTACATAATTCCTATTCTTTCCGACAACAAAGCACTTGAACGAACAAGCTCATAATCGCGACTTCAGAAGTGAAGTACAATTTGAAGAACCTTGTTCCAGAGTAAAGAACATTTTATGCATTTGAAAGGCTCCATGGATGTTAAAAGTTATTCACAGAACCATAAATGTCAATAGTATTTATAGTAGCTAGTGTTCTTCATTTTACGTAATGGCATTTCCTTGTTTCAAAGGTTAAAAAACCCTAAAACGTTCTGTTTATTTCCGAGTTTAAATCAGATTTTGAATCCCAGATTTTAATTGTCAGACTTTTGGACCGCACTGTGTACATTGTCTCCTAGTTTATGGGACAATGTAGCAGCTCGAGCCGCAGAAAGTAGTTTTATTACATGGTTTTGTTGTTGCTATAAGCGATGGAATGCAATCAAACATTTGTCGTGGAATTCTTGGAGTTACTCTAGAATTCCCAGACTTCCCGTTCGGTTCTATTAGCGCTGGGAATGAAAGCCAGATTCTGTAGTACAGGGTGGTTTAGAGAGATGGAGGGAGGGAGGTTCCAGCCATGCGGTTTGGTCTCCCCGCCAAGACTGTGCTTCATTAAAATGAGGTCATTTACAGAGCCAGGAAGGAAAGGGAAAGAGAGGGAGCGAAGGAATGAGACAGGCGAGTGAAAAGAGAGATAGACCCATTGAGGGAGGAGGCTGTAATGGAGGCGAGTTGGGTGGCGGGTGGAGGGGGGTGGCAAAATGAAACCAAGATGAGTCACAGAGACCAAGAACAAGAAAGAAAGAGGGAGAGGATGAAGGGGAAATGGTTCCTCGATGACTGTGCGAGTGCGGCCGGATTGTGCGGGGCGGCACGCGAGCTCACGGTGCGGGTGACGGCGGGATGAGTCAGGACCGCAGGCGTGAGTCAGTGACACTCGGGTCAGACACACCCTCAAACAGAAGCGCACAAACACTGATCAGTCATACAGAGTAAACAAACACTTATTCATGCAGCCTGGTGCACCAAGTAGAACACACTGCTCCAAAACCATTCATAAATACACACTAACACGGAAAACCAGACTCATATTTATGTAGCAGTTAAAAACAGTTTAATGGTCTTATACGCCTAAATGACACACTGAGGTTACACTCTATGGTTCTTTGCTCTCTTTCAAAAAATTATATATATGTTTCGGAAAAACTTGATTCTTATTGGTCGATCACGCTCTATATTTTTATAACCAGTAGTTGTCTCTGGCAACCGATATTTTATTTCCATGTCTCTTTCTGCACTCTTTTTCTTATGACATAATGAAATAATTTAAACTTAAATCAATAATTTTTTTATAATTTGTTTTTGGTAACTAGCTGTTATCCCTTACAGAAACACTATCTGCTGCAATAAAAACATACAAATAATAATAAAAAATCAACTTAAAAAGTAAAGAGTAAATAAAAAAACAATACATGTATCCATTTTAATTATTTATTATATATTTCTTATATTTATATAATATTATATTTTTTTGGAATTTTACATACTTTTGGAGATTAAGTTAAAACATTTATTTGAAATTGATCATTTTAAATTATAACGTCATGCTATGCATAAATAATTATAATAAATTATTAAAAATGATGACAGTTACAATAAATTAAAAAAAGTATCAAATCATGGTTAATCAATTATATAAAAAAAATCAGTATATTAAAAATATAACAAATAATTATAAAAAAATGTATTAATAACAAATAATTATAAAAATATTATATAATAAATATTATAAAAATAATTAGTTATTTAAATATATCTTCTAAATTACATGGAGACGTCTATAGACACACTCTAGCAGTCTATAGCATCCTGTATAGAGCTACGTTTTTCAAATGCCCCATTTTACCATTTCATACAACAGGCTACACAAAGATATTCTCATGCACACTTGCAGTCACAAACATACTCAGTTTCAACAGGTCCTAAACACACTTGGAATGACACCCACACACATAAACCCACAGCCACCCACTCGTTCCATTCATCCCGTCCACGCTTCCACACACGCCCACCTTGAACGCAGCCCAAGCTGAGCTCCGGCACAGATTCGGTGACGGCCGGCCTTCTGACACACACAGGCTGGGGGAAACCAGACACGGTCACATCCGTAGGCAGGATTACACACCCTGAAGTTTTGATGTCCAGTGTGACTCATTCCTATAAACAGACACTTCTGGAGTGTGTTGTAGGGCCTTTCAAAGTCTACAGACATCTCACCACTGTAGAATGTAGTGTACATATGTGCTGCTGACTCACCTCGATTTGAGCTGTTTATATCTTTGAAGGCTTGAACGAGGCCAAGGTGGTCCAAATGTGCTGGAATGGATCAGAAGACTTGGAAAGACCCTGGACTGCACTTCATGCACAACCAATAAACCATTTGGAGGAATGTCCTCTTAAGTACACTGCTTAGAGCAGCTTCTTCGTCATGGTTTCACTGTAAGACTTAAGTCGATAATTGAAAAAAATTAAATCATGATCTTGATCACCTAATTAGTGTTTCCTAAGACAAGCATCACTATTACTACTGCAATTTTAACTAAAACTGTTAACTTCAGCTCATCCTGCACCGGCTGTAAAAAAAAAATGAATGAAGCCTCAAAATAATTGGCCGAGGTCATCCAGTCATAACTTTTATGTATAACAGGGTGCACAAAGCAGCTAATTGTTCTCTATGTCATCACCTTTAAAAAATTGTAGCACCTAAAGTATGTTGCTTTAGAGGGGTATCAGATTGTGTTTTTTAATTTTTATATATTTATCTAGATGTAGATGGGATTGACAAAATAAAAATAATGATTCAGGTTAAAAGTTATAACTTTATATCTACAAATATATATATATAAAGTGGATATTCTATTTTGCAACTCCATTCATAATAATTATATTAAATATTGCCTATTGAATAGTCAAGATTGCAAGGGCTGATTTTAAATGGTCCTGCAGTGCAAATTCATCTTTAAAACTACTACGTTTAAAACAACATATTCGTTTACACTTGTACACAATTAAGAGGCATATGGAAAATATGCTAATATTTGAAAAGGCTTATACGTAAGATTATATTGTGATATCTGGGTGTAGGGATTACATGGAAAAGCATGAAATGGGATTTATAAGGATCTGAGGCGGATAGCTGAGTCTGCGCCAGGGCTACAACAGCTGCACCCAGACACACAAGAGAGAACAGGAAGTGTGTTTTATTTGCTCAGCAGAGTGGACGGACATCCTTTAGTGTGGAAGATACAAGAAACGAACAATTATGTGCCACTCACCTCAGATAGAGAGAGAGAACGGGGAAAGAGAGGCTGCATCCTAAATCGCATACTTGTCTATATAGTAGGCGAAAAACAGTATGTGATGAAAATAAGTCTCTGAATTCACAGTACTCATAAAAGAGTAGAAAGTACCAGGATGACCTACTACTACTACTGAGGATTCTGAAGTGTGCATATGATGGACACTTTACTATCCCATGAGGCCACAGGGGAAGATTTGTGAATGGCAGTGAAGTGATGTAACTGACCCTGGCAGGTCACATGATAATGACAAAATGGAATGTAGTATTTATGGATTACGTTCATACCACACACTATCATACTATATAGAACACACTTTTTAACGGGTCATAAATATTCAAAACAAGTACCTACTCAAGAGAGTATGCGATTTCAGATGCAGCCAGAGAGAGTGAGCCGTTCAAACAAATTCGTTCTTGCATTAAAAGTCACAATGAAATCAAAATAGAGTTTGAGAAGCCGTTTCACGTGGATATAAAGTACATCACAATAAGGGGTAAAAAAAGACTTTTGCAACCTGTATTTCAAGCCGATTTTAAAATCATGATACAGTGTGAATAAGTTGGCAAAACGCAAAAACATTTTGGTAATCAGTTACAACAACATTTTTACATTCCTAAAATTAAGTTTAAGCAGAGCTTGCATATTTTTATTTTGTATCCGTACATTTAACTTGAAATATTTGAGTAAGCTAATTCATTCAACTTAAAATTATCATGTAATCTCAACATAAATATTTTTTGAAGAGGAAACTTAGCAAGCTTTAACTAGCTAATTCATTAAATGCTAACTTGATAATTAACAATGTTTTGATAGCATAACAATTGCTGAATGAGTATGACAATACAGAACATTTATCTGTTCTCAAACCAAGCTCATGCTCCACTCGTCGCCATGATGGAAACCCCCCCACCCCCCTTAAATTTAACTGAAATCCCAGCCTGCAGTTTTAGTTAAATTTAAGTTTGTCTACATTAAAAGAAACAAGTTAATAAAACTCAAAACAATTAAACAATTCAGATTACTTAAAATGTGTCAGATCTGTGAATTCAAAAGAAAAAGAAAGTTCTAAAAACTCATAACGGTTAATTTGATTGAACTAATTTGGTTAATTTAAGTTTGCCCTACTCAAACCCATTAATCATTTTGAGCGTTAGGGTTTACAGAATGGTAAAGAATTCAAGGTCTCGAGATGCATTTTTAAAACTTGAACTTTTTGATATGCCGTCTCAAATACACGGCACTAATGAGCGAGATCTTAAAAAGCAAGCAAAATGAGCCTAACTCATGATTACATACTGTTTTTAAAATTTTTTTGCAGGATTTAGTGTGAATTACGCACATAGTACAAGCTCTTGTTTACATTAACTTTACATACTGTGCGCAAACGGTCAATCAATTCCCTGATGGACAAAATCAATGGACAAAATCCAGTGCCGCCTTACATTTTTGTCTTGTTCAAGAAGCTGTTTCATAAGATATACATCACAAAGAATAGGAAGGAAAACTATCACTACTTCCGTTTTATGCCGATTTTGAGAATATTCTACTACCCATATGCCAAATATGCTAAATCTCTAATTTAGTATGGTTATTGTTGAGTTGCAAACTCAATAGACGTGCATAGATGTTACCTAATAAATGAAGTGTAAGTAAAACAGATTTTTGTCCAAGGCCTTGTCCCTGAACAGCTGGATGATTGTTAATGAGAGAGCAGGAAAGAGGAGGGAAACACTCTCACACAAAGGCAGACCCTCTTTACACGGAAAAGAGGAAGAGGTGGCAAGACCACCTCTGAACGTGGTTGTGGTAGCAGTGAACTCCCTCTCCACCCAATCCTCCCTCCCTCTACGTGGGTCAATCTGGCGGAATTACTGAGCAGCTTGATGATGAGAGCTGGCACTAACAACCAAATCCTCAGCACTCTGGTGGGTTGGGGCACATAGCCGAGGTGAGTTGGGGGGGGGGGTTGCACAAAGGAGGGGTGTGAGTGAGGCGCCCTGTCAGAGTGCACAGAAATGGCGGGACTTTGAAGTGGGGGCCGCCGTCCCATTCACAGAGTCTGCTGCGGAGCAGAGGTCAGGGGCTCCAGGGTGGGCTACGTGTCCCCCGTGAGTACACCAAAGAACGGGAGTTAAAGAGATGTTTTGAAATTGGGAAGAGGGGGAGAGTCTGTGGAAGAGGAACAGGGGAGAGAGGAGGGAAAAAAAGCAGTCGTCTAAATTCCGTAACATTGTGTACCTTGAAGCTCCATACATAGCCTCTGTGTTTCTGAATGTGCAGTCCCACTGTCCTGCCCTACAATGACCTGTGACACTTCAGTGCTGGCTTGTATGTGTATGTGTGCCTTAAGGAATGAATTATGGTTCCTAATAAAATGTGCAAAGGTAAATTTTACCCATAAAGAAAAGAATAGTTCTTCAGACAAATGATTTAAAACACATCAGTTGAAGACTTGTGGGAACCTTTCTGCACACTTAAAGTCAGCATGAAATGGAAGTTGTGTGACGTATATTGGCTTTTCGTAGAGCGCGCCATGATTTTGTCCATTTGGAACTGATTGAAAGCAACTGGATTTCATTCATATTTAAGTAAAGGTGCGGTCACATTTACCATAGCTCATTTCAATAGGAATTTGCAAGTTCGAGAGTTTCGAGTAAGGGCTGAAAAGTCCCTCACACAGATTTCGCTCACGTTCAAGTTGACCAAGCGAATTTGCCTGACCAAAGCTGCTCAGTTTGAAAGTGCTTCGGTACACTATTGACAATGAACCCATTTTTGCCTGCAAAATTTCACTGAAACATCACTGTAACTGCAACTTAAAAAGGTCTAATTGTCAATAATGTCTACTAAGCAAGGCTCACAGAAATCTCTTTCAAATCAAAACAAATGTTTTGGTCTACACAGCAAAATCGGCCCAAAGAACTTAAATCCGATGCAATATCCGAAAATGACTGGATTTCGTCAATGACTTTTCTACGAGTAAAGGTAAACGTGATAATAGGTCATAATAGAGATCGGTAGCACTGTGAGCAGAGCTCAACTTCATGCAAATGAGTAGCGAAACAATGCACCGACTACCAATGGGAGTACAGACCGTGAGGAAACGCCTAAAATCAAATGGATTCTGAGTGTTTCAGTTTATTTGGTTAATATTAGCCTTTTAATCACAGTCAGTGTGAAAGGGGCTTCAAAGAACTGAAAGTACCTTGAATGCAATGTAAATAAAACCAAATGAATAAATGCAAAGGAGATGTGGTTGTGTGAAAACAAGTTTTGCTATATAGATGACATTTGTCGATAAAGCATGCAGTGTTAATACTGACTTCACACACAACAATGATCACAGGCACCTTTTTTTTATTGTGCTGAATAAAGAGGTGGATATGTATAAAGAGGACTTTTTTCTAATACGTTTCTTTTTTTGTCCTTTTTTTTTTTTTTTAAACAAGCAAGCAATTTTAAGTGAAATCACAAACAGCAATACTAAGTGAAACAGCCATAATTGTTAGAAAACAAGTTATATCAAGTGAAGAAAGCTGAGAGTAAACACCTAGTGATACTTTTCCATCTCCACAGCTGCAGAAATGACAAAACATTGCATAATGTAAGACGTTTTAAAAACAAGTCAAATTGTCCAGTCTTACCTAACTTGTGGCTGAGAGGCAGAGAGGTACAGTCTTATAAAAAAATCCCCCCCAAAACACACACAAATAAACTATGAATATATATTTTATTTATATATAAATTTAAAACTTTACGCCGTTCTCTCTGGACTCAGGCACCTGAATTTAAGCAGATAGTAAGTTTGAAAAATGAGGTAACAGGAGGCCCTCTTGGAGGTAGAAAAGTGTATTCGATTGTACTAGAACATGTTGTCATAAAAAATACAACTTCATCTTCATTAAGACACCCAGAGCTGAAAGCACATGAACAGTGGCTCCTGTGGATACACATTCAAACCAACATAGGAAGCATATGAACACAATGCCAAGTTTCAGGGCTGAAAGCGGAGCACCTTATGACAGATCGCTCTGCTATAACAGTGCCATTATACGCCGATCTACTGAAAACGACCTCAAAACAGCGTTTAAAAGCAACCACTGCTGAGGTCGGGCCGAGACTAGCCGTCCTTCCACTTAAGCGAGCGACTGTTACATCTGTTGAACTCGTAGGAGAGTAAAGAAGCGGTCCGATTCGAAAACTGACACTTTTAAAAGAACTGTAACCATTTAGGTAGTAGCATTACAGTGTTTGAGCAACGTTTAATGTTGGTTTGTGGCAAAAGCCAAGCTGCCGCATATAAAGACGGTCATTACATGCCATTGTAAGTTCAAGGGGCATGCCAACAGTTCCATTAGCTTCCTCTGAGGCTCTACCTCAGGCCCAGTTGAGATTACCATGTTAACATTTCTTAAGGTTTTCATGGTGACAGGCTGAAAAGGTGTATTCTTTCACTACATAAGCATTACATATACATCTGTTTGAACCATACAAGAAAAGAAAATCACATTTGCGTAAAGTACACACAAAAAAAAATTGCTAATCAAGTATATCTCAATATCTACTAATTTTTCAAAAACATAATCATATATGCAATATACAAAACCCGAACATATTTTTTCAAACCTGAAAGAGCGTTTCAAGTTTCTTTTGTTTTTTTTGTTTATTTTCCATGTGATGTGTATTTTGTGTGTGTGTGTGTGTGTGTGTGTGTGTGTGTGTAGTTGCTTTCTTTTAGCACCTTCTCCCAGCTGAACTAAGATGAAACAAAAATCAAATTTTTATACGTTTGTAAAACAGGATTTTGTGCAGTCCTAAAGCCTTTTTCAGTACACATCATTTGAATCTGTACTGAAAGAAACCAGGCAAAAAAAAAAAAAAAAAAAAAGTTCCGTTTTCAAGACTGGAGGTAGGTATTTGTCAGCTGATTATTATTTATCCATTTTTATCCTTTTTTTTTTTTTGAGGTACATATCTGAATAGTACATAGGAAACTAGAAATTCAGAGCAATAGTGGAGAAGGGGAAAAAAATAGAGAAAAAAAAGAGAAATTAATTCGCAACAATATCATTTAGTGTCATACAAGCACTTGATCCTTAGAAACCATTGAGTAAATCATTACAAAATATATATTCAAGTTAAAAATTTAAAACAGACATCCCAGCTGCAGAGACAGAGTGTCTAGTTACAAATGTCAGATATATGCTAATGTGAAAAAAGAAAATTAACTAGAACAAACACAGTAATTTTTTTCCCTTAGCTGCATGATTAGTTCTACATTTGACTACAGACCTCAGAATTCAGTTATTACCTGCCCGACTCTCACAAAAAACATTTTGCAGAGCGCTCGCCTGCCCTTACGACAAGGGTCGCTTTCAACATTGGCACTCGCTGCCATCCCCTGCTTTGTAATGAGAACTCTACAGCAGCGCGCGTCTTTTTTGAGCTGGTTTGCTGGTTGAAGAAATCAGAGGTAGTTTTGAAACGGTGAGGAGATATTGCATTGGTGACAGCGCTGGCGTACTTTAGGATCCGCCGAATACCGTTCGACGCCCGTCGCTGCGGTTCAGGTATTTTTGTGTGTAATGAGGTATAGTGTGGTTTTGTTCCTGTGGTTTGTGTGTTTCTTGAGGTTTAAGTCTTGACTGAGTTGATACATTTCCCTTTCACTGAATTTGTCAGAAAATTATGTTCTTAAAGCTATGCCATACAAGAAAATAAAAACTCAATTATGTACACGTATGTTAATTATGCAAAGCCGAAGTCACGAAGGTATGTACAGTAGAACTACTGTTCTGTAGTAATGCTAAAAACAGTCTCACACTGAGACATTTAATGTTTGCAGTAATCAGTTTGAATAAAAAAATAAAATAAAAAAATCACCACCAAGGACACGAGGGACATGGATTTGATACTAAAGGGATAATTCACCCCAAAATAAACATTCTGTCATTATTCACTCGTTCTAAACCCATAACGAGTTACGTAATAAGATTTCTTTTTAAGTAACTGGTAAAGTAATGCATTACTTTTAAATTTACAATCAAATATTTGAGTTACTTTTTCAAATAAGCAACACAAAAAATGAAAGGAACTTTACATTTGCCAAAAATAGAACTTATTTTATTTATTTATTTTGTTATTAAACCAACAAACAAGCCCAGCCGAGGTGAGAAAAAGTAACGCAAAAGTAACGTAACTCATTACTTTCTATAAAAAGTAACTGAGCAATGCAATTAGTTACTTTTTAACGCAATACTGTAATGCATTACTTTCAAAAGTTACTTTCCCCAACACTACCCATATGACTTTCTTTTTTCTGTAAGCAGATGTTTTTAGAGAATATTCAAGCTGCTTTTTTCCATACAATGAATGGTGACTTGGGGCTGCTGAGTTACAAAAAAGCACAATAAAAGTGTTCCGTATGACTCATGCACTATATTTCAAATCATAGGACAGCTTTGGGTGAAAAATAAATTGTAATTCAAGTTCTGTCATAACAACTCTCAGAGAGATTGGCATGGTAATGGATATGGCAATGTTAATGTATTTGGTCTTGGTGGAATAGATCTGCTACACTGCTGCTGCTGCAGAGCAAGTACAAAGACTTGCTACTGCCAATACATTCACAGACATTGCTGCTGCACATGCAACATACATGAAATAACCCCCGTAGCAGATCTATACAGGTGGAGCTGGGGAAGGTGGAGGGTTTCTGAAAGCGAGCTGCAGACCGCTAACAGCAAACAATGCCAAGTATTTGAATGTTAAGCAGCAAGCTCATTGGCTGCTGATGCCACAGAGACCAATCAGCTGCGCTATGTAGATAACGATTGAGTTAAGGACCAATCAGCCTGCGCCATTTAGAGTTTCATGAGAGAACTTTGTATTTGTAATGCACTGAAACACTTTCTTGACAGCCACCATTCACTTTTTTAGTGTATAGAAAAGACCAGTTTGGACATTCTTTGTATAATCTCCTTTTGTGTTCCACGAAAGAAACAACATTTTGATTATTTTAGGGTCAGTAAATAATCACAGAATATTTTTTTTTGGCTATCTTGCAAAATGTTAATTTCAGTAACTAATTGGTTAAGGGTTCCAATTGCAGTTTTAAGGCAAATGCTTTTAAAGCTCACTTTCATTTTGGTCAAAACCTCAAAATGAAGTGGACAGAGAAGGGAAAATGGTCTATTTGAACTGTCTTTGGTGGTACGGTACTGTAAAAAGGGGGTTCTTGTGCGAATGGGTGTGTCCATTCAAAGCTCCACCCAGATATAGGAAGCACTACATGCTGAATGACAAAACCAGACAGTTTCACCTCCAATGTAGCCTGGAAAATCAGTCAACAAGAGTGTGTGTGGCGCAAAGAACAGCTGTAGCACATATTGTGTGTTTAACCCCTGCACCTTTGTGCTTACAACAGTTTGTGGGAAGTGGAAACAGCAAGGCGGCTCCAATTGTCATCTGCAAGATGTTTGTTTGCATTTGCGTCTTTTTTCGGGTTGCGCTCTGAGGTGTTGTGTGTGTTTATCACAAAACGAAGCCAAACCAAAAGAAACGAATGAGGAAAAACGGAAATAAACAAATGAAAACGATCAAACGAAAGTGTGAAGTCAATAATAAGTGGTCAAGGCAGTCTTTTCCCTTGGAGAGAGCTGACAGCTGGATGAGGTAGAGGTAAAATCCTGTGGTTGCTTAGTCCTCTTCTGGCTCCGCCTCCTCCTCCTCCTCTTCTTCTTCCTACAAAACACAACAGTGGTTGCTCATCAGTCACCACAAAAAGACTGCGGTTAAAAATGTTCTTTTTCATGAGCTTAGACAGTGAACGTCCCACAGCTGCTGCCAGGATGACCACCATTGAAAGGCGTTGAATGGGGGCTGGGGAGACGATTGGCTTTGGGCACTTTTCAGAATGAAATGGATTTCATTTTCCACATGGCTTCATTTTATTTGGAAAGGCTAACTGACACAATTTATAACCCTCTTCTTTTCCCAAGCCGCTGCGTTGCTCCCATTCAGGGGAAAGGCCGTGGCAAAAGCCTGTCTGCATTATAAGAGCCAAACTCCATTCATTAGTGCGGCAGACACTTCAGCTGTGAAGGACCAGCTAAGCGCTACCATGTGTGACATGGGCGAGCGAAAGAATGGAGGAGAAAAAAAAAAAAAAAAAACTCTTTAATCATATTCGGACACACCCAGCCACCAATCGTGCTTCCAACTGAAGTGCCACACAGACCAGAGAATACCAGCTTAGTTCCAAACTCTTATTTGCTTGAATGGAACATCTTTTGGCAGTTTGCTCTATTTTAGCACTGCAACTGTGATACATTTTTCAGAATTCTAAAATTCTTTTTGCATTGATTTGTTCTGAACATTACTTTTTTTTTAATCTAAATGATTAAATGACATTCTCATGCATTGCTTGCTCTTTCATTCCGAGAGCAATGACAGGCACAGATGCAGCACTCGAAAAACTCTAAAACCTCAATGGAATTCCTGAAAAAGTAGGATTACCACACGCTTGGTTTAACCATCACCAACAAGGAGAAAAGATGGTTCAGCAATAGTAATTAAAACCCCCTGTTTTGGGTTTATGGCGGATCATTGGTTCCCTTTGAAGTTTAGGGAAACTGAACACACCATATTAACAAAAACAATACTATTAATAGTATTATTAGAGATGTGAAAAACAATATAACATAGATTAGTCAGTAGGTTGCATGAACAATGTGTTGATTAATTAAGTATGTGTTGACATGAGACATTTTTAAAAGTGACAAAGTTTAAAGCGTCTTAAAAACGCAATGCTCATGGTGTGAGATGCTTAAAAAACATTGGCCAAAAACGTTTGTTCTCAGGAAGGATTTCATTGCATTTATTTTAAAAAAGTGCGGGTAGCTTTGCCTTCCATTTCAGAGATACCATCTCGGATTACCTATAGATACCAGTGTAGTGTGTGTGAGCACGTATATATGTTGGACCCTCCAGTATGGCGCAAAGCCATCAGGGTCTGTGCGTTCCCACATAGCATCAAATCAGGCCTCAGTTATGCATTCACACTGTAAACTGGTCCGCACCAGCGAACAAGAGGAGGTGAGCAGATTCCTGGTAAATGTGTGGAAGATTGTGTGGGGGAGTGAGAAATTGGCGGTTGTGTTTTTTTTTTTTTCTTTGGGTCTTTCTACTCTAACCAAGACAACGTATAGCAAACATCATTAAATCGAGTGATGGCATTTTGTCATCATTAGTGACATGAGAAAGTTAAATATATCAATCTTTAAAGCATTTTCACACCGAGTCTACATTTTCATGAAAATGCACTAAAAATGTTCACAATATCATTATTTTTATTAACAGTGAATAGGTTTGATTGTTGTTCATGAATATTTTATACAGAGATGTCAATTCATTAAAAATGTAACTGAATTAATTACATGGTGTGCTGATTAAACGAATAATTACATATATCAATATAGAAAGTGTAGATAAAAAGTCAATATACGGTTAGTTTTATTTTCATACTTTTAAGGCATGATTCATTTAGTCGCATTAGCAGCCAGCATATAGGCAGCAGACTGCTGTCTTTCTTTTCTTCTTGAGCACATTAAAGCAGCGCTGTGCACAGACAGAGACTTTAGAGTCGACTCCATTGTTAATTCGCTGAAGGAATTTTGACAAGAGAAGAAAAAAGGGGCAACTCTTCAAAACTAATCCTGTCTGCCAGATTGCATATCCATCTGTGAGCGGATGAAACCAAAGAAGACTGGGATTCCACACATAGTGCTATAGGATTTACATTAGCCTTAACCATGCAGGTCTCTCATCAAACCAGAATTATGTCCCCCTTTCGCTCACTTGGGTTTTTTCGAGGACTTTGTAAACCCAAACAGCCAATACCCTTCCTCAGCCAATTGGACTTTCATGTATATATGAATATATATATATTTATTTATATGTGCTTGTCAACCTGCTGTATTAATCATACATGGAGCAAGATTTTATTTGACATACCTGAGCGGGCTTTTCCTGAACCACTTGCTGTGGCTGAAAGACAAAAAGAGAAACAATGACTTTATGAATGCAATAAATAACTGCCACAGTGAGAATACATTTCATTTGGATTTTGAATAATGCATTAGGAACATAAACATACTCATAGTTCCTATTAATGATTCAATGTCACTGAAACCATGAGAGGAGAAAGTATTTTTCTTAAAATACTTTTACATTTATTTTTGCATTTTTAAATTTATACAATCAGATCACGACAAAACACTTATCCCTAAACAATATTAAGAATGATAGAACACATGTGCACATACGGGGATGTCCGCAGCAGTGCCTCCACAGTGCCAAGATTGCAGTATACAATGCCCAGATTGTGCCCTACTCGCATTACATCATAAACGCTAAGTGCTGCCACCCCACAGGAAGTGCTTCTAAGACCGGAGCTTGACAGCTGAGGAGTCCTCCGCTGTTCTGAGAGCCAGGCAAAAATAAAACCCTGAGAGTCCAGTATTTGGAACCAAAGCCAACCACTGCCGATTACTCACACACACACACACACACACCATTTGGGATTGTTGGGAGCAGCTGGTGTGTTTTGTGCCAGCTCTCCCTAGAATGCTATCAGGCTGTAACACAGTAAATGTCAATACCGGATGGAAGCAGGCGAAGAATGCAGCTGGCGATAAAGGGAAATTGGGAAAATGATGCACACATTCCAAATGGGATGGACAGAACACAAATATACTTTGCAGACCGCAATAGATATGGAGGAGGAGGAGAATTCCAACACCTTCCTGATTGCATCTATTTACAAACACATGAAATATAAGATGCCATCTGCACTTTACGACTAACAGATGACACTGGATGTCAAAACTGCACTGTGTTACATCACTAATGATACTGTACATGCACAAAAGTACCAAATTTGTACCGTTGTACCAAAAACTCAAGCATATTAAAAAGCAGAGCCCCATTGAAAGACCCTTTTCTTGTTGGCACTGAACTTGTTACCCTGCACCCAGAAACCCAGAATCTTGTGCTTCTACCTCTCAGCACAAAAAGAGAAACCACAGACTTGTCTTTCACAAGACTGAGCTCTCTCTTTGACGTCATTAGTAGCTGACACACCAAATCACTTCTGCAAACTCTGGTGAGATGAGGCCTAGAGGAGATCTGAATGACTGTGGAACTCTCTGGTGCTGTGTATGACATGCACTAAAAGAGTAAGTTTGTTCCTAAAAAAGCTGAAGACCCAACAGCCATCTTCAGAGAGCCCTCCACAGAGCGGCTTTTTCTCTACAGATCAATACAAACAGTCAGTGTCAGAAAAACCTAATCTGTGTGTCCAATACTGGGTATGTTCTGATTGTGCCACAGTAAAAAAGAATACATTTTACTTAAATTGTAATTGGATATTTACTTTAAATATAATTGGATTTTATATAATTGGATTTAATGTGGTAACATAAAAGGAAGGTACCACAAAAATAAACATAAAATCATTCTTTTATATATCTAGTTAGGACCAAATAAGGGGAGGGTATGACTCCATCGGATATAGGCTATCAGGTGACATGGAAAAAGCTCTTAGACACTATTTGTGTCCCAGCGGTAAATTTGGGGTAATCGTTTAGAGCAGGGGTGGGGAACCTTTTTCCTATCAAGGGCCATTTACAATTTTTTAACATTCTTTAAGGGCCATTGTAATGAGCAGGGGCGTTTCTAGGTTTTAAAAACATCAGGGGCTGGGGGTGGGTAACAAGATAACATGATTCGATACAGAGAATAATGTATATTTTAGGCCTATATGCAGGGGGCAGACTGGTTAAGAAATTCAGTCCTGGCACTGTAGCCACACCAGCCCACATTACCGCACAGACACACACATTCAAATGTGAGGTAGTTAGGGGGGTTCGGGGGCATGCTCCCCCTAGAAAATTTTGATTTCTCGGACCTACATATGTGCATTTTAAGGTGTTTGAAGGCCAACATTTTCTTTAAAAGCATGTCAGTGGGCAGTAGCATAAATTATTTGTCAAGATAACAGATTCTTAAACATGAGAATGAGGATAAATGTTGAAATGAATGATCCACACTACAAAATGGAAATGCAAAATGTTTCTGCTTATTGTTGACAATACACAATCACATATTCCAAACATGAATGGCCTTAAATGAGAAATCTTTCAATGATTATTTTGCATAGATGTAAACTTTTTAGCATTAAAGATTGGTTTCAGCAACTTGTTTCTTTCTTGAGTTAATCAATGTTTTTGGCACTATTAAATCAGTTCAATTAAATTTAAATTGTTCACTCATAAAGACAGTCTCTTGTCACCACCTACTGGCTTAATGATGCAAGTTGCGCAAACACAGACAAGCGGAGTGATACAAACTGTGAAAAGGCTGATGCTGGTGAAATATTCGAACACATTCGAGGACCTTATATATATATATAGGCTACATATCAGAGTTAAATAGGAATACATTTTAATAATGTTAATCAAGCAGACTAAATCACACGACTGCGCAGCAATATTTAAGCTCATTATACAAAGGAAATCATACAGATCTAGACAAATTGGGTTGCTTATAGTTAAAATAATTTTTTTTAGTCGGCCACACATTCTACTTGCTGTCGGCCACTCATTCCACTTTAAATACGCAAATGACAAAACGAAAGTAAAAGCAGCAGCCCCTCGTGGACGACTACCACACACACACACACACACACACGCACACACACACACGCACACGCACACACACACACGCACGCACACGCACACGCGCGCACGCACGCGCACACACGCGCACACACACACAGTAAAGTCCATGCCTGGTCCTCCGCTGTCTTCGTTCCGATCCTTTTATGCGCCCCGAAGCTGATCAGTGAGAAACTTGAAACCGGTGCGGCGCGCAGGTGACTCATTAACACTCGCGGTACTGGCCTCGCCCTGCTCTCACGGCTCGTGGACTCGTGCTGCTTGCCACTTTGCCTATTTTCTGTTTTCTATCACAGGAAAAGTAATTAATGAGATTTTTGTTTCTGAAGTTTTTTTTTGTTTGTTTTTTTTGGAGGAATTGACTCGCGGGCCGCATCAAACTGTTTTGCGGGCCGGTCGTTCCCCACCCCTGGTTTAGAGATACATTTAGCCATCAGGTCCTGCATATCCAAATGTCTTAATTATAGATACCTTGTGGACAAAAACTCTCATAAATCAACTAATTCTTCAATCTTCACTGTTTATGTATAAGGTGACATGTTTCTTTTCTGTTCTCTGCTCTGGACACTTTATTGTTAATGGGATCTGGATTTAATGTAGGAAGTCATGCTTAGTGACCAAAGGGAAACTAACTGATGTGAAAAGCTCATTTTCTTGTGAGAACACTGTCTTTTGTTGTGTATTGAGTTAAATGCTGTGAAAATGTGATTAATGACCTCAGGACCTACATTAAAATATGAATTGCATAGTTGGTTCAAACTAAGCAGGTATTATATATAATTTTAATAATATTATATAATTTAATAAAATATTTTTATATATTAAAATATTATTTTAATATATTTGTTGTATATATATATTAGTATTTATGTATTGGGCTTGGCAACCGATGTCACTGCGCAGTGCATTCTGGGACGTAAACAAGAGGGCACCGCCATATTGTGAGGCCACATCGGGCGAGACTTAAAACAACCACTTACCACACGAAAACAATGTTGAAAAGTCAATTAAAAGAACGAAATGTACTATACAGAGACAAACTTCTACCTGACGCAAGAAAACGGTACCTGGAAAAGATGCCATTGATCGGAAATCTGGATCCGTATGAGGTGCCTGCAAGAGAACGTACTCGAGACCCCGACGATTTACCTCGTATTTACCAAATATTTATTTGTATATTTTTTAAATATTAATTTTTATATCAGCCGAAATCCTATCCATTCTTTACTTGTTGAGAGTCACCCATTTAATTTTAGAAGACTTAATTTGCTCTTATTTGTGAACTATAAAAATATCCGTCAAAGCCTTGTCTGTGGTATCTAAACAAATCATTTAATTCACATGAATAAACAACAAAGAGTTTTTACATATACGTTTCAAATTAGATCCCATGTGCAAATATGAAGGCTGTTAAAATGGAGGAATGCCGAACCATTTGCAGTGACATTTTAACAGCTTTGCTTTTCAGTAGGTGAACTTCCAATGTAAAGGCTTGTGTTTATAAGCGAACAGAAACTGCACTCTGCAGAGGTTGTTAAGGTCATTAAATTTTTATGCCAACATGAGAACAGAGCAACTGCTCAAATATTATTTTAAGTTGTAAGTCACATTCAGCGTGCATCACAAAAATGTGAGGCTACATTGCAGTTGGCGTGATCGACTGTGACCAGAAGTGTCCTACAGCATTTAAAGCCAAAGATGTAACCGCATACCAAATGCAAAAACCCATTCCAGTTGACCACTCAATGTCTTTGGTGGTCACAGCTTTGATTAAAACCATTTATGTGAATATACAGGTTGATCTGAACACTCCACATTGCTTCTATCTTACTTTTAAAGAAATGCACCTATATGAAAATCTAAACACAACCTGAAGGAATCTCAAGCCTTTTCTCACTGAAGTGACAGATTAATGAGCAATACACCAGTTATAGTGAGTTTCCAAGCTCTTAACACTGCAGTGCCAACTGGCCTCGGAGTTCATTGCTTGCCACAACCCGCCACATTGGAAACAAGTTCTACTGTGAATTATTTTCCAGCCTACAGTGTTACGCATGCCTTGAAACTAGGAAAACGGAGACACCCACTGCGCTCAGGAATGATAACACTGATGAACAGTATCTCCAAAATAAAAAAACAATGGCAAAATGGTAGAAGAGAATGTGGCATCCCTTTTTTCTGTTGGGAAGTGAATAACAGAGTTGTTCACACAAAAATCCCCATAATATTTATTATTTGTTTTAAAAAAGGTTTGGAACGGCGAGAAAATTCATGATTCAGTTTTAATTTTTGGCTGAACTATACCTTTAATGTTTCTTTAAATAGGTAGTACTACATCTTACTTCAAGTACAATTCATCCCTTTTCAAGTAATTCTTTTTTTTTTTATTAAGGAGTTAAAATAATAAGATAAGCAACATCTTCGACATCCAATTAAATCCTGTCTGGACTGGTGGCCTCTTTCAAAGTTGTGCTAACCTTGACGGCACAATCAGTCAGTGTGTTCTCCAAAAATGATGAAGCGGGTCTGAGATTTTTCCAAGAGAAGGATGTGTGGGTGTACCGCTATGGACCAGAAAACCCACAATTCCTTAACTTAGCATCTAAATCTCGAGGCTTAGGAAGAAAAAGGCACGGCAAACTCTCTTCTTGTTAAGATTATTGTCATAAAATACTTGGATTTCAAATAATCTTCCAGTACATATTCTGCATCAAAAAGTGATTCATATTGTTGTAGAAATGTTTTCTTGCTGCCATGGTCTCTGATCCTGCTTTGAATGGAGGGAGGATCTTTAAAAATTATTGATCACTGGAAAGTATGTTTGGTAGACATGGTTTAGGAGATGCTTCATTCTTCAAGAATGCAAAGAGGTCTTTGGGCCAGTTACACAAAGACATTATGTAATGGTTGCAAGTCAGCCTCTGGCACAGGTACCTGGGGACAAAAAGCTGAGAGCGTGCAGCTGCACGTCTCGGCAGCTCCAGAACAGAACGTGCCGGAGCAGAGCAAAGCCAAGCTAGTGGAAGACTCCTGCTCTTAGGACCTGGCATGTCTTACCAAAACCATTCTCTGCGCCAAGAGTCATTTACTAAAAGCTTTACACTGTGGGGAATCCCTCTCTGCTCTTACAAGAAATGCACTGGAGATGTTTATGCCTCTCTCTCTCTCTCTCTCTCTCTCATTTATTGCCCCTGTGATATTTGAATCTTTGTCCTAACATGAGGTGTATGAGTCTTAGTATGAGGTGGAATTTTACATTGGGAAACCTTACATTATTATACAGTTTTGTCTTCTGTAATAAAACAATTAGCTGAATAAACAATAAAATGAATCTGCAAAAAACAGGAATTTGATTTAAAATTGATGCTGCACTCCCTCTATATTTATGCAAACTTTATCCCACAGGACTACTTTTGATGACAATGAATACTCCATAAGCTCTCTGAGCATCTACACCAGGCAGATGTACAGTAAAATAAGCACCATTTTAACCTATTTTGTCTCTTTTTACAATTACTAATGATTAGACAAATGGAATCTGTGCCTGCAGAAGTCCTCAGAAAACTTTTTTTTCCCACCCCTTGCAAGTTCATTTATGAATTTTTTGGCTAATTTGTACGAATTTGATACTCTCAGTTCCACCTAACCAGAGATACAGTAGTTAGGCTAACTAAAATCGTTAACTAAATCACGGCCAAAGGAGTAAACTTTGTTTGAAAGGCTTGCGCACTCAAGTGTGCGCGAGACGAAGCGGAACACGGAAAATGAGGTATACCCAGGCCTTAATAGCATATAAATAATACTACAATTTACTGTGTTTAAACTGAAAACTGCTTGATTTTTTTTCATACAAAATATAATTTCATGTTTTTTTGCTCTTTTGGTGTTGGCATTTTCAGCTTCCAAAATGTCAGTGCGTCCTTAGTGTAGTGCTCTCAGCTTTATATAATACATTTTCATGTGTTTAAATAAGCAGAAATTTGTTCCTATTTTGTTCCTATAGAAAAGGTCTGCAGGTTCAATCTGAGCCCATATGAATGTCCAAATGCGTACTGTTACAGAGGCACTTTAACATGGTACAGCCCATGAGACCCTTTCCTGCCCATAAGCCATATTCGTTTTACCTGACTGCCTGGTAAAATAAAGAGGGAAAGTTTAGAAAAATGGAATGCAGCTCACATTTGCTTTAAACTTATACGGCTAACATATGTTTTGCGTTTGTGGAGAAAAAAAAAAAAGCCCTTACTTGAACATAGTCTCCTTAGGGCTGCTGACAAGAATTCCACAAAGACAGGAAACATAAAAAAAACACTGTGCTTGATTTGATGAGGCAAACTTATCCAAGGACTCCCTCACTAGAGGCGGACCCCACAGACGAGCCACCCAGTAACTGCACCCCCTCCGCTCCTATGAATAAAGGCCACATGTTCTGTTAAACTGGAGGTGGAAGTGGGGAAAACAAGCCAGACATCTCCAGGGTACAGGGCCACAGCACTGGCTTTGTGATCTCCCTTGGAATGCCTTCACCGGTTCGGCCGAATCTGAAGGGATTCTGGGTCCGAAAGCACCCCACCTTTCACACATCTCTTCTCGGACTCCAAATCAAGCACCCTCCCCAACCAAACAGTGCTGTGAATGCCACCTATCAGAGCCGGGCTAAACCCTGCGATTAGGGGGAATTTGCCGAAGGGCCCTTTGTAGAAGAGAAAAATGTCTGCCAGAGCAAGGAATGTGGAAAATTCCTGGCAGGACAAGCAGCCTTTTGTTAGGAAGGTTTTTTTTTTTTTTTTTGGAGGGGGGGTGTTCTGGAGGGAAAGAAAAGCGCAGACAAATTGGATCTGGTCCGTTTGGGAGCCTCTGCTGTTTGAAGTGAAATCAGTTCCCAGAGTTTCTCAAAGGAGAGAAGAAGAGAAGGGAGAGGGGTGGCGGGGGTCAGCACAGAAATTCAGGTTTTTTAATTCAGTTTCACAAAACTTTCCAGGTTTGAGGTTGTTTTTGTTTTTTTTCCTGTTCTTGAGGCTCTGTGCTCTTTATTGGGAACTGAGTCAATACCTCAGTTGGTCCAATCCAAAGCTTTAAATACTTAAAATATGGGTTTATAGATCTCAATATCTTTGCCAAAGTCTGTTTCTATACTACTAAACATTTCAACTCAATCAAAAATAAATAAATTGGTCAACAAACTTATTAACATGCATTAAACACAATGTATACTGATTAAGTTATAACAATGATAATGATAAAATAATAATAAATAAATAACATCAAATATGATATTAAACATGATTTAAATATTAATTATATTTCATTAATACTAATATTATAAATCGTATTTTTTATTATTAGTCAATACTTATAATAATATAAGTCTAAGTTATTATTATATTAAGTTATAATATAAGTTTATATATTATAATTAAAATAATATTAAAATAATATATATTACATAAAATATTTACATGCACTATATACACACACACACAAACACAAATATATTACGTATATAAAGGCCCAGACATTTTTCTGCTACTTTCTGTTTGTATTATGAAGAGTGACTGCAGAGGTAGGGTTTATGAATCAAAGTGACAGTAACATGTTTTCATGGAAATGTCCTGCAAATGCCTGGACGTCAGTGAAAGAATGCATGTGTGCAACTCTCCGTGTGAACCGCGTCCCTAGTACACGGCCATATCATGATAAAGGCCTTGTGTCGCAGAGGTGTCACCATCAATAATGTATGTCACATACCTTACCCTGTTCATACAAACACAAAGGTTTCCTGTCTGCCTCACCCTCTCCCTCTCGCAGTTTTCCTTTATTCGTTCACATTACCATGCCAGCATTGATGCTGCCACTGGATTGATTAATTAAGTGGATATAAGATAGCTGTTGGCTACAAATGTTGACCAAAAAATATTATTTGTTTTTTTAAATTGAAACTTGATTTTTTTCTCTGTTTGTAAGTAAAGCTTTTATTGGAATACCATTCACACCGTAGCTTATATTAGCCAATCAGAAACCTTGAAGGTAATTCTTTGGAAACCTCAACCAATGGCACGTCTTCAGACAACCTGCATGGGTTCTGGTCAATTAGAAAAAAAGTGTGTGTTTTACAGTATGTTTCACAAACTTGTTCTGAATAATGGCTCCACATTAAATGTATCTATATAAACCAATTTCAGTCAGATAAGAAAGAAGAAAATGGTTTAGGTAAAACATAATTATGACATAAAAAGTCAAAATTAATTCCAACAAACCAAATCATATTTATGAGATGAAAAGTCAAAATTATAAGATAAAAAGTAAAAAGTAAGAGGTAGACAGTTATAATTATGGCATAAGTCAAAATGATAATATAAAAAGTAATTTATAAGATGAAAAGTCACAATAAGATAATTAAAAAAATATATATAATTATTTCAACTTATCTCATAACAAGAACTTAGAATGTCTTAATTCTGATTTACAAGTTTTAAGTTCTTATGTCTGCCATGGACTTCCATAAAAATACTGATTATCGGCAGGAGAAAATAGATACAGTATCGTGATGTTAAAGCCAGTTTCCAGGTAATTGAGACTTTATTTCTCACAAATTGCAACACTGTTTCTCATAAGTGAGACTTTATATTTTACCAATGTGACTATTTCTTAGCTTAATGTTACTTCACAATTACATTGTTATTTTTTTAGATGGAAACAAGTTTCCATATGAGGTAAAAATATGGCAATACAATTTTCCCCCACAAGCTACAACATATTAATCTACAAATTATAAAACAGAAAACATTAGAATATGTAATCTCTCTAATATGGGGTAACGCATATAGACCCATATGAGGTATACCATGTTATTATAATTGTGTTTTTCTCCAGTGCTTTCTCTTACACATTTCTATCTCTCTCCCATTTCAATCTTTTGCCCCTCACATTCTCATCTCCGGAGCACCTATTGAGGCAGCTGTTATGGTCGCTAGCTCAGAGCAAAATGATTAAAGCGCTTCCAGAAGCTGGAACAGGAAAGGGAGGGGGGGGCAGCGAGAGATGAGGGGAAGAGGTCACAGGGGTCACTGGTGGAAATCCGTTGAGGTGGTCCCAGCAAACTCCTGCTGTGTGAGTAGAGCCCCGAACTGAACACACGCCTCTATTGGCAGGAATTCAGCTTCTCGGGCCCCAGATAGTGAAGAAGAGTGAGATAGAAAAAGACACGTGAGGAGGGGAAAGGCTTCGGGGAATGCAGGGAATGAAGTAGAGATGTCCACTCTCTCTCTCTCACGCTGTATCTAACTCGCACAGCCGTCCAAGTGAGGGACAGGAGCGGCTCCAAGCCACAATGTAAACTAAGCTTTTGCAAGTGCATACTTCAAGACCCTAACTCCTGCCCAGGGTTTCAATAATTGCTAATAAAATGTTTGCAGCTCATTACAAAAATCCACTCACCATCCAACTACGACTAATTGGGAGAGTCTTGCCAAACGAAATCAAAACTATGAAAAGTAACTTTTCCGAACATGCTGCATGTACAAACAAGAAGTTTGTTTTAACCCATGCACAAGACCTTATTATTTATGCTGGCAAACCCTTAAATTGACAGAAAGGCGCTTTAACTTTCAAAGTCAACATGACGGGACATTCACAACCCTCTTTATTTTTGTAATGTCACATATTTCTGTGTGAAACAAAGCACCCAACGAGTTAATAATGTATGGGAAAACTGGAATTGATTGGATCATGAATAGTGGGCATTACATATCAAAATGAATGAGAGCTTGTTGTCGACTGTGAAGGTGATAAAAATTGTCTCTCAGTGTCAGAAGATTTTACCTTTAGGAGTATCGTTAAAGGGACAATTTTGTACCCCTTACAAAATTTTATAGGCATTTTAAGAGTTGTTTTTTCTGAGTGACACACACAAAACTAAACATATAAAACTTTATAACTATAGCAAGGAGAGTCAAAAGATAGATATCGTTTGATAGAACACTTTTCAATTTTTTGGAAAATATAAATTACATTACATTTGGACATTCTCCTGCTGAGAAACCGCTGATAAAAGACAAAAAATATATATAATTTTTATTATGATTTTGCATATCTTTCTTGTTTGACATGCAATAACTAGGGAAGGAAATACGGTAGGGGGGAAATTCTTTTTTGGTGAAGTTCCCCTAAATGTAAGCTGCATCTGGATCAAATTTGTGGTGATAGCATAAAGTAATCAAAAGCATTTGATTACAGCATTTGGAACAAAGTGTGTTCTGAGTGACACACACAAAACTAAAGACTCATAACTCCAAAACAATAGCAAGGAGAGTCAAAAGGTAGGTATCATTTGATAGAACACTTTTTCATTTTTTAGAAAATATAGATAGCCTTTTTGTTCAGTCCTTGACGTCCCCTAATGGGCATTTTTAAAATTGTTCCTCCATGAGGAATATGTAATAATATGCTGTAAAATATGTGCCATTTTCAACGATCTGTGAATGTTTCATGAGCTGTATGATGTTTTTGACACATTGCAGTACATAGTACAAAAAAGTATTTTATAGATTATGAAAAAAATAAATTCTATTTATCAGCAAATAACTCAGCACTACTTAGGAGTTTTTTTAAATTGGCTACATTCACTGTAAAGTTCAGATTCTAAACTTTCAAATGACACCTATTTTGTGTTAATCAAGGCATTTTTTTGTGAAAAATATGATAGTGAATATTTTCGCAGCTAGGTGGTACCCACGTGTGGTACACACCGGTTTAGGGCAACTACTTGGCACTCGTTCAGAGTTTAAAAGCTGAGATTCTAAGCTTTGAGATGATACATATTTTGTGTTATTCCACGTTTGAAGACAAGCACGGACGGTTCCGGGAACATTGGAAAACACATTGCATCCCGGAAAGATGAGAGACTTGTTTTTTAGCCAAGTATGCATCACTTCGTGAGGAATATCTCGTGATCAGTGCAATGGATTATGTTGTGCTCTTTGTAATCGTGAGAATCTGCTGTCAATAAAGATAATCGATTTTCCACAATTCATGCATCTTTCATGGAGATATGAGCTAAAACGTCACATCAATACATCACATAAATGCATCTATATACTTCATTGGATGTGCGCCTGTGCAGCTTCATGTGTTAGAAGTCCATGATGAATATCTTTAGATCTGAGTGATCCATTTTCCACAATTTATGCATGCTTCATTGAGTTATGAGTGAAAACGCAACATCAGTGCTCCATCAACATACAAGGCTCTGTGTGCGCCTGTGTGGGTTAGTGTGTTACAACTCCATTAGGAATATATTTAGATCTGAGTGATGGATTATGGTGAGTTATGGCTCTTTTTAATCGTGAGAGTCTGCTGTAAATAATGTTGTGCCATTTTCTACGATCTAAGCATGCTTCATGAAGTTATAAGCGAAAACCAAACGCAAGTTCTTCTCCAAGTGTATATACTTGGCGACGTGCATCTGTGGGATTTTTTTGTGTTAGAACGCCATGAGGAATATCTTTAGATCTGATTGATCGATTATATTGAGTTTGGGCTCTTTTTAATCGTGAGCTCCTGCTGTAAATAACGATGTTCCATTTTTCATGATCGATGTATGTGCCATTTAGATACGAGTGAAAAGGCCAAGTCAAGGCTACCTTGCTTGGCTATGTGCGTCTGTGGGATTTTTTTGTGTTAGAACTCATAGAGTGATGGATTATGTTGAGTTTGGACTCATTTTAATCGTAAACATCTGCTGTATATAACGACGTGTCATTTTGCACAATCGGAGCATGTTTCATGAAGTTACGAGCGGAAATGTGTCTTAAATTCAGCATCCATATATATGATTTACATATGGGTCTTGAGGGGCTTCATGTACAAAAACTCGCTCAAGTTTAGTCAACTCTGTTTTAGAGGGATTACTTAACACTCGTTAGGAGTTGATCAAAGTGGTTAGATGAATTAAAATGATACCTATTTTGTGTTGTTCCGTTCAATGGGGGTTAAAAAACTACTTAAATAGTTCCATTCACTGGGTGTAGAATTGCATTATAACATTTCACTACTCGTTTCTGCTTTTGTCCTTTAGTTATTTATTAATCAGGCCAACAGGAAGTCCTGCTATAGGGAGCATTCTGCAGATCCCCTGCACCAGGCGTAATGTTATCTGCTAGATTTGCTTCAGCAGCCAAAAGACTGATTTATTGCCCCCCTCTTCCTTTTCCGGGTGCTCCTCCTGCACAGGTGCGGAGATGGACCGGGTCCGCTGTGCCAAGCGGACAAGCCACACTGTGTTGGGGAGGTGGGGGCATGTTGGAACGGACTATCTCTGTCCTCAAACAGCTAACATTATTCAGTTGTGCACTGCAGTTCCCTTTCATACTGCCAACTGGCCCGTGTCCAGCGGGTTTACTCGTTCGGTTCCTCTGCAAGCGAGACCATTGCGAAGAAGGGAGAAGTTCTTGTCTCTTTTTGCGCTCTCTCTAGGCCTGCACGGCCCTCCATGTGCGAGTTCTCACTTAGCCAACAGCCCTGCCTGTTCGTTACCACAGCAATAAGTGGGAATGCCGGCAAAGACAATAGATTTACTTCCCATGGCGTCTTCAAACCGTGAGGGATGTCACATGCATTCAAAAGATCTGGCCAAGAGTTTGACGCTATGATGTCCACCTCATCTTACGCCAAGAATTCCTTTGATATGAGGTTGACGACAGCGCCTTGATTCATACTTGCTCTTCCCTTCCCAGGTGGTTCTTTCCACCAATGTTTGTTGGATCACAACGGCCTCACAAACATCTGAGCAGGTCGCTCTGCAGCTTGTAGCTACTGCCAAATTAGAGGGAGAAAAAAAAAACGAATTGGGATGTCATAAACCTAACGCTCGGACTTTGACTCCCACCTCTAGGAAGAGACGAGGAAATGAGTGAATGAATAAGGCACAAATGAGCGGAGGACAGGAGACGGTGGAGAGGAAGTTCTCTCTCATCTCACACAAGGATCTGCTGCTTTTGGCTGAAGGACAGACAGTGTTGTCAGGTGGTGAGGAGTGGAATCAGAGCCGAGGGAAATGGGAGGGAGAGTCTGGCAAGGATGAGGGGAGGCGATCGGCGTTTCGAGGGGGAACAAGGGCTGCGATTGGGAGTCATCCAACAGTCTCGATCTGGTGGGGAGGCTCGGAAAACCCTCAGTCGCTGCCAAAGTGTGAAAAGATATTTTCTCTCTTTTTTCCCCCCTTCTTCCCTTTCTTAATGTGTCCATGTGTGAGGTGGGAGGAGGGTATTGTGATGGGAATTTGGTGTCAAACATCAAAACCTTTTTATAGCCTTCGTGAGCCTCCCGGGCAAAATATTGTACTTGGCCCCCTGGGCGTTTCTAGGCAGGAGACTCGGCAGTCAGCTGAGGTCCTGTCCTGCTCTGAGTCAGTGGCTTGGCTTGGTCTTTCAGCCTGTTTTTATTCCTTGCATTTCCTATTCCACACTAGATGGGACTGAAATAGTAAGATGCTGTCAGCTTTGTTTAAACTTGTAAACAAATCCAACTGTTTGAAGAACGCCACTTTGTAAGTCCATGTTGAGTCATACGGGTGTCTACGTGGGCTACTATGTTTGTCAACATGGAATTAAAACTGACCCTATTTACTTTCTTAATACATGTTCTTGATGCATGATTCATCAAGGCACATTATTCAAAAAAAATATTAAAATAGCCTATTTCATCACAATTTTATAACTTGCTCCGACTTCTCTTTCCGTTTGATTCACCCAGACTAATGTTGATGTAATATTATGTTAAGCAAAGGCCAAATATCAATTTAGACTGTTTCAGGGTACTGTCATTGTTGATGTAATGACTGAATGACCGTCCATGCAATAACTGCTATGATATTAAGAATCAAACAAATGTGGGCTGGTTTTTTACTCTTAGAAAAAGTTTTGTACCTTTAAGTACCTTTAGGAATACAACAGGGACATCTTTGTTCCCCTAATTACCCGAAAGAGTTCATAATAGCACCTTAAGGGTACATATTAATACTCTCTAAGGTACTAATGTGCACCTTTTATGGGTGGATTAATACTGTTATTTAAATGTGATTTTATGCCATTTAGTTTCCTGAACACTGCATCATTATTGTAGCTTTATAAAACATATATTATTACATTAAATTATGTATATTATTTTATGTTTGTTAATTTCACAGCTGGCACAGCTAAGGGTTCTATAATTCAATGCAAAACATTGTCCTCCCTAATAGTGATAAGAACAAAAGTATCTATAAAATTTGGACAAATCACAAATATGTATACAATGATTTTGTATTTTTATTTTATTTTATCTTATGTATATACATAGATAGATGGATTGGATAGACAGGTAGATAGAAAAGTGTTCATTCAGTGAAATATGTGTCTATTATTTTTTACTAAAAGTTTATCTGTGTTTTTTGTTGTTGCATTAAACTTTTTACATTACTTGACATTTTACTCATACTTCGGATAACTTGATTCTTCACCTCATTCAAAAAAGGCATTGAACTTTTATTTCAAAACAAATACATAAAATAAAACGCTGAAAAAATCAATAATATGATTTAGCTGTAATGTACAGATTTTTGATTACAATTACATTTTATTACAATTTTAATATTCGTGTAGTAGATGCAGTTTAGCAACTGATGAGCTGAACATGGCAGGCTGCTGAGAACATATAAATATTCTTGTTATCAAGATAAACAACTCAAGGTCTTAGAACAACTTTTATTCTTATCACTCTGGAGGAGGACAGTTTTTCTTGCAGCAAACCAGCATCCTCACATAGCAGCTGTGCCACCTGCGAAATGTTATTTTAAGAATCCCAAACCATTCTACATCCTCTCTGACTGCTGAATTTCCTGTCTGATAGCATGATGCTCAATGCATACATCTCAACAGAGGTCATTTTGAAGCTGACGAATGCCCTAGATGAATGAACCGGTCTTGGTGAGCTCTTGGTAAGTGTCTTAAATGTCTCCGGTGGAATGAACATGATTAAACCATTTTTTTTTTCTCTTCTCATAGCCAAAGCCACCTTCCACTATTAACCATTTAGGGGGGTGGAGATACTTAGTTGGGGGAGGGGGCCAAAGGAAAACATTCCAGCGGCCCCTTGTAGCCAAAAAGGATATGCTATAATTAGTTCCAGGAGGGCGAGCAGTAGCTGAATGAAGAAAACTGACTTGTTTATCTAGAAGAGGAATGGCAAAACTCTTGTCAAGTCCACCCTGAGTATGTGGAGACCGCCACGCAGACTCTTGGCCATGTTAATTCATCTGTGACCTGCTAAACAGATCATAACCCACACACAATGACCCATACAAGAGGACGGAGGGCTGCAGACGCATACGTTTCCCATTGCCCATTCATAAAAAAGCAGACAGGAAGACAAAAAATGTTGGTTTTCTGCCTCAGACTGCATTGGCTGAACTCAATAAAGCCTTGGCACATATCTGGAGATGCAAGGCTCTTTTTTTTTCTTTTTTCTTTTTTCAGACACCCAAACGTTCTGATCGGAGCGCTATCTCTCTCTCTCTCTGCTTTCCATCTCTGACTCATTATCATTCATACACTTGGCCGCAAGTTCATCTCGGACACATTCACAGGATGTCATACCACTATGCCCACTCCACATTCAGGATGTTTGTAGAATGACTACAGCCTGATGAATATGCCTCCAGATTCACACCAGCTTTCGACTGTATAAAGTATGTTAATTGCAGAAACTATGTTCACTTTCTGTAACACTTAGGTTTAGGGTCCAATTCTCACTATTAACTAGTTGCTTATTGACATGCATATTACTGGATATTGGCTGTTTATTAGTACTTATAAAGCACATATTAATGCTTTATTCTGCTTGACCATATTCTGCATCCCTTAATTCTGCCGAATATCTACTACTATTACTACTAAACTACTATTAATAAGCAATAACTAGGAGTTTATTGAGGCAAAAATCACAATTAAAACCCCAATCTAAAGTGCGACCTAAATTTTTTTGGGAAAAAAATCCTTTGTAAAATTGCATTTAAAAAAATATATGAAAAAAGAATATAGAAATCCATGAGAAAAAATCTCTTGTTCTCACAGGCAGTCCTTGCTAGTTAACCTTTGACCCATAATATTTTGACCCATAATAGCTTGTGCTTCAATAAGGAAGACAAACAATTGTTTTTCTGGTTATATGTCTTTAAAGATGTCAAAAAGGACCAATATGGAATCTTAAACTTCATACTGAAGGATGCAAATTTTTGGTGGAAAATTGATTAACGTCCTCTCCAAGACAAAAAAGTGTCTTGTAATGTGATTATTATCATTTTAAACAATCACTTTAAACATAAGTACTATCAATTTCATTGTGTTGAATGTTTATAATAAGGGAAAAACATACTCTTTTCTTTGCTATTCCAGTTGCTTTGTGAGAAAAAAACATTGACAAAGTCTACTTAGCATCTACAAAGTATATTGCTCCATTATTTATTTGTCTAAGGCTAACTGACATCAGTGAGTGGGTGGATCAAGCGTGTGTGTGTGTGTGTGGGAGTGTGTAACTGCATCACGCTGCCATCATGAAAGAGCAGCCGAACGCACCTTTGGGCATCGGTACAAAGGAAACAGGGCAATAAATGTAAACTTTATCAGTTCAGTCCAAAGAGTTCAGCCGTTCAGACTCTCAATCTCACAAACTCATTTAAACTGACACTTCTAGATCATGTTTTACCCTGGTATGTAGTAAAATGCCTTTTAAGGTTTGATGCAATCTACTGGTTTTGCAGCAATTTAAATAACACCAGTGAAATTAGGGATGTGCAAAACATATTTTCAAAACTGACTTTTTAAAGTTGCCTTTCTATCATTTTCTCTCATGGACATATGCTGCATTAAAAATGCAACACTATGGTGACAAAAACTGAAAAAATTCTATAATTGATCTATGATGATCTATAATTGATCTATGATCTATAACTGACTTACAAATCCTTTCTGTCCCATATTTCACTGTCCACATATAAATAAAAGTAGTATAATGAAAAGTAGAATTGTGTCCATACGCAAGGCTCTTGCATTCTACAGATGCTCCTTTAAGACTTCCCTCATTCTCTGACCTATCTAACCCTTTGCGTGTCTCATAAAGTTTAAGTTTCTGTCCTAAAACAGTCCGATGTGGCGAGTAAAAGCTTAACTTTAGCACGTTAGCTATAGGGGCTCAGCCGAGACCTGGAGGTAAAGGGTGTTTTGGAACAGCTCGGCTCACATGTGACTCAAATCGCATTCCTGGATGATAGAGTCAGATGGGGCATGTTTTCCTCCAATACAAATGTACTCATTTCTGTATTGAACCAATCATATCAGCCCATCACTTTCCTAAAATCGTATAGAGAAATCAGATGTGACACACTTTTAAATGTATGTCTAGGGGCCTCGGAATGCTTCGCTTTTCCTGTCTGCCAGAGAAAAATCCATGAGGACACAGAGTCGGCATGCCACAAAGGGTTCATTCTCTCCATATCTCCCTGCAGTTATCCTGGTGGCACTTTTAACTGCCTGCCGCTTTGCTTCTCCAGCTATCAAATGTGTCATTTGCAGACTGATAAACACCGCAAAATTCAGGTTATGAGAGGAATTATTGGGTTAAAACTGAATTAAAACAATTGAATTAAAAATTAAATTGTCTGTTGCACATTGGCGATCAACTGAATAAGTGATTAAGTAAAATGTACATAACTGTGTCAAAGAGTATGTTTTTAGGTCAAAAAAAAAGAAAATGAATGAATATAGTCATGCTTTTTTACAACAGAGTTGGTCAATTAAAATATTTGCGTGATGTTACATTCATGTTTGTATGTAGGTATCATTAATAAATCCAAGACTGCACATATAGGCAACATGATATTTTTTTTTTAAAGTGCTCCATAAATGATCAGTTGTCTGATCATAATGTAAATGAATGTATTTAATTTGTACATTATGTCTCGTATAAAAGAATCTTCGTAAAATATAATGGAAAAAGAAACATGATTCAAAATATAATTGTCCTTTTTGTGAAACACTGAAAAGCAATGCTAATAAATTTGTATCAATAGTTTAGAAAGGTATATGGGATCATGTCTAGTCTAGTTATATACAACTAATGTAAACAAACTCACCCATTTCCTGGGTCTTCCTCTAGGTCTTTTCTCCCCTGTGGTCTCAGCTTTCTGCAAATGCCAACAACCATGAATTAGTGGTCGGTATTTCATCAAGTGCTTTAAACAAATTTTTCAGGCACACAATTTGTCACAAGCAGAGTCATTTTCATATATGGCCACAAAAGGAGAAGGTGAAATGCTAGGGTTCCATTTCCTCTAATGCTTTTAATACATAAAGAGTTTGTAAGGTATATCCGGGCCTCCAACAATGAACTGTCTCCATTGCCCAAGTTCCTGGTCTGTGCAGCGTAATATTTCACTAGAGGAATTTTATGCCATTCAAGTGTAAATAAGAGCACCATTATCAGCAAACCCACCCAGATAAGGGCCATGAAAGACAGTTATGGGGTTTCAATCACAGCGGCTCCAGCTTAATAACAGGGGTCCATTGAAACACTGTAAAAATAAAACACCTCACAGGAAAATGTCTTTATATATCAAAAAAGTCTTGCAACACCCTGTTGCTAAAGTTGTTTGACAGTAAATTCTTCCATTAATAGCATTTAAGTTTTCCGATTTGACGGTTGTCTGACTTAAGAAGACCAGCATAGGATTTCCCACAGACATTTTGTGTTGTTTGAGCAACAATTCCATCGCCCTCTGAAATTGTAAGTGAAATAATTTGACAGGTGGAAGCAGGAGAGTCTTTCCCCGAGGGTTTGAATGATGGTGCCTTCCTGCTATGGTCGAAGGCAATTAACAAGACAAGACACGTCTTCATTATTTATAGGATATAAAGTTTTCTTCTGGCCGTGGGCTTTTGTCATGCAGAGCCCTGCGGGAAACCTTACTCAAATCATCAAACATCTATGAATTCTGTGAATGAACCAGGAAAGGTAGAGAACATTCCAGCAGAGAACATCCAAACGAGTGAGACACAAATCAATGCTGGTAGAGTATGCATCTCTATCTCTAACCTATTAACAACACCATCATGCTTAAGCATTGCACTAATCTGAGAGAGTTACCAAGGTAGTGTCATGAATCATGAGAGTATATTTAACTGGTTTATGTCAAAGTCAAGGACGTGAATCCATAAATGTGTAGCTGACATTAAATAAAACGTATTTAGTAATTAATCAAATAAGCTGATAATCAGTTTGTATCATAAAATTCAGCTAAATTCATTCAGTTTTTCATTTAGTTAGTGTTGTTTTTGTTAACTAAAACTATTTAAAAAGTTTTCGATAATTAAAATAGAGCTGAAATAAAATGAAGTGAAAATAAATATTAGAGGAAAACTTAGATTAGAAAGGTCGCCTTGCAACTAAGTGAAATGAATGTGATTTTAAGTGGAAGTACTCACTGTAAAAAAAAGAAAAAAAGATTAGTACTTGAAGTACAATCAACTTGAGTGTTTAAGTAATTTCAACTTAAATTACATTAAACATTTTTTATAAATGTATCTTGTATAACTTATTAAAAAGTTGAAAATTGCTTAACTTATTTTGATGAGTTAAGGCAATGTAAATACATATGTTGTCATAACATTGATCATATAATTTTTTACAGGGGAAATTACAAAAACTAAAACAAATACATTAAAATAAATTAAATCTAAATAGCAGTATAATAAACACACCAATAAAAATGATAAAAGCACATAACAAAATCAGTAAAACTTAAACTAAATTTAAAATCAAAACTGAAAATATAAAAATAAAGGGTAATTCAAAATATTAATAAATACTATAGTTATACTAAAATAACTATGAATTGGATCAATGATGAATTTGATTTGATTCAATAGAATGATTTATTTCATGAATTGGACAACACTAATCTAAAAAATTTACTAAGCTATAGGAAAGATATCCAGAATTCCAGGAAATTCCTTATATTTTGGTTTTTCCTCACACAACTCTACATGGTATATGGCTATATGGCTTCAGAAGACTTGAAATATCGCAATCGAGTCATTTTGGCAACTATTTTTGGAAATTCTGGACAAAAGAATTCGCTTTCTCTTTCATTATATTCTTCAAAAAATGTATCTTTTGTGTAAAAAAAGTGCTTTAAGGCTACAAGAGACAGTACCCGTAAAAGGACAACGGTCTTCCTTATTTACCCCAATAACGTTCATAGTAGTACCGATAGGTGTACATATAACTACTCTAAGGAACTAATATGCATCTTTTAGGAGTAGATAAAGAACAAAGTTGTCCCTTTAAGGGGGTACTGCCCCAGTGACAAGCTGTTGCACTCCTAATTTTTTTTCTGATAATAAAAAAAGAAAGTCATATTGGGTTTGGAAAGACATGAGGGTGAGCAAATGATGACAGAATTTTCTTTTTTGGGGCGAACTATGCCTTTAAACCCATACTCTCATACATGGTTGGAATACTCCACATATTACTTCTACAATGCATCCCTGTCTGTTGTGTTTTGTGTGATGTGTTCAGTCCTGTTTGGGTCAGTCTGTTTGCCCTGACGAAGTATGCAGGCATTGTCAAGGCTCACATTACCACTTCTCCAACAAGCAGAGTTTGTTTTGAATACCCAAAGGACACTTCACCGTTCTGCAAAGCCATGATGGACTGGAGAAACATAAACCTGAGAGTCGTAGTTCACGCCACAGCCAGTCACTAAGAAAGGACACAGAGGCAGCTACGGGTCGGCGGTTAGCCTCAGTCCGGCAACCAATTTTGTGTCCTACACACTTCCATAGATGTTTATGGGATTGAAAAGGAGTGGAAATTGATGTAAATATTAGATTGCTGTGCCTATAATGATTTGCAAAGACTTGCACATTCTCAAAGACACAAACCCTTTAACCTCACCTCTCCTTGTCTGCGTCTTTCTCAGTGTCTCTGTCTGTCTTTCTCGGACCAATCAGTGTCTCCCTACCTTCAGTCCTCTGTTGGGGATGCTGCATTTTTAATCAGGAGATTTAATGGTCTGCAAGTCGACACCCTGATCAATTAATCATGTCTGTGTTTGCGTGTCTCGTCCAGCCATGTCCCGTGTCCACAGCAGACACGAGCCCGGGCGCTCACTGTCCTCTTCGACACCAGGACATCCTGGCATGCGTGTGAGGCCGGGGACAAGGCCATCTCTCATTAATGGAAAGGGAGGGGCAGTCTCGCTTCTGCCAAACCCACTTTTGCGAATGGTGAGTTTAAAATTAGCCCCCTGGTGCCCCGTATCAAGTTCCAACAATGTCTGGTCAACGGAAAATATTCCGGCTAGTCATTAGGGCCAATGAATTGAGCAAAATGATCGTAGCAGGGGGGAAATTGTCTGGTTATATGTCTTGACAGTTAAAACTGTGTACCATCTAGGTATATCATAGCCTGTTCAGCCTGGAATGTTAATATGATACCACTTCTCTGGGTTCTTTAGAGCAATTTAGAGCTGACAATGTCTTTAATGTGCAAATTAAATTGCATTATTTATTGACAGCTACATTTCTAGAACCTGGAGGTTGTTTATTCGTTGCATTGTCTCAAGGCATTATCTATCTATGTATCTATCTATCTGACCAGCTGGTACGTCCACCGTTTCAGCAAGTACAGCATCAGTTTGGAGTCAGTCTGAGCCTTTAAATTGAGGGTCGTGAAAGTGTTGGGAGACACTTGATGACTGATTTTGGGTGTGAGAGCAAATCTTTCGAGAAGTGTCTCTAGTGAGGCACCTTGCCGATTTTGGCTCCTTTCATCTTGGTGGATTATTCAGTCCACTGTATATCATAAAAAAGCTAAATAAGATGAAATAGTATTACACTAGCAGAAAATTGCTCAAGCTTTTCAAAGCGGGCCCGTGACTGTTTACAGTGGTACATTACTGTGAAAAGAGAGTGGTCAGAGCTGTCACTGAGTTATTAACGCAGACTAATTCCGCAAGTAGACATCTCAGCTCCCCTCGACGTCTCGGAGACGAGAATAACATTGTAATGCTTTTAAAAACCAAACGCACTGACAGTTGAGGGGACTTCCCACAAACATTTGCCAGACTAGACCACACACACAAGAGAGGCTGAAATGTTAATGACTTCATTACAAAATGATCGCCAGAAGAATCCCTCTTTAAAGGCATTCCCAATACATAAACAGAATTCAGCAATTACAAACGCTGACAGTCACATTCGGCTAAAACTGATGCGCACCAACTAAATCATATGTGCTTTTCTGATTTGCTTTTCTGTTTACACGGGCATTAGTAAGGAATGGGAACAGAGTTCGTTTGGCAATATGCAACAGTGCATGCTCTATACTCCCTGCGCAGAGTATACGCTTCATGCACGCCTGCATGTTTGTGGTTCTCTCACGTATGCGTGGTCATTTGCCTAAGGCGAGACAGAGAGAGAGTATTTATGTGTGTAGAATTCACTGCTACTTTTAGGTGTGTAGGTCAGCAGGACTCCCCCCGCCACATTACTGGAGCTTAGTGTTAACTGCTCTGCTGAAACACACAGCAAAGGGTTCGGGTCACTGCGGTCCGTTCACATAGGCAACACTGAGGCGTTATGATTGAGACGTCAAGAAGGGAGCCCTCAACATTCACAAACCCCGGATGTTGGCACATTTCACATGCTTCTAAATGCTCTTGACACATTCCTGATAAATGATTCATATAAATGGTAAGAGCCCATTTTCTTCAGTTAATAAAGTCAAGGATGGATGGATGGATGGATGGATGGATGGATGGATGGATGGATGGATGGATGGATGGATGGATGGATGGATGGATGGATGGATGGATGGATGGATGGATGGATGGATGGATGGATGGATGGAAAGATAGATAGATAGATAGATAGATAGATAGATAGATAGATAGATAGATAGATAGATAGATAGATAGATAGATAGATAGAGTTTGTGTGAGTTTGTTTGTGACTGTTGAGGTGTGCAGAAAGTTGCCTGGTTCTCACCTTCTGCGCTGCTTTGGAGGGGCCCTTGTTCTTGCTTCCTTTGGGACGTCCCCTCGGTCGTTTGGGGACCGGCTCTCCTGTAGGTTCCTGAAGAGGAGAGCAGGTGAACTTAGGCCATGAAGACAGGAAACAAAGCCATGGGCTACTGCCGCTCCATTTTCTATCAGCAAACCAAGTGCCATTTATTTGGAAGAAAGCACAAGCACACTATTCAAGCCAATTTTAAGGTTTCAGTTGATAACATCATAAATATATTGCTCAAAATGACACCAAACGTATTTGGACACTTTCTGGTTGTCAGACGTAAGTGGATCAGGTTCATTGTTAATGTGATGAATTACACCTGTGGCTACTCTGCTGTGAGAACTGACTTCATACATCCACTAAAAATGCTTTTAAGTGATTGCAAAAATAGCTTAGCAAAGTGCAGGTGCCACAGAAATTCATACATTTGAAATGTCCAAATACTTTTCTGAGACCACTGTGTACCCTGATGCACTCTCCCCCCTCTCAAAGAAGACAGGGTTCCTTTCAAGCATACGCACATTTACTGGTGGTCTCCCATTCACTTGTGCTTTATGAGTCAAGACCAAAACGGACAAAGTTTTGTGTCTATGTGTAGTACTAGGCACACAGGAAGAACAACTGAACGCAACTTTATTCCTGGACAGACAACAAAACATTATTAAACAGACATTTTTACAATACAACTTTTTAGCTTTGTAAATATGTTTGTGATTAACCGTCTTCTTTCAAATTGTTTCACTTACATTTGCCTGCATATATTGACTATATGAACTATAAAGCGACTTTGTTTGCAATGAATTAACAACAGCACCGTTACTATACACATGAAGTTTTTTTAATTTAAAATTACATTTTTTCTTTTTCTTTTTTTTTTTTTTACATACATGCAACATTTTACATGCCAAAAAAAAAACTGTATATTTGGTGACTGATTGATTTTTAACCTCACTTGCCAGCTCATCCTGATGACTACTTGCCATTAGAGGTATTGCAGAGAGTCACTGGTGAATTGCTTAAGATAGTGAATCACATCCTCTAACCACAAACACTCAAAACAAGAATTTAGATTGATGTGGTCATGACTAAACAGTTTGATTTTCAGTTCAGTGACACTACATTTTAATTACATGCTTGTTGTTATAGTAACCAACAACTGCTCACATCAACATGTACATTTAAAACAGCCTATATACATACACACATACACACACACACACACACACACACACACACACACACACACACACACACACACACACACACAGTACCTGTCAAAAGTTTGGAAACATTATATTTAATAACATTTCTTATTATTATTTTCCAATTATTATTATTATTATTATTATATGTTGAAAATCCTTTTTTCAGGATTCTTTGATGAATAGAAAGTTCAATGAGCAGCATTTATTAAATGTATTGATTCAATTTATTGAAGCATTTATTAAATATAAATATTTTGTAGCATTATAAATGTCTTAACTGTCACTTTTGATCCATTCAATGCATCCATAATGAATAAAAGTATTCATTTCTCTCTCTCTTTTTTAATCTTACCTTGATTGAATGGTTCCACAAAAATGTTAAGCAGCAAAAATTGTTTTCAACATTGATGATGATAATAATAATAAATATTTCATGAGCAGCAAATCAGCATATTATAGTGATTCCTGAAGGATCATGTGACACTGAAGACTGGAGTAATAGTGCTGAAAATTCAGCTTTGCCATCACAGGAATACATTCAATTTTAAAATGTATTAAAATAGAAAACAATTATTTTAAATTGTAATAATATTTCATAATATTACTGTTTTTAGTTTTTTTCTGATTAAATAAATGCAGCCTTGGTGAGCATAAGAGACTTCTTTCAAAAACATAAAAACATTGTGTTTCCAAACTTTTGACAGGTACAGTGTAGAGAGTCAGATATACACAATACAACCTAGGTTTTTGGTATATTGTCATTTGTGTTTTGTAATTTAGATAGATGGATTGTGCAAAATTTGGTCTAATGGTTTGCTGATAATTCAGAAGCAAAAAAACTAATTTTACTTAGACTGAAGCAATATTTCTAAAGCAATCTAGCTTTGATCTCATCACATCAACAGAGGACCCTGTAGCGCAGGCTATACATTTACATTTAAGGCATTTAGCATTAAAGTGACTGTACCATCAGGTATGAAAGACTATTGTGATCAACAATTCGGAATGCTATCTGGTAGAAAGAAGTGTGTACTGTACAAATGCAAACAAGAGCTACTCGTACAATAAACCTAATACACATACAAGCTATACATTCATTCTGCAGGAATTCTTCACAAAAGAAATTCAAACTGAAAGTGCAATCACAATCAAGAACTCAAACTTGATACTTCTGTCTTGAAACACGGTCTAAAAAGTGGGTAGCTGACATCATGTTTCAAGCAGTGACAGCTGTGTCCATCAGCGTGCCATGCTTTAATTCATCAAAACTATTTTAAATAAATGTTTTCTAATTCATCTTTTTTTTTTCTTTTTTTTTTTAAGAAAAAGAAAAATGTCATTTTGCATGCATTTAAAATCAAGCAGTGAATGTAAAAGTATTGTTTACAGTGAAAATAAAATCATACTGTTGAATTAAAAAAAGTTATAAAAAAGTCCTTGTTATATGTCAACTATAAACACATAGATACAGTGTGTGCATGTACAAATGTGCAAAAGTATGCACATATGCATTGCTTTAAGCAATACAATACAGTAGCCTACACAAACTGAGATATATTATAGCTGGACAAAGGAAATCTAATAAAAAAATATTAAGAACATGATATTGCTAAAAAACAAAACAAAACAAAAAAACATTAAAAAAACAACAACAAAAAAACATTCCAAACCAAACTAAATTGATTTGCTGGTCTTAGCTGGTCTCACAACCTGGCTAAGCTGGTCGTCAAAAGTTTCCAAATTCCTCTTAAAACCTGCAACCAGACCAGAATACCAGCGTAGTCTGGTTTTAAAGCTGTATTTGCAGCAGGGGAGCATGTAAATATGAGCCATAAAGTGCGCGCGAAGAGTAATATGGTTATATGATATAATAATGTTTATTGAGCAGTCCAGCAAAGTTTAAACACGTCCATTCCCAATTTAGAATATTAAAAGTGCTTGTGGTGGAAGAGATACGAGTCACACACTGACCTGTTGCGGCTTCCTGGGTCTACCCGGTCCCCTCTTCTTTGGCTCGGCCGGGGCGGGCTCGGGTTCGGGCTCGGGCTCGAGGTGCTCCTGCGATCCTGAAGCTTCGCCGGCAGCTTCCTCGCCGCGCGCGCTCATCGTGTGTGTGTGTGAGTTCCAAACAGAGTCTCGCGCACCTTCTGTTCCTGCAGCACGAGCTCTCCGCCAGTCAGTCAGTGTCTCGCGCTCAGCAGTGCGCGCTTATCAAAAACAATGCGATTAAAACCGGTGCGCTCATGAAGAGTATGCAAAATGTAAATTAAAAGTGCGGTATTGTGAGAAGCACGTGCTGCCTCTTGGTTGAGAATTTGGCTCACACACAAACACACACACACACAGAGGAAAAAAATCTCCTCTGTAGAATTAAGTGGGGGTGGCTTTAGTAATAAAATAAGCCCAGTGATCGATTGCAATTTGAGCGAGACATTCGCCTTAGGGAAATTGTGACAGTGCACTGTCAAATTCACGCTATTGCGGATTCAAGAATTTGCGGGGAAAGACTTTCTACGCGGATTGGTTTAAATAAAAATGGGGGCATTTTAAATGCATCCCGGCTGCCCACACGGAAATAAGTACAGAGACTGTGGATGAGGATGAGGTATACATTTTAAAAAAAAAAAAAAAAAAAAAAAAAAAGGAGAGAGAGAGAGAGAGAGAGAGAGAGAGAGAGAGAGAGAGAGAGAGAGAGAGAGAGAGAGAGTGGGGCGAAAATCACTTTTCCCGTGGGTGGATAACACGAGGAGGGAGGGGGAACGAAAGGCGCAAAAAAGAGGGAGAGAGAAAGAGAAAGAGAGAGAAAAGAATTGGACAACAGCCAGAGAAAACATGAGAAATACTAAAAGGAGAGACCACATTGAGACAAACTCACGTGTCCAGCACCATTCATGTTACTGGCTACACTCCAGAAAGTTTAAAGACACAGCATAGTTCAACACCGTTTATTTGTTTGTTTGTTTAAAGAAATGTAATCCATAGCTGACATAAACTTCGTTTGGGATGTGCTCCGATTCTCTTAAAAAACTGGTTTCTTAACTGCTAGCGGTTCTTTCAGTAGGCTATTGTTTTCGGGAATAGGCTATTTAAAAAAAAGGTTTTGTAGAAAGTAGAAAAGTTTATAGTAGAAAAAAAGTGTAAAGAAAAAGTTTAGTAGCATTAACTGCTCACAGTACTGACACACGATCAGATTTCAAAATCTTAGTTCAGCTTTTTAGAGATTGCATAATTGCTAAAGAATATTAAAACAAAAATGTGGTAGGCTACATCTATTAATTTATTTGTATAAATTTTACTACACACACACACACACGCACACACACACATATGTGTGTGTGTGTGTGTGTGTGTGTGTGTGTGTGTGTGTGTGTAGTAAAATTTATAAAAATAAATTAATAGATAAAGTAGCCTACCACATTTTTGTATATATATATAGAAATAATTGCAACAAAAATCAAATACAAGAAAACAAAAAATATATAGGCTAGTTAGTTCTTGATTTAGAGTATGGCATGACAAAAATAACATGAGTTACGGTTCAATAATTGAGAATAATGGAATGGCCGGGGTCCCTGCTGATTCTAAGGTGTTTGGATTTATAGACAGAACGGCCACATAAGATGCTGAATTCGGAACTGCATACTGCATACCACTCTTACTATTTTTGACAAATAAATATATGGGGTAAATAGTAAGAGTAGGCCTATATGTTATATGCGATTCCGAATTCATTAAAGAGTTTTTAGCTCGGGAATCGGACAACACTGTCCGGTCGCGCTGTTACTGTAGCCTATGTTCTTGTTCATTACAAAAACAAAACAAAAACGGTTCATATGCGTATGGTTGCACTGTATGATTTTAATTCACACAAAACAAACATAAAAAAAACAACAAAAAAACGCATTATAGGAGTCATCGGGAGTCGGACTACACTTGACGCGCTGTAAGTTTCTGCGTTTATTCGGCGATTTATAGGCCTATAAAAAAAACGTTTTCTTTCCGAAATTTATGAAAACCATTCAAGTAAAACGTTTTGTTTGTGAGTAGCCTATCCTTTATGTGTCATTAAAAAAAATGCAATTTATTGTTAATAGCATGTAGCAGCCTATAATTTTGGCGTTCACGTCACGCCTCACGTGCATAGCTATGACCATGTAGGCTACTTTATGCAACTTTACACACTCATCAAAACTGTGCGTAGTAAGAGAAAGGCAGTTGTTTTTTGTTCCTGAAGGCCGCGAGCACAAGCAGATCGACCTCCAACAGCCGCGTGTCTTTGAAGTCTTCCGCCCATCGACGTGGAGTGAGATCAATTACACAAGAACAACAGTGACAAAGAATAAACTGCTTTACGTGGAGGGCCTTTCCCACGATCTGACCGAGCCTGCTCGACAAACAGGGGGGAATGGCAAAGTCCTCCCAACCCCTCTCCAACTGAATACAATTGTGTCAGAGATGGGTTTTATAACCAAGAGCTGGGGGAACTTGAACTCCAAGAGCTGCACAAAAAAAGATAACAACGATGGGAGAAAATGAAAAAGTGCATCAAGAAATATAAAATGCGTGTTTTATTGGTCAAGGACCTGACGCATTTTTTCTTGTCTGGATCTATTACGTCTTACTATAACGTTTTATTAATTAAAGTTATTTGAGAATTTTTATGGGGATTAAAGCTTAAAAATGTTTAAGAACTGCAAAAGGGAAAATCATTAAACGTCTGAAATGTTCCTTAAAAAATAAGCAGTGCAGCACTTTTATTAAAATATATTAAAATACTATTATCAGATATTAACCCTTGTCTGCCAAATCAAAGTCAGCGCGGTTCAATTACACAGGAAGCCATTTTGTTGTCATGTGACAATAACGTCGTAAAATAGACAATGATATCACAGACGCTCATGGTCATTAATTGTTTTAAAATAAATAAAAAAATCTTTAAATATTCAAAAAAATTATTTTGTTAAATACAATGATTTAATTAGATTTTTCCGTCGTCATCATCTCAGACATACTTATTTGTCATTAACCGTTAAATAAATGCAATGCACTAATGAGTGTGTGTTTTACATTAATGCACTTTTATATGATTATATATTATACTTACTGAAGATTCTTGCTAATTTGATTTTTTTTTGTAATACTTGCCATGATTCTGTTTTTTATGTAATAGGCTATATCAACATCTGGGTGTTTATTTTTACACTCCTGCACTTTTATATTATTCCTCACTGCATGCTCTTCGTCATTACACTGAAAATGAGCATGTTTGTAGAGCTGGCTACAGAAGGAGTGCTTTTCTTGTGAAAGAGACTGGTTAATTTGTAGTTGGTATTCAGTTCATTCATAAAAAACAGCTCTCAGACCCCCAAAGAAGGTGGAGAAGAGGAATTTCAGACCACTCCCCCGCAGACAGAGCGGCGTCAGGACCGCCAGCGAATGAAACGAATACGATCAATAGCCCCAGCCACAAATTACTGCCCAAAGTACTACCAAGATCGATTACGGCCAACTTGAAACTTATGTCAGAACAAGGAGACATATGACTTGAATGTATACATATTGTGCAAAATGCACTTCTCAGTCCGTAGCCAGATTCAAGAATGGTAAAAAGCTTCCCATTGCCAAAGCATTTATTATGTTAAATGCATAAAAAAAATCTAATTAAGGAAAAAAAAAAATCAAGGTTTATATTGTCTTAATAATTTATTTTGAAGTTTCACAAGAATGCAGGCCAAATCTGTAGAAATGTTAAGGAAACAAAGTGCTCACAGGGTGTAAAAAAAAAAAAAAAAAAAAAAAAGGAGCATGTGCATTTCAAAAGACATTCTTTGGGTTGGACACAGATTTCCTCTCTCTCTCTCTCTCTCTCTCTCTCTCTCTCTCTCGGACAGAGGAGGGGAGCGCTCTGGGCAAATGGTGGGAGAACTCGTCCACCGCAGCACACTAAAAAGATTTGAGACCAACCACAGCCCCTTTGCCACCCGATGTCAATTTTAACCGTTTCATCCCCAGACAGCCTCAAAGCGGCCCCCACATATGCAATACATTTATGAAAGCCGGCTGCCAGGGGCCTACAGCCACACATCAGACACAAACTGTTAAAGCATTTTCCTCTTCACTTCAGTCTCAAAGCTGCATAAGTAGCGGTAATGAAAAAAAAAATGAAACAGAAAATGTTCAATTCTCATGGGGCAGCTTATCAAGTTCTGTGAAGAAGTCTCAGGCAAAGAGATGAGCATGTTTGTTATAAATGGATGTCAGACGTTTACTTCAATAGAGCTTTTCACAATATCTATATTTAAATATGATCAAATGCATTAAATACAAGTCGCTGAAAGCTAAATCAAGTAAGCCAAAATAACATGTAAAGAAATGTGCATGAGATGGAGGAAGTGTATATTAATGTTTTATACACGCGCACACACACACACACACACACACACACACACACACACACACACACACACACACACATATATACATATACGTATATACACATATACGTATGTACACTGAAAAAAATTTGGAGTAGGATTTACTTGAAAAAAGCTAGGCAACTTTTTCCACTCAGAAAATGCTAGTAAATTTACAAAGATTTGCCAAGTAAAAACCTAAACATATTTATCAGTAGCTTTAATTAGAAATCTTTACGTTAAATTTACTTGGAATATGGAATTAAGTAAACTTTACTTAACCTAGTTAAGTGAAAGTAACACAGAAAATAAGTAATTTTAACTTGGCTAGTAAAAGGTTGATTAATATCGATTTAGTTGAAATTTCCTTTGCATTACATTTGACTCAAACAATAATATTGAATTACACCAGTCATATATAGTATGTGCTTTACTTAGATTATCTAAGTAATTTATACTACATCATGTCAGATGTTAAGCACTATGTGAATGCAAAGACCTCAATACTTGGTAGACAATACACAATGACGGTAACATTTGATGGATCATTTTTGTGTTTGAATGTGTCATTTTGAGCAGAAAATTTACTCGAAATGTCACAAAATGGCAAGTTACTAATCCTGACAACAAAAGCAATGATAAAACAGTGTAAATACAGCTGGAAACCAGTGAAAAATGAACCTCATTAATTATTCAAGGTCCAGTGCATGATGGGAACCCCAGTATCAGAAAAGTTGAGTAATTTTTACTTAATTTTATTGAGTTGATATTTACGCTTTCATTTCTACTCGCTTGAATTAAGTACTGATATGGAATTTACTTAGTTTTTTTAATTCTTGCCTGAACTAACTTTTTCATGTAAATTACATTGGGTTTTTTTCAGTAGTATTTACTTCACCAAAAAATCATTTTTTACAGTGTATATATATACATATATATATATATACATATACAAATATATATACACACACACACACACACACACACACACACAGTATATAGAAGCAAACATGGTTATCCACTAACCAGACAGCCAAACTGCCTTTTTGGTCACTTAGAAATGGACTATCTAGGGTCAGTCACCCTGTCAAAGGGTTAAAGGTGATGTGGGGCCATAAAGACAAATGATCAGCCTGAGCTGCCTCTCCCAAACTCCTTTCTGAAGTGACATAGACGTCTGGCCAGCTCCCAGGCCACCTTGGAGAGACAGGAGGCAATGTGTGCAAGCTCACACAAACTCCCACCTCACTGAACCTGAGTCCCCTGTGAACAGCAGGGTCCGCTGGTCTATTCATAGTCTTCAGGCTCTCGTATTCCTAATGTAGTCATATGGAAAAGGGAAGGGTGGCCTGTGTATATGGAAATGGACCTCTGTGAACTCACGCTCTAGTTTGGGAAGCAGGTACATTGTGGCGTCACAGGGTCAACAGAAGGTTCTGATCCAGAAAGAACACTTGCGTGTCACTGTGTCAAGAGGCTACAGTTAAGTTTACTGGGAATCACACATCACACTGGAGATGGCGGCTTAGTTAAGATGTCCTGATTAGAACTGGTGTGAATATTTTGTCATAAATGGCCTGCTTTTAACTATAAATATTTATAGCCATAATTTATCTTAATGGGATTGTTCACCCAGAAACAATTGTGTCGTCATTTACTCACACTCATGTCATTCCAAACCGTGGAACACAAAAAGAGAAATTTTTAATAATGTCCTTCAATTATGCAATTACAATGAATAAAAATACTGAAGCTTTCAACCTTGAAAAAGGATACAAAAGTTCCATAAATGTATCCTAAAAGTATCCATAAATGACTTTGTTGACGACTCTGAAAATGACTGAAATATTTAGACGGAAACTGTTACGACTGGATCGAATTGGTGAGGTGAGTTTTTTTAACTGAATCAAACAGCTTCATTGAAAAGATCCAACTCAAATGAATTATTTGTACACAAAATCATATGAACTACCGTATGGCTCCAAAAAGTCATGCAAATCCTTTTTCTTGTGCTTTTAATAGTCAGTTTGGAGCTTGACAGTTCTAATCACTTAAGTACTGGACCAGATTCTCTTCAAAAGATTCAACAAGTAAATAATGACATAACATGGGTAAACTATCCCTTTAACAAACGACTTGATATATTACCAATTGACAACAGGTGGAATCAGCCATAACACACTCCCACTGTTCCCGGGACCCTGAGGACCTGACCCCGGACCACCTCCATTTACATGAGAAGTTGTGTTTGTGTACAAACACAGCGCAATAGACTGACCTGGGCCACTCCAGCTGGTGAAAGAGCCTCAGGTAAAGGTGATCTGCTATCAGTACGACAACCATCCATTAGTCCATCTTCCCCTACTGATAACTAATATCTGCTATGTGAACATTAACCAAAGTGATGCACAAATAAACATTCGGATCACTTTAACAATCCCACAAAACCAGAAATAGACCTTGTGAACCCATTCAAAGCAAATAAGATGGTCGGTCTATATCGGATATTCTTAAATTACGCAAGAAAAAACCTTACCTTAATATGGTTACTGGCCCAACTAATGATGCTTGTCCTGCAATTAAGTAAAAGTCAAGGAAAGCCAAGCATACATCTTCATATTAATGAATAAAGATGTGCTGCTAGTAGTATTGGTCTTGTCTTATATTGGGACATTTTTAACACCATGCTAATTTACTTCAGTGCCATAAAGTGGTCTGTTGTCTGATGGCCCAGAACAATTTTACCGTAGCTCTTGACCCGGTGGGAAGGTCAGATGTGAATGCTGTATTTAAGACATTCTTCAGTAAAACTATACCTTAGGGGAAGTGTGTGTCATTCTGGTGTGTTGATAAGAGTCAGAGTGGGACTTTACAGTATTTTATGTAGGAATGTATCACTATAAACATCTTGAGTTGTATTGAATGATGAGTGAGTTAGTTAAAATAATTGGAATAATTTAGTTTAGAAAAGAATAGGTGAGGTTTGGAATGACATGAGTGTGAGTAAATGACGAGCAAAAAACTGAGACCTTCCCTCGTTCCCTGCCTTCCTAGGTTGCCTATGAAAGCCTATAGACTGATTTTTATCTTAGAATTGGAATTGAATTGGAATTCAAAAGAAAATCAAAATGTTTATGCACGCTCCCGTTCAATAGCACATACAATGAATGCGTATACAACAATGCGGAAAGAGCTATTCTGTACTGTAATGTCAATGTGTCATACAAAACCTATGACCCTTAACCTATAAAACAATTCATATAAATTACAATCATGAATATTTTCATGAACTCTGGCAGTCATTTTTCTATGTGTACGCTAAGCTCAGCAAACTTGTTCTTTGTGTTTAAGAACTTCCAGTGCCGGAAAATCTCAGCATGTCCACTTCCCGTGATGGAGGCATTCAGGAAACCAAGAGCAGAAAAACCCACTGACCTTTGACCTCTCTGCTGCCTGCCAGACTTTTACCTCCACACCTTGTTAAGGTCAAAGAGTAACTAACACAAAGGATGTACCACCCAGGCTGAGGTGAACCGCGAAAACCTTGTTCACTGTTTTTCTTTCTTCTCCACCTTCCTTGCTTTCTCACGACTAGATTAACTAATTAGCTGACTAGTTAAAGAATGTGCACAGTCCCAAACTCTTCACTAGGGACTATCCTGTTTCGATCCATTTCATGCTTTTTAGAGCCCTCAAATCATAGTCGGTCACCACCAATGCATGGGTGCTGCTCCATTCAAGCAATGGGAATGCTAAGTTGAGCTTTCTCCAGGTATCATAGACCTGCTTGCCATCTGAAGGTACCAAATGAGCAGTGGAGTTCCCCTCAATGCCAGCTCTAAATGTGTGTGCTGCAGACGACAGCTGGCAGGCCAAAGGCTCCATCTGCCGGCACAGACGAGAGAAGATGACAACTAACACTCCCCATTCACTCATTCACTACAGTTCAGAGGATGCCAAATGAGCACATTCCACTGAAAGCCTCCAGTCCTGCTAAATCTATCCCGACGCTTTATCTCTCAGTGCGCCTCACTGCCAAGAGAGACATACAGCAGTCACTGCGTTGTCTCTGAGACATGTTCAGATTTACAGCACACTTTATTACATTTAGATGTTTTTCTCATGAAAGTGGGAAACGTTCAACCTTGGGAGTTTTCTTGTGTAAATATCTTTACTTTTAAATGATACGTTTTTAAATGTACAATAAATAAAAGTCAATAGAAAATAATGAAATAAAACCTTTTCATCATATAAAGCGATCGTGTCTCTTCAGAAAATTTGGACTAAACCGATCAATTCATATGGATTAGTTTTACGATCTCTTTACGAACGTTTTGAAGCGTCAACGTGGTAGTTGCGTAGCTGTGAATGGAGGGACAGAAAACGCTCAAATTTCATGAAAAAGATCTTCATTTGTGTTCCGAAGATGAACAAATGTCTTACGGTTTGGAACGACATGAGTCTTTTTTTAGGTGAACTATCCTTTTAAGTTTAGTTTGCTAAAAACAAAACAAAAAAGAAGTCTTTTTACAGTGTAGAATTGTATGGAGCTTTTTTTAAAATGAGGAGTCTAAATTGGTGCTGCTGACGAAATATAGATATAAAAACCTTGGTAAGTCTGAATGTGAACTATTAGAAAACTGATGTAGTTGAGAGTGATTATTATCGATGGTTGTAAATCAGTGAGTACATTTCTGTGTACGACTGTTTATTTTACTTCCACACAGTTGTTGTAAAAGAAATTCCTTTTCTCCACATGCGCTTCCGTCATATGGCGACAGCAATCCCAAGTATTTTCTATAGGGGGTTTTGCCAAGTGGAGACAAATGTAAAGTTTATGAATAGACCAAGTTTTGGTCAATACAGAATCTATGTTCTTCTATTGGCTGAACGCAGTCTAACAGGGTGCAGCAAACCGCAACTTTGTGAGTTTTTCCTCGAAGGCAAATGTTTTTCCAACAGAGGAAATATTTTCAGAAGCATGATGTCCCTTTCACACACACACACACACACACACCTTTGTACAAATACAAACATGCACACACAACACACATTCATACACAGTCTCAGCGTAGACCTGATGAATTCTGCCCTGTTCTTCAATTAACTCGTTTTCATTGACAAATTTATGGAACGTTGGCCTCCTAGACAGGAAGTCTTCAAAAGAGAGCGACTGGCCCACTGCACATTCCAGATCTCCCCAAAAAACAGCTCAAGTGCGGCTGCAACAGTAAACCTCACTACCACTGAACACTGAACAGAATGCATTTGGTTAAGATCTATTTTAGACAGGCTTTCGTATAATTGTTATACATGCAGATTTATAACCTGCATTAGATCAAACTTAGAACTCATTTGTCACACCGCAAACCAATTATTTAAATGAATATTCAGGTTGAATACATGTTATAAATGTTGATTCCTATAAAATATCATTTTGACTTGTCCTTCGTTTTCGAGATTACCTTGAGGTACTTACGGTGGAGATGAAGGGGACAATGTTTTGAGGATTTAAAAGCAAAAATATAAAGCTCGTCATTTTATAAAAGTAATTACACTATTCAAAATAAAGGTTCTTTATTGGCATTGATGGTTCCACGAAGAACCTTTAACATAGTACATGGAACCTTTCCATTCCACAAAAGGCTCTTTATAGTGTTAAAAATGGTCCTTCTATTACATCTTTACATCTATTTACATCTCTTTTTTATCATATACCAAAAAACATGTATATTGTTAAAGCTGTGTGGATATACTTTGAACATTTATGGATTGGCCCCACTCAGTTCCATTGTAGTTGCCTCAGTGCAAACCAGATTTTTGCTCTTTGAAAAAAAAAGAAGAAAAAAAAGTGAAAATTATTTTTTGTGGTGAAAATTATGCCACAAATAGTGTTAATTGAGTTGAACTTGTACTGAACCCAGAATATTCCTTTTAATGAACTACAAAAAAAAGATTTAAAAGACATTTTATTAAAGATATTTTTTAAGACATTTCAAAGATCAAAACCATCTCTTAAGAAAAGTGTTAAAGCATCTAAAAAAAATTTCCGTAATGCATTTGTATAACTTGCAACCTTTGAATCTTCATTGATTCATTCAGACTTAAGTGTCTTCCTTACGCTTACGCTCCATGAAAGCAAGGGTTTTGTGGGTCATCGACCTGAGTTATTGATCAGTTTCCTTTTAAGTAAATGAGTATTTAGACATTTGAGATAAGGACACAAACTTAAGCTAATGATACATACCTTTCGGAAACCGCTCCGTCGTCACCTGTAGTTTGATTGGACGTCTGGAGTAAAGGTCAGTCCCCGTGACCTTTGTTTGGCTTCGGGGCTGGGTAAGTGGGGTGATTGGTGAGTCCTGTTCCAATAGGAATGATCGGAATGTAAAATGCTATAAAATAAGTGAGGGAGGGGCCAGCAAAGGTCAGTACTGTCAATACCTGAAAAATCCATGAAAGATTCTCTGTCATTTGCACTCCTTTTCCATTGAGACCAATTCAGAGAAAGTTCTTGCTATTCGTGCTGATTAATAGAAATGAAATGGGAAAATGAAAAAAGATACTTAAAATATGTCCATAATTTATGTTGAATTGATGTAAAGAAGAGAAAAAAATGACATAACAACAATACACACATCAATATTACAACTCACAATTCACAAATAAGCAAATTCCTGTAGTAAAGAATAAAAATATATATTATATATAAGAGATCTCTTTAATATCTCTATTAACATCGTTTCTCAAAGAAAGAATTGAGAATAAAATAAGAGCAGATGTTGAAATTTGCTTAAGATTTCTGAGAAGTTCTCTCACATACAAAAACAATGTCTCAAACTGTCCATTCAAGTCCATTCACAGTTTTACAGTTGAATACTTACTAATACAAAAATGTTTCATTTTTAAGGAATTTTAGGGGAAACAAAGTCAATACTCAAATGAGACATAATTGAGAAACCCATTAAAATGAGATTAGATTGCTTAATTGCTGATTAGTAATAAACATAGTGAGAAACATTTGCAACAAATGTATACTCAAATGAGACAATAGAGAAGGATCCTGAGCTATGCAAGTGTGAGTAATAATAATAATAATGATAAAAATCATCACACTGGGGAATTCTCAATTACGTCTCACCTGAACATTAATATCAATAGCACCACTGCTAATAAAATGATTATTTTGAAGAAACCCAAATATAATCTAAAAATGGTGTACAATTTGGTGTACAATCTGAACATAGATTGGGATTCTTGGTTTATGTTTACATATTGACAGAGAAAAGGTTTGTTGATTGGACCAAATGCTAACAGCTGCCTAATCTCACTACTCAAATAGGAAACCTGAAGAATTTGCCAAAAGCCCATTCACCATTAGCCTAAGCAAACATAGGAAGTAAAACAACATTGGATTGCTGTTAAACACCTGCCAAGGCCAAAAGGAGAACAGCAGATTAAAGCAAAGTCAGTTTGACTCATTTGCTTAAGTGGCGGAAAGTGACAAGAAGTTGGTCTTTTGCAATTGGATTTCTAATTTGAGCTCTCAATATGTTGTACCTCAATAAGAACAAACATGAACACTCAGTAGTTTGTCAATGGTATTTGAGGACATTTTCACTACCATCAGAAGAACACTAACATACTTCACAATACAAAGTTTCAAAGTTTCGCTACATAGTAGGCAATCGATACAATTATGCAAATGTAAATATGCACAATATGTACCTATATATATTTGGACTTTCTGATTTGGATTGTGTAACTGAATGACGTCTCAGTGTGTCTGTCTAGGGCTAGGCGACCTCTGGCAGCAGCGGAGCGCGTGAGCACTGCTCGCAGGGACCCTGAAAGAATGCACTTTCTGTGGGCCTGCTCCAAGATTTGTTTTGAAAAGAAGCCAGGGGAAAGTCTGGAAGGCTAAGTGGAAGCAACTGAGCAGCGGTGACATCCTAAAGATCTGGCGTTCGCTCAATGCTCCCTGCCGCCCAGGGAGCCAGAGGCAAGTTTACTTGCTTTAGAGAGGAAAGAAAAAAGAGTGAGTAAAAAGCTTGAATGAGAAAAAATGTTTTTTTGTGAGCTGATAAGTGTTTTCTTTGTGCGCCTTAGCAACCACATGTCATGTGGTATGCATGTCAGGACCTGTGTTCAATTTTACACAGTTTTCTGTTTTAGTTTAGATTAAATATGCCATGTCATAATCATTACTTATAAACATGTTTATATATTTAAAAAAGTATTTGGTTCATTTAAACATGCATCAGTTTTTCGATGACATGTATAAAAGTTGGCGTAGATGGAAAACGTAAGAGCCAGCACCCAAATCATAGCTGATATTCAGTAAAACAGGTTAACAAAGCTAACAAAAAGTGTTTTGTTTGCAATTTCATGGATGTAAACCAAAACACAGGAGTATGATCTTAAAACGATCACGGTCATCTCAACCTAGCATCTAAAGAAGAATTGCATCTTTGTGCATGGAAATCAGTACGTCATTCTGCTTGACTGTTTTTTTTTTTCTCATAAAGGAACTAGTCTGATTCTTTCTATGGGAAACGGTGAATGAAGTTGTTTGGTTGAAGGCATGGATTTACATTTTCAATTCAGAGTTTAACTCAAAGAGCAGTTGTTCTGAGCAGCTCAATTCTCCAGAAGATTTTCCACATTTCTGGGCTGCAGAGCGGAGGGAAATTCCCATGGCTTCCTCCACAGTTTGGCTAAGTTGTTCCAGAACAGGACCATTTTATTCTCAGGTATGCAAATCATGAGTGCTTTGTAACCATTCTATATTTAACTCTGGGCTCAGAGATCCTGCTTTTCCTCCCATGGGCTTTGGGAGAGAAGGGGCCAGCTAAGAACCTTAATCTTGTCTTTTCCTCCAGATGCAAGTTCTGCACAGGCTGAAACTACAAAGACACAAATGCCCTCTGTCAGTTTTATGGTGTCAGCCCTTGAAAACACTTTTATAAAAGCAAATTTTTCGCTCAACAGTATGAACCGCAGAAGTCTGCAACGAAACAAGAGGCCACAATTTCACTCCGCTTTCTCCAAGGCATAATTGATCCCAGAACCTTCGGATGCCATTCTGAACTTCCTTTCTCACAAACACACACCTCTACCTATTAATTAATCACATGGCTAACATGTTCCATACATCCTCTACTTAAAGAATAAATGACCTTTCACCACATTTTACGGTGTCAATATGGCACCCACTGTTTATCCCAAAGGGAACTCTAAAAGGGAGACATCAGTTTCATTTTAAAATCTGCTTTGCTCGCTCTCCAACACTCCATAATCAGCTCCGTCTCTATGCATAAACTTTCTCTTTACAACGGCGAGCCCAATCCCGCTTGTCCACAAAAGTTACGCTTCTGCATTCATCACCTATTAAAGCTCTCCCAAAGCATCCGCTCAGCCTTCGGGACAGCTGTGGGGTCACGCACAGGACACATTCACTGGGTTCATCAGGATGTGTGCTCAAGATGCAAACTTAAGCAGTCAAAACAACCTGGCAGATTCAAAACAAACACGGACAGAAATTACGTTTTCCCTGCTCGAGAGATGCGGACTCCTCATTCCCATACACCAGCTGCAGACGGACTCACACGTCCCCAATAACAGCACATACTCCTAAACCAAACACAGGGGTCATGGAGAGCCTCATCCCCTTGACCAACTTCAAAACACAGAGCTGCTTTTTAATTCCCCGTCCTGGGAAAAGAATGTCTTACCGAGGCTGCAAATTAACTATTTGAAGAGCATAGATCACCGCTGGACACTTCCTGATAGTAATGCTAGGAATAACAAAGCGGCTAAATCCTAGGGTTTATTTATGTTCGGCATGCCGGAGAGGTGGTGTGGTGATCGCCTGGTGGCATTCCAAAGCTGTGATGTCTCACTTGTAGACGCCCAACTCCAGTTCAGAAAAAGTAGTGCAAGACGACAGTAGGGGGAAAGACATTCTGCACAACTTTCTCAAACAACTGGGGTTACCTTAAAAGATAAACCAGTGGTTTCATGTAGTTTAGTATCGAAACGAGTGCCAGTTTGAGTGTTTTTGGCTCGGAGCCAAAGGTCTTGTCTTTTCTGACCTAATGATTATTTTTGTTATTGGTACAACCTCGGGTAAAATACAGCCGAGTGCATTTGGAACCAATCACTTGGTACAAGCGAGGCCTGGTAGAGGCTGAGTGTTGCCTTCATGCTCCAAGACCCTGGCCATACTGCATACCCTCGGCCCTTCATGTGGTTTCTGTCAAATTGCATCATTTGGAGCGAGGCCACAGGCAGACTCTGTCCCTCTGCCCCCACACTGCTCATTGAAAAAAGCAAATACTTGGCAGAAGTTAACAGAGCTGAAATGAGATCATTGACTTTTCTCCAGGAAAGGAGTCACAACACATCCATCAGACGAATGCCTGATAGAGCTGGCAGAGCTACACTATTCCACAAATTCTTTTTTTTTACACTTACTTTAGTGATTTGTCCTCCCTTTCTTCTTGGCTTCTGCAATTGACCAGATTATGACATGCGAAGCATCCCGAATGCAGGGGAAAGGTGAGTCTAACTTTAACAAGTCTGTTTGAGCTTGGGATGAAGCAATTATTTTAGGATAATCAGGAAGGCTTTTCAGGACTCCATGATAAGTTGGAAAGGGCCTCCAAAGACTTATCCTATTTCACTTCTGGTCCTTGAGGTGTGTCTAACTATAGAAAAAGTAGAGTCATTTCAAAGAGTAAACATATGCATTGAATTGATGCTATACCTAAAGAGATAGTTCAATCAAAAATGAAAATTATGTCATCATTGAATCTCCTTCATATTGTTTCAAACCCATATGACCTACTTCTGTTGAACACAAATAAGAGAAATTCTGAAGATGGTCCAGGCTGCAATTAATCGGGATGAAAGATTTCTATGTTCAAAAAGCATAGACTTGGAATATGGATGTTTATAATACTTTTATGGTACGTTTGAAGCGTAAAAGCTTCAGTCCCCATAATTGCATGGAAAAGCGCCACATATATGAGAGGGAACTTGGTCAATGTTGGATTTGTGTGGATATAGAGCTTCTTTACACAGACCAGAAGATTGCACCTGCGCTTGGAAAGCTAAACAGAAACCACTTCCACTCCTTTCCAAGCACCTAATTTCAGTTTGGTTTGCACAAATGTTCCATACTCTTTGAATATGAAAGTGACTACGCTGGTTTAAGAGCCTGAATGTATGATTGGTAAATGGGTCTGATTAATTATCAAATACATTTTTGAGTCCTCCACATGATTGAAGTAAGGAAGTAAGGAGAAAACGAACACTAATAATTCATTAACCCTGTTAAATTCAAGGTTTCCTGCGCTTGCAGCAAAGCTGCGGCCTTAAACAAGCAAACATTTTCGGGTGAACCAAGCCCCTGTAATCCCTCAAAGTCAGCACAGAGCTACAGTTAATGGCAGGCCACGAAGCAGGAAAGGGTGCTTGCACATATACATACCCAAAGAAACCAGTGTGTTCAGTCTATATGGAGAGTGTAGTGTTTGTTCCAGGATTTGAGGAAGGTGTTTACGTGTTGGATGACTTTGTGGATCATGGACTGTGTTTGGGTTGTACGGCTGCTGCCAGGGGATCTTTTGTTTGGTTTATTGCTTTTATAGAGCAGACTAATGGGGCCAGTGGGACAAGATATAGTGTGACTTGCTCAGTGTGACACTTTAGGCGGACAGTCTGAATGTGAAAACAGACTTACGGATGAGGTTTACCTACATTCAGTGATTGAAGCGTTAATGTCTGGGCCATAGACAAGACGTGACTTATTTCAATGGGATGTTTTGGAATTCCAGCTACAAAAGAAAGGCTTGTAACAGTTTGAGTAGTCATGCTACCTACCGAGAGTGCCTCGCTTGTTAATTTTTGCTCTATAAATGACAAAATTGTTTGACTTCCGGGTGGGAGACGATATGGGGTTGAAAGCTGGTTTGAAACACTCCAGCTGCCAGGCCCCCCCCAAAACCTCCATCCTCTGTCGAAAGCCCCCCTACCAGCGTTCCTCAGTCTAAACACACCTGACTTGTAAATATTCTTTATTGCATCGGTAACATAAACGCTCTCAGCGACAGGCCCGTTGGACGATTTTTCCCACACTCTAAGAGTAAGGCCAACCACTCTGTTCTCTAAACAACAGCACTCCAAAGAGGATGGCGAGGTTGACGTCACCTCTTCAGGTTTGGAGGACTTCCAGCATCTCACCAAGCACACCACCGCCTAGTCAACCCAAAGAGGACAAAGAGGGTGTCTGGATTTCCTCCAATGTGGCGATCTGCTGCAACAAAGTTGTGGTTAAGATGAGCAAAAAGATGGTAGAATAGTTATTATGCTTTATATGCAAATGTAAAATAGCCAAAATGTTATTTTTGTCAGAACAAAAACTATTTATTCCAACATTAACATTTACTCACCCTCATGTGAGTAATCCTCAGGAAACTTTAGTCGATTTTCTGAGCAGCTCTTTTCCATACAATCATAACATACAGTGACCAGTCAGGTTGTCAAGGACAAAAACAAGCCACCTTACAAACAATTAGTGTGCTATATTAACATATTCAGAAGTCACATGATTGCTTTGACTGAGAAACATGTTCTTCAAAATAGTGTTCCTTACATATGTGAACAAAATTCACAACAACATATTATTCTTAATATCTCTTTAATCACACGTCAATATGAATTAAATTCTGTCAAATTAAAGTGAATCAATATCACAGGAGAAAAAAATCAAAACAACTCAGGACAAAAATAGGCACTGCAAGCAGGGAGACCAAAAAAAGCACCCTTAAAAGTCAGGCTACATTTGTGTTCAGACTAAACATTTGTCAACTGTTCCATTTTATTTCAAAGAATGCTTTGTTCTCCACTCGGTGCTTATTTTACTGCTCACAGGAGCACTTGCATAGCATTTTCCTCAAACTTCTTGACCTCCCTGTAACACATGTCACTTCAAAAACAACACAGCACTCTGTGAAAGTATACATTTATAATTTGTTTCCAATCATTGGATATTGAATATACAATGGGGTCCAAAAAGTCAGAGACCACTACTGAAAATGCATTTTTCCATTACAAATTATATTATCAGAATAACAATTTAAGTTAAAATCTGAACTGAAAAATCACCATGAATATGAGAAAATCCAAGGTTTCCAATGTGGTCTCAGACCTTTGTACCCAATGTACCTGTATGTTCTTGGAAGCGATGTGAGCTCTTCAGATGACTCAATTCAAGTGAAGAAGTTGAGGTGCAAACATAAGGCCATTCTAATTCTGTTATCTGGACACTGATATTGTTGCATATTGTGATCTTGAATGACCGATCATTCAGACGAATGTTGCACGGTGCACTTGATTTGGAATTTATAGTACGGGTGTGAATTTGGAGTAGCGTGACATCTGTTTGATCTGTTTCAAGTCCTATTAAAGTTCTTCACTCTTACTAGAAGATGGAGATTGACCTGCTCCCCCAGATGCTTCCACCCCCTTAGAGGCACTGTTTTTCGACTGGAAATTGAGGGAGGCGGAGTTTATGCAGTAGCGTTTCTTTGTTGGTCGAGGTCCATCATCAAAGAGGTGGCCCAGGTGAGCACCACACTACAAAGAGAAAAATAAAAAAATAAAAATAATATCAACAAGGTGCTTTCCTAGCAGTGTCATTTTTTTAAAACATTAATCTGGTTTTGTACCTGACTGCAGGTTGTCTCCACTCGGTGCATCCCGTAGGAAAAGTCATCCGTTAATTTTATAGTGTCCTTATTGATCAAATCAAAAAAGGACGGCCATCCTGAAAAAGTACAACATTGAGGGTTCAGTGAATCTTCATGGGATCCACAAGCCTATAAACCTTCCATTCTGATGTGTGTTTCCTTCTCGTGCTGTGCAACTTTTGTGTTTTGTCCTCTTCCTGGCCTGCCTTGATGTTGAAGCTCATTCTGGGTGAAATTCTCACATTTCCCTGTTTTTCACTACTTTTGCAACAATGCACTATAATCAGTATCCTTATAGTTCACACAAAAGTGAAAAATTGTTCCAAACCTGTATGAATTTCTTTCTTCTGCTGAGCACAAAAGATGATATTTTGAAGAATGCCGGTAACCAAAGAGTTGATGGTAGCCATTGACTTCCATAGTATTTTTTTTCCATACTATGGCCCATCAACTGTTTTGTTACCCATATTTTTCAAAATATCTTCTTTTGTGTTCAGCAGAAGAAAGAAACTCATACAGGTTTGGAACAACATGAGGGCGAGTAAATGATGACAGAATTTTTATTTTTGAGTGAACTATCCCTTTAATAAGACATATTGCGTGAAGTTACTTCAAACACTTGCTGGTGTCTGAAAGTGAGTTTTGAGCTGAAAATTGTTTAAAATGTCTTAAATGTTGAAGTTAGCAGGTAGCCTGAAATGAAAACATGTGAAATGTGACCCTGGATCACAAAACCAGTCATAAGTCGCACGGGATATTTGTGGCTATAGCCAACAACACATTGTATGGGTCAAAATTATCGACTTTTCTTTTATGCCAAAAATCATTAGGATATTAAGTAAAGATCATGTTCCATGAAGATATTTTGTATATTTCCTACCGTAAATATATATTTCTGTGAGTGAATGCAGCACAATCGTTAACAAAAATGGACAACTTTAAAGGTGATTTTCTCAATGTTTCGATTTTTTTGCACCCTCAGATTCCAGATTTTCAAATAGTTGTATCTCAGCCAAATATTGTCATATCCTAACAAACCATACATCAATGGAAAGCTTATTTATTCATGTGATGTATAAATCTCAATTTAAAAATTTGACCCATGTGACTGGTTTTGTGGTCCAGGGTCACAAATGAGCAGCGGTGTTGACTGTCTCCTGACTTAGGTAAACTCCGCCTTTGTTCATGAGCACTCCTCAACTCCCCTAGTTGGCCCGCTTTGGACCATGGTATTTGTTCAAAAAAACACCCGGCCACTGGCCCCGAGAAAGCACCAATGAGGCCCGATCAAGCCCCGGAAGTGACAGTGAAAACGAGACTGGCCCTGGGACGCACCAGCACGCTCGCTTTTGACCCGACAGTGGAAACACGGGTATTAATTTTGTTCAGGTGTAAAGCAGTAGCAAGTTTGTTATGATTATTTTGAAAAGAATAATGGAAAATTTAGGAAAAGCTTCGTCCTTTTGTTAGAAAAGAAACTTCCACTGAATGACAGCAAAATAAGTTTTGGGTTTGCTGATGCAAAATTCACCACCACGATTCTTGGGTGTCTGGTTTCTGACAAAACCAGGGATCTTCCATCTAGCCTACTGAATGGTTGAACGGCATTTTAGAAGATCAGGAAGTGAAACAAACCTCAATGAAAATGGTCAGAGTTATCGGCAGAGTTACGGCTCTCTCACAATCCTGTTTCTTTTATCTGGAAAATTTCTACCCAGTAACGGGTGTAAAATGGAAAGAATGGCTGCTCTGGCTCATGGGTGGTCCTGCTCATGGCTCTCTGGGAAGGTGGAACGTCTGGAGGAGAAGAACCTTGGGAGCTTACTACTACACAGCCTCTGCTGGCATATTTGTTTAGGTTTTTGACAAAAACCCCATACAATCTTTAAAGTACTACCTCCTGATTACTGGTAGAGGGGGTACACATTAAGTTAAACACTGCAAAGCAAAATGAATGAGCAGTAAAAGACTACTGGCACTGTGGAGTATACCATATCCAATTATTTGTCAAAACATCAGAGATGAAGTGCGCAATTTCTGCAACACCATAATTAAAATATTGACTTTTTTAAAAGTTTAAACACTACATCCATCCTTACATAAATGCACAATATTTAAAGAATAATTAAATTACACTACCAATCAAAAGTTTGGGGTCAGTAAGATTTTTTTTTTTTTTAAAGAAATTAATTCTTTTAATAAGCAAGGACACATTAAATTGATCAAAATGTCCTTTGCACTTTCTATTCATCCAAAAATCCTGAAAAACACTGCATCACAGCACAACATTTCTTAACATTGATAATAATCTTACGACTCCAAACTTTGGAACAGTAGAGTACAACGCAAATAATCTGCACTGAATAGTAAATCATGAGTGTATAATACAAATATAATACAATTTTAAAAAGACCTAAATAAGACATTTCACTTTCTGTCCCCACATTTAATAACTCCAAAGATTTAATGCTATTTAAGACCTTCAAGAAGTTAATTTAAGACTTAAGGACCCGCAAATACATGGAAAGAATTGTTTGAGGGCCACTGTGGGAGATTTGGCTTGATTCATGGCTTCATTCATACCATTTATTCTAGCTTGCAATCCCAATTATTACCAAGCAAGCACCTCTTGGTAACACTATCTGTGGGTCAGGCCCACTGCTGTGATATTACGGGTGTTGAGAAACAGAAGTCAGTCGAACGTCCACCCGCTCATTCTATACTTTCCCTCCATAACCCCTCAATCGCACTCTATACGGACCCCCCTCTCTCTCCTCCCTCTTAGGGAGGAGATGCTTGGCCACAACTACAAAGCCACGAAATTCCACTCAGACACAGGAAGCTCTAGAGGGAATATAGGAATCCTATGACTCAGACCAGGAGAATCCCGGCGGATCGTCGCAGAGCTGATCTAATGGAGCTTTATCGCCAGGGCGAGCAGCCCAGTGAATGGAGCAGTGTAGAGGCGCTCTAACAAAACAGGAAATTGAGTCTATACGAGTCTAGGCTGCAGCGTTGCAGCGTTTGGCTCCCATCTCCACGTCGAAGACAGAAAAGATTCAACTCGAGAGAAAATCCGATTTTTCAACGCGGGGCCCAGATGTTTCTCATTTCGGCCTGTTTTCTGTAGAGAATTTGTGCATACACATATGCTTTGTTCGGAGAGCGAATTAAAATAGCATGTGTAATGTTGCAGAAGTATGTGATTTGGAGCTCAGATCTGTAAGGGATCAACAAACCGTTGCTGAGATACTTTATAATGGCATTGTACTGTATACACTCAGCGTCAACTCAACATTCATTTAGTCAGAGCTGATGAGAGTCTTTTAAAGCTTAAAACAGAAAACATTTAATACACATCTTAAACTCATAACAGAAAGTATATGCCATGAGCACTTCCAGGAAACCACCATATGATGAAATTCATAACAACTGATCTGCATTTATTTTGTGCTTATTTGCACAGCTGCATTAAAATCAAAGTGATTATTAAACAGTTTATTATTAGCCAGGCAAAACGAACAACAGATGCATTTTTTAAAGTTTAACTGTTGAAAATGCAACATTCATGGTGAAAGATGCAGAAAGCAATGCAAAACAACCTTTTGTCATGTCTAGTCAAAGTTGTCGTCAGCCAATGTCACATCTTTATCATAATCTTCATTTGACTTTTCTCAACAAATATTATGTTTTAATGAATTAATTGAGATCATTTGTCATTTTTGTAATCCATTAACAGCATTAATAAAAAGAAAAACAAAACCTCTGTATACTTTTTCCCTGGGAGAATTAAATTAATTCAAGAGTTGTTCTCTAATTGTGAAGGAAGATGGATTGAAAATGTTTGATTAAGAAGAACTATAGAATTCTAAAAGATTATGGATGACAGTGGCTGAATGTTTACAGTCAGTATCATTAATCCCATAGGGAACAGACGCATTCATTAAAATATTTTGGATATTTTGTAAGATCTTTAAGTCATGGTGTTGTTTCCTGTAGGTGCTGTAACTCATATATAAAGGAGCATGTGAGGTTTCATGCCCCACAGCTACAGCCTATTAGGCAGCAGACTGGATTCACATTCGTCCTTGCAATCAACCATAAAGGTCAAACTCTCCATTAGTGAGACGGACAAGAGAAGAATTAGGAGCAATAAGCCTTAAGAACCATACCTGATCCGGAGTCAAACTTCTTATCAGACCTGCAAGGACAGTAAAGCGTCAATAACAAAATAGCCACAAATAACCCTTTTGATTTCTAATGGCAAAACAGATTATATAAGGTGGGCATGTTAAAGATGGGTCATTATGGATCATGGGTCATATATTACACTCACGTGAAAAGAGGAGCACCGCAAACGACACAGTGGTAGGTTCCTTCCTCTTTATTATCGACATATGTTCCTGTGAAAGCACTAAGGATGACAAAACACAAACGGTGACTTCATACCTTTACATGATCTACAATAAATGATAAATTACATTGCTCACACCTGCTTGTTTCAAAGTTCATTTCGATTTCCCATGCTCTGTGTTTGTTTATGCAAAAGACCTGTAAATATGCCAATTGACTGAGCGTTTCTAATCTAGATAAGTTGAGGAGGATTTGTGGATGAACAGAGCAACAGGCCTCAGAATGCATCTTTCAGGATCCTTCCTTGCTTTCCTTTCACAGGCATTTTTCACATTCCTACTGCCAATGGGCCGATAAATACTTTCCCCACGTGTGTTTTACCACTGAGGGATGAAGGGAAAGAGGGGAAGTGTCCGTGTTTTCTCTTCGGCGCTACATCCTCCTTATACTCAACATCTATCTCATGGCCTTGGGTTGTTCAGGAGAGAAAGTGCCATACGTTTTTATCAGCCAATCATAAAGAAATCTGTACAAAGAACATTCAGTGCATTGATGTTTTACTGCCATGATCAACTACAACAAAGTGCTTTAAGTAGAAAAAGAGGTAAATTCAAGGGAAAGACAAATCCAATTTTCCTTTTTGCAACTGTTTGGACACACCCACTTGTTCTTTAATATTTTCCACTTTTTTAAGTATTTAAAGACCCCTATGGTGAAAATCAAAATTGTAATGCTGTTAATATGTCTATGTGGTGTTTTAATATGCTTTGAGACAAACCATGTCCAAATTCACCAGTCAGCACCATTGCTGAGTATTTTCTCCTTAAAACATCAGTGTACCAAAGACAGTGACTCAAAAACGCAGTTTGAAACCGTTCCCAATTCCGACCATCACAAACAAATAACCAATCCCGTCAAAGTACGGCAAAGTACAAAAACACCTTTAAGAAGGCACAGGAAAAATCGTGTACATACGGCAATATATTGGGCGAATCAATGAAATTATTGACCGCAAGGGGATTTTAAGTTAATGACAAACTAATTCAGTCTAAAAGTGTATTTTAAGGCGATTTTTAGTTGGGGTTGGTCACCCACCTCTCTGTGCCCTTCTCCTGAGTAACATGGTACTGCATGGGGGTCAATCGCTTCCTCAGCTCCTCCTCGGGGAACGTTTTGGGCCATGTCTTCTTACTCCGGCACGTTCCTACAGGAGAGACAAGTGAGGTGAGACAGACATAAGTGTTCGCCAAAATAAAATGTCAAAGTGCTAAACCATAAGTTTTATTAAAAACAAAACAACTATCACTCTAATCTAGGTTCCTATGTGACTTCTTCCAAACAGGAGTCAGCACTCTTGTCTGTTCACTTTGGTTGCAAGTTATTTGGGTTGGCCGATAACAAAGGATGACTACTTCAATTCCTGACTTGACTCTGGAAAAATCACAATGTCAGTGACAGACACACAATCCAAACGTTCCGTCAGTGAAGTGCTACAGCCAAAGTATTACGCCAAGGCAAATTTGATTTTCCCTGCATAACATACGCAGTGAGTTATGACATTCTAGATGAGTGCTCATGCTGGCTGTTCAAACAGAAGGCGGCGATCTCGAGGCTTACAACAATGCTGACCTCTAGAGGTCAACCCGAGGAGTGAATAAATGTCATCAGATGGACTTTCAAACTCTAGTCTAACTCACGTCAAACTCCACTCCTGGAGGGCCACTGTCCTGCAGAGTTTAGCTCCAACCCACTCCAGAACACCTGCCTGGAAGTTTCTAGTAATCCTGAAGACCTTGATTAGCTGGTTCAGGTGTGTTTGATTAGGGTTGAAGCTAAACTCTGCTTGACGGTGGACCTCCAGAAACTGAGTTTGACACCCCAGCTCTAATTGATCAAACAGTGATACAACTTCCATTGAATATAAACTTTAAAACATCAGCCTGGAGAAAAAAATCAGATATCTTGCAGCCCGAAATATCAATTCTGGCAACCGTACGGTCCTCAGAAGAAGACAAGCGCTGTAGCCATGTTTTTAAAGGGGGCCAGATGTCCATCTGCACGCCATTTATTCACCAGGACACGCAGCAGTTTTAAATTACATACAATTCTACTGCAATTTCCCATTACAGAGTGCTTTCTCCCTCCTTTCCACCTTTTTTCCAGCTAATAACAATTTTTTCACTCGTGTTCCTGTGGGGTCTGTCCTGCTCCTGTATTGTTCGGCCAGTTTTACGGCTTGTGTCCCTTCATTTAGACTATGTGGAGAATTCCTCTCGACAAGATTGAAACCATGTGAATGGAGGAAATAATGGGGTCTTTAAAGGTCCCTCTGGTGAATGGGCTCCATTGATGGGCCCTGCTCTGTCCAGCGAGTACAAAGTTACTTCTGACAAACATGGGGAAGAGGGGAGGAGAGCGCAAAAAGGAGGGGGTCGCCTCCCTGCAGGACTCTCCTGTATTCCTCTCGACTCTGTGAGAGTGGTCTTCTGGATCCTATTAGTGAGACAGAGAGAGAGAATTCCTAGTTTTTTGTGTATGGAGGACTCGAACACTATTTATACTGTGAGAGAGAGGGAGGGGGAAAAGGGGAAAAAAGTGTTTTATTTCTTGGTTTGTCTAGAAAAGCCTCTAAGGAGGCATTTAAAGAAATTCAGGAATTCGGTCGGTGTCACCCCCTGCAAATGATTTAGTTTTGGTGCACCGAGAGGTCACGCTACAAATCAGCACGTTGTTCCAACATCCCTCTGCTATAACCTCAAGTGAAAGTTATTTCCTAATTGGAAGCAAGATTTGTTTTTAGCACAGGCCTTTTGCTTCAAAACAAACATATCACGTCTTCCCCCAGACATTCTTCACGCTTTTTCGTAGCTATTCTCAACTCATCGCTTTCAAACTTTTTGATAGTGCTTGCAAGGCAGCGCTGTATTGATTCCTCAAACATTCTGGTAAGTTTTTTGTGTTGTTTTAAATGCTTAACTCAGGCCTGATTCGGACTGCACGCATAAGCAGTATGTAGGCAAAGCCTACACGCTACCATTGTTTCTGCACTGAAATGTGTCTCTATACAGCTAATGAAGAACTAATTGACATGAGAAGAATTAATCTGCATAAATCCAACAAACTAATCTAACCCCCAAAAATAAATAATTAAATTAATGAATAATAACAAAATTATATAATGTATCTTGTATATAATGCCAGCCTTATTATGTGTACTACTTTTTAAAGCTAAGAAATTTAAAAAAATATTTTTTAACCCTCTGGTGCTACTTGCATGGCGGTCAAAAATGACTAAATTGTTTTTCTTTCAATGAAATGAATGTATTATATTTTAGTTTTATGTTTTTTGTTTAATATTTTTAGGGGATTTTATGGTGCAAAATTATATTTATGCAGTAGTTACTTAGCTAACCCTCACTTTTTGAGCATAGACCTGAAAATGAAATTTCTAACTTAAACTTTCCTAAATCTTTAAAGTTTTGTAGCACAGACTTAAGTTTGGTCTCTTTTTTAAGAAGACACTTGGCAGATTATTGCTGAAGTGAAAAAAAAAAAAAAGTGAACAGTTATAGAAGTTTATTATGAAAAACGCACAGAAATACTATTTTAAATGTTTATATGAACTATATTTTCCAAAGCATGTTTTACTCTAAAGCTGCTAGAAAATCAAAACCATAAATCTAAACAAGTTGTGTTCCAAATTTGAGGTTGAGATCTCGAAAAATTAGCTTTCAGTAAAATTTTGTTTGGGCGCAGTACCAAATGTTTCCACTAGATGCAATTCGTTTCCCATTTATTTCCAATGCGGCCATTTTTGTTCACATAGCAAGTGGCAAAAGCTTTACCAAGTTTTGTACCATTTTGATGAAGTAATAAACTTCTAAAAAACCAAAACATATACTTTTTCGATCAAAAATGACCAAAGAGCACCAGAGGGTTAACTGACACTGAGAGAATATTCATCATTCAAAATGTACCTGACAGTGATGACTTCATAATATTTGCATACTGAATCGCAACTGTTCTTCCTTAGAACTATTCAATCATATAACCGTGTGTTACTTATCATTCAGAAAAAGCATTTTTATGTAGCCTATATACACAACCAAAGACTAAAAAAAATTTGAACATTATTTTTTTGCTACCTTGCAAGCACTGTTATTTCCATCAGGTAAAGCAAATTTTATTTTTTTGACACAGAAACGTCCAATAATCAAAATTAATCTACTGATAAATCTTGATGAAACTATGAAGTTTTAACCTGCAACAATGGTTATTTTACAAAATGCAATTAGATACAACTAATGCCCTCAGAACACACCCTTCCTAAAATGAAGAATACAAATACAAATTCATTCATTAGTAGAAATTAAGTTAAATGTTGAAGCATGCAGGCTTAAAAGAAGGTAAAACAGTGAGTTAGGCATTATTCCATGAGCAACTGAAGATCTAAACAGAGAAAAAGAGCAAAGCAAAAGGTGACATTTCAGGGCAAGGGGGTCATCAATGTAGAAAAACCAACTCAAGCATCAGGGGGAATCTGATGTCTGGCAGCTTACGATTTTGAAATGAAAACAAAATAACTATCTATACACTTCCATGCATTTACGCAGACACTGTCAATGTGAAGGAAACATTAGCCACAGATAAAGCTCACCGTCACGCTGCCTTTAGATAAATCCAGAAGTTGGTTTCTCCACATGTGACCTTTTCATCAACCAAACACGCACCCCTTGCCGAACGCTCTCACACGCGTGTGCAGACACATGAAAGCATCAAGTAAGCAAAGCACACTGCACACACACACACACACAGCATCCAGGTGACCTGAGGGGAGCCCGCAGGCCTTGAGTTTTACAGGTTGGCCTTGGCTGACCAGATGCAGTAGATTGAACCCGGACATGGCTGCTGCCGATGCTGCTGGGAGAACAGAAACAGCGGCCTGCTAAAACACCCTCCTACCACTCAGGCTAAAAAATCATAAAGACAAACATAGGCAAGGAGGGAGAGGAAGGAGAAAAAAAAAAAAAACATAACATAGGTCAACACAGATGTCAGTTACAGAGATGCACAATTAGAGCGGCCAATCATGGGACGGCTTCTCATGCAGGGAAAGATTAACGTCACTGTGTAAAGAGAGAGAGGTGAACAGGAACGATAAAGAAGTTAAAGAAGATAATATTCACAATGGAAACCTTGTAGCCTTGTGACAGATTTACTTACATGAGAGTTAACCGTGGTATAATATTGAAAAGCTTCAATTATAATAGGGACGTTTTGATTTTTAATTTCACTAAAGGCTTTTTAATATTATACCTCACAGTGGCTTGTAGAATGTTTAACCAATGACTTTAAAACAGTTTCTTGTTGCCATTTATATAGATATGCAGAACCATTTTGCATAGGAAACTGATATAAAAGCTGCTACGGCCCGGCGGTTTCTATGGGCGGCTTAAGCTTATCGGCGGTTTCTATGGCTGTAGCACGTCAGTTGTGTGTCTATGAGCCATAAAGATAAAACTAAACCTCACAATTCAATTTCCACTTCTGCAACTTCACTACTTTCAACTGTACTACACAGAGCACGCTTTTGCTGTAAAACAATGCACGGCAAAACAATCTAGTCTGTTTCTCAGTTAATTAAACTTGCCTAATAGACATATCGCACATTATAGAACCTATGGTAACAGTACCTAGCGCAGTGGGCGGAGTCAGTGTTAGGAGCGGCCCTGCGGATATACGGGAGCGCCTGTATTGGAGCAGGGCCATGGATGCGCACGGGGCCATGCATCGGAGAAGACGGGCAGCCATCCTGGCCTACGGCAAAGCTTTGAGGAAGAGAGCGAGAAGTTTTTTTTAAGATTTCTTTAAACTTCTTGTAACTATATAGATAAAGACCTATGAAAAATGTAGCTCTAAAACTGTAAGAGGCCAAAGACTGTGTGAAATTCCAGCTGAACTACAGGAGCAATAACAGGCAAAGCCACAGAGCGCTGCTGAGCGAGAGGGTGAAGCTGCGGTTTATAAGGAATGAGGTCCATCTAGTGGTTGTGCAGGTATGTGAGGAAAAGGGAGAGATCTTTTCATTAACTGCAACAAATAGGGAAGAGAAGAGTATAAATGACAAATTATTATGGAAATATCCAATTATTATGGATTTCTTTATCCATTTAAAACTTATTCTTATAGTGGAGCAAAACATAATGGAATAATATTCTTATGCATTATAACCAACACCAAACGCTTTGTTCAGAACTAACCAATTTTTTTCTACTAGGCCTAGTTTTACTATTTAAAAAAAATAGTGAGACATTTACTTGAAAAGTGCGCAAACACTTGGTTTGATACAAGTTAAATTACATTTGAAATTTTAAATTAACACGAAAATAAGTACACACACAAAGTACATACACGAAACCCAAGGAAGTAGTTGTTTGTAGTTGTGTGTGTACTTATTTTCGTGTTAATTTTAAATTTTAAATGTAATTTAACTTTTACGGAAATTTTTAATGTATTGTAAATTGTCCTTTTGTATGCTGTCTTGCTGTAAAACCAATTGCCCTTCGGGGACATATACAAATAAAGCATATAATCTTTTTTACTAAATTGCTGCTCTGTAGATACTCCAAAAAATGTAATATAGCCTATATATTTGTTATTATTATTATTATTATCTTTATTTTTCTATTGTACAAATACTTTTAAGGGCCTGGTATTACATTTCTAATTAATTTATTTGTATTATTTCTATGCAGCAATTTGTGTAAAAGAGGACACCGATTAAAATAAATAAGACAAACATGATTATTCTTTAAATGCAACAGCGTTCAGACACTTGTTGGTACTCTCAGTAACTCTTCACCCAGGGCTGGTCTGTCTGGAAGGAGTGGTTTTAAGTTAACACATGCACAGATACAGACACAAGCAAGGCCACGTTTTAAAAATAGCCAGCACTCACTTGCAGAGAGGACTACAAATAGATCTCGATTGCAGCTCTGCAGAATCACACCATAGGTCTGTGATTGTCTACAGCTTGATGTTTACATCTTTTGCATTCCAGAAAGTTCTTTAAAAATTAACAACTGATCCAGTGCTTGTGTATTTTATTAATGAATTTATTTTAATACTGTATGTAAAGCCGTACTGTTTAATGAACCACTACAGTTTGTCAATACACTTAAGAAAAGCCTTATTTTAATTAATTTGTGTAAAGCCGAACTGGAACTTGATGAGAGTGACTCATGCTTTTTGACAATTGCTTCTAATCACTATTGATCAACTGCCCTTATCAATTTAACTATAAAATTAGCAGGCAAAAAAAAGTGCATTTGAAGACAGAAATATCAAGTGCTCTGAGTTATCAATGCAGTTTATAAATACAGCATGCTTGGGGAAGAGTCATAACTATATATGGTAGTACAGCGACAGATGAGATCTGAAAAGATCGGTTTTAAAAGCAGATCAGATTTGTATAATGAATGGCTGCTATTTAACCAAACTGGTTTTGATGGTTGAAAGGGCCATTGCGAAATGATTAGTCTAAAGTGAATGCTGGTGAATATCTCAAGCATGTGAAACTTTTGGCAAATGATCTGTGCGTTTTGTTTGGCAACAGCCAAATTGACAGAGGTAGTAATAAGCTTGTTTTTTTTTACCGACACAGTGAATGATATTTAACATATTGAATAGGACATTTACAAAATCAATGCAGAGAGAAACTAGAAGCACCTGCCAATTTCATGACTCACAAACTCCATCTAGGCTATATTATTACATTAAACGTCCATCGGATGACTAATCATCCTGTCAGGCTTTTGGAAGTTCATTAGATAGGTGCTAGTACTAGACGACAATTAAATAAACATGACATAAAATATTTTAGTCTTTGAATGGTCTTACAAAAAACTACCATAGTCTACTTGAAATTGGAGTGTCATGGTAATACCATAGTGTTTACATTGTATCATAGTAGTGCCACTGTACTTTTTTAAAAGGGTGTGGTTTACATAAAATGTTACGTAATAATGCCTCGCTACAATGACATCACGTGTGGGAGGATACATAGTATACATTTTGTATACAAAGTGTAACTGATATGCCTCTCACAGAAGACCAAATTCCCTGTGAATATTTACGTTATATTTTATATATATAAATTTTATATGTTGAAATGTAAGCATAAAAAACTAATAAGCAGAAGGAACGAACGAATAGGCAACGTATGCGATATATTTCAACTGCGTCAATTTTAAAATGACAGTAAAGTATAACGGTGTTGCGTTACATGTTCAACGCGTAGTCATAGAAACCCTGTTGCCTGCATTAAAGTCACTTAAAAGTGCATAATACAGAATATAAAACAGATAGTAAGTAGTTACACGTACCAGACAGCAGAAACAACGTTAAAACCGAGTAGGACAGCAGACTAGAGAATGAAGGGGGGCCGCTGTGAGAGAAGCGCATTTGTCAAACAGCGACACGACCGTGTACTTCTTAGGTAATGACAAGTGCATTCTGGGAAATTCCTCTCTCTGGGCAGACGAGCTCCAAATATGAGCAATGCGTAATTTGCGCGCGTAGTTACCCGGCGCGAAGCAGTTTGTGAGCTTCAGTAACTTAATTACGTCATTAGGCTGTGCCAGAATATAGGTTATTGTTAATTTGATTATTTGCATGATTATCATGTTGTTATGATTACTCAGTCCACATCCTAAATTCCTTCAGGTCTGAGATCAGCCAACTACAAATATTAACTATTAGGCAAAATGCGAAAAGCTCACTCTAAATCAGTGGATTCGGACAACTTTATGTAATAATTTATCAAAAGTTTATACTATTTAAATATTAAGTAGTAGCGTCAAATAATTTAATCAGTGTGGGAAGTGTAAACCCATTTGTTTGATGTCTTTATTAGTCATCCTACTGTTAATTTTCATGTAATGAACGTGGCTTAGTGATAAAAAAATGTTTATTCCATTGAATGTTAAATAATATATTTAGGCTTCTATGGTTAATGTAGAGAAGCTATTTATTTTCAGTACTAGGTACTGTTGTCTACATATTACATCTGTACTTAACTTTTTCAGTCCAAGGATCCTTGTCGATGGGTTAGAAACTGGGAATGATCCAGAAAATTAAATACAATTTAAAGTTAATATCACGTTGACAGTTGGGTGGATTTTGAACAGCCTCTTTTTCTATGACTATATTAATTTAAATTGCTGGTGTTGCAAAATAGAAAGTGAAATGTCCATTTTTGCATCTGAAAGAGATAAGATATGAATTAAGAACAATTTTATATATAAATATTTACTAACATATAAATAAATAATTTTAAATCCACAATCTGTCACTCACAAAACAACATCCATTGACTTTATGAATGATCTCTGAGATTGTAAATGTAATGTATTGTCTTAAGACTTCAATCATAATACTAACATATTTAACTATGTACCAGGAGTGGGCACTTACAGACACCTTTAAATAAATGTTTTCAATCATTAAAAGATTGCCTTTATCTAAAAAGTCATTACCAGCATTTTATATAAATGTAGATGAGTCATTTTGAGAAAGCACAAGTTAAAATGTGCTCACGCAGAATGTGTAATGAAATTCAACAAGGAAATGAACATTAGTAATAAACAAGTACATTTTATTTACCTCATATCAACCCGAACTGCATCTAAACAAAAGCTGATAAATCGTTCTGTGATCCAAAATAGACATGACCGCAGCATGACATGCTCTGTTTATGAATGTGTCCCGATACAAATTAGAATCAGATCACTGGATTAGCTGCGACTGTAGCACAAGTGTGTTCACGAAAGTCAGAAAACAACTTCCATCAAAAAGGTCTCTTTTGGAAATTTAGAAGGGTCAGGGACAGATTAAAAACAACAGGGTGGCATTTAAAATTTGCCAAGTGACATGTGAGGGGGGGGAATCCATCTGCACCAATTAATAATGGGAAAAGCATAACTTTTAAAATATAAACAAAAACAACAGTAAATAATTATATACTTGAATATAATCAGGCTGTGACAATTAAGACTAGTGTTCAGAAACATGGCATCGAAGGGGAACACAATTGTTCATTTCTCTCGCAAAACCATGTAGACCCTCCACATGACACGTCTCTGAAAGCAGCAGTGTAGTTATTCTGTTGGCAAGAAACAAACGAGAGCTTATGACGATTTCAATTTCATACAGATGATTTCAACCACCACCATTCAATGAGATATTTACAGCACCCCTTTCTAGAGTGTGTGCATGCCGTTCTTGGACTAAAAACTACAAAAAAAAAAAAATATATCAAAAATAATAAAGGGAATACATCAGCTAAAACATCCTCAGGGAAATAAACATCCACAATATATGATACAATTCAAAGCTTAAATATAGGCTTACTTTAACCAGCACATGCAGCTATGTATAGCCCAACACAGCTCCTTGGAATAAAGGAGGGGAGTTAGTTACGTAAAAAATAAGCAGAGGCCGGAAAACTTTCATTCTTGTTGTAAGATTTAAAGTTGGAAGCCATTTTTGTCATTGAATCCATTAAGACGGTATATCAAAAACAAAGAAAATACATAAGAGAAACAGAAATTTGTGTCCACTTGCACCAGATATGGGAAGGACAGAGGATTGTGTCGTCCACCTCTCCTAAAAGTTCTCACCGGACCGAGCAACTCTCTCTGCACCGGTTTCACGCCAGTGTGTACATCTCCCTTGCTTTCCTTGATACCGAAGGACAGGGAAAAAAACAAAAACAAAAACAGCAGCTCACAGGTTTAAACACCATTGCTTGCATATGGCTGACAAAACTGATTGGGCGTCCCAGGTCGCCCAACAGTAAAAGCTCCTGAACGCGGTTCTCTCTGGTAAGGAGGACGCAGGAGGAAGGAGCCTCGTATATAGCGAAAGAGAGAGCAGAGAGGATGGTGGTGGCCGTTAGCACGTCCCTCAAGAGAAACCCAGTGAGCTGGACGTGCTGGATCGCTGGTTCAGGCGAGACATGCTGTTCATGCTGGAGCTGGAGGGCTTGAGGGGCGTGTTGCTGCCCAGGGCTTGTGGGAAACGCTGGTGGTAGCGATCCAGACGTAGGTACTTGACCGTCACCAGCTTACCTGTAGCAAATGGGTGACAGGTTGAAACGCACTGAAAACTGCAGTGGCTCGGATTAGACTAGAATAAATAGGACATTCATTTACCATCAAACCAGGAGCCATGAAGCGCTTTGAAGGCTTTCCCAGAATGCTCTGCTGAAAGGCACTTCACATAAACGCAGCCCTAGACAGGAAGAAGATCATATAGCAAGTCAACCCATTAGTTAAATGGTTCAAGGGATATTACTCTGTTTCAAAACACAGTGAAATTATAAGGCAGCAACATGCTCTATTAGAATCAATTGTGAGTGAATCAACACGGATTATAAATTATTTTACCCAATATTTGTGTTCTCTTCCAAAGTTCTCTTAGTAGGCAGCAGGCAACTAATTAGCTTTTGGACAAAAGCTTATAAATTCAGGCTGTAGATTTTGTAAAGACCCACACAGGCTCAGCATACTCACCTCTCTTGAGTTTTTGTCAACAGCTATGTGAACGATTCCATCGTTATCACTGCATTTCTCCAAAATGGCTTCTTGAATGGCGAGGTGCCAGTTTTCCCCCACTTCCCTGTTCAAGAGGGAAATACTGAGTAGTAAAAACACTATAATAACAGCCAAGCCTATATAATCTTATGCAAGTAAATACATTTAACTTCGCTAGCCTGCTTGAACCACAAATTCAATGTGAGGTTGTGTGTTAAATTCCTCGGGAAACTTACATTACAGGATCAAACATGTTGCGAATCTTCAAGCATGGCGTTAAGCTGTTTGGTGGTGAATTTCTTCGGTCCAACGGAAATGCTAAAGAACAAAACAAGCCATGAAGTCCATGTACGTACTCTATACGTCAAGAACAAAAACATCAAGTTTGTCCTCCAAACAAGCCAATCAGAAGAAGGTATCCACATACTTCTGGCCATGTATGAATCTGAAAAACAACTATGGCACAATGGTTGATTGCACACAAAGTAAGAGTTACCTTGGCCTTGCCACACTTTGGAGGGCATGCTGGACATCTTATCAGGTGACATTGAGGGCTGAATCCACCGCCACACCAAGCAGTCCGCCCCTCCAATCCTCTGGTTTTCTGTCCGGATGCGAGACTCGTTAGCTGAGAGGAACGCAACAGCTCTGTCCCACACTTTCTTCATCTTCTTTCTGACAGAACAACACAAACATACTATTCAGGACTGTTGTCGCGAAAAGAGGGCGTTTCATGCAAGAACGCAACCCAAATGAAAACCAAATTCGTTCAGCAACAGCGGAATACCTGTCTTGAGGCTGGACAAGAGAGTCACGGACGTGAGGGATGGGCAAGTATGCCTGCAAGTCCTTATTCTCCTGAGAGGCCTCATTGTGGCTCCTCATTACATCTGTAAAAACACAAAGCACATGCATGTAAGATGCATTGTGCGACTTCCAGTTAAAATTAAGCTTATAGTGATGAGGCAGTCTTACCGATGATTCTCTCCACCATGTCATACATTTGTCTCGTTTCCTCCTCTTCTCTGCGCCATCTGTATTTCACGTAATACACCAAACCCCAAACAATACCAAAGCCTAAAGAGAAACAGTGTAAAAGGAGAACATTTGTGAAATGATGCTTTTACCAAAAGGAAGAACGACAAATTCTAAAAACAGGGGATGCGCACCTGCGAGGATGATGAGAACTCTGAGGGTCACAGTGAAGAAGGCACGTCTGAAGCGGCAGGAGAAAGACATGCGGGGATGGGTGGACTCCAGCCGTGAGATTTCCGAAACGTACTCTATGGGTTGAGCAGGGTCTGCACCAATCAACCTGCCCAGAAAACAGCACACACCCAGTGAACACAGGAAAATGGTGCACACAAACACAGCGAGAGATACTAAAGATATGAAAGCTACACCTTGTCAATGGATAGATAGAGAGGCCGATAGAGAGAGAGATAGACAGACACAGGCTGATATACAGACATGCCAACCGGAAGATAGCCTGACCGAAAGAAAAACACTACACCGAGAGATACTAAAGGTAAGAATGTTACACCTTGTTAACATATGAGAGGCCGACAGACAGGAAGGCCTACCGACAGACAGACAGAAACATATGGAAGGATATCAGTTACCTTATTCCAACAACATCTTTGGTTTTCATGATCCATTCTAAAGACGTTTCAATCAAGTTTTCATATGCTTCATTTTGCAGCTTGAAAGAGAAAGACACCTTATTATATTGTGCAATTTAACATTGGCAGAGCAACAATTTCCCAAATTATACAATATGACAAAAGGTCCGTGCCAATTACAAACAACTTTATTTGACTTAAATGATTATAAAATATAGCATCAAACCCTTCAAAAAGCAAAACAAACCTTGAGGTAAGTGGAGGCGTCACTAAAAGCGACGCTTCTGTTTAAAGGATTTTTAAAGTCTCCACAATCATGCTCTCCTGAAAGGCAATCAAAATAATTCACATTTTAATGCTGCAAATATAAGCGTCCAAATATATCAATTCCAATCCATACAATGTTTAGATGTTAAAAAAATGAGCTGCAACTGTATGCTCACCCGCAACAATGGCCAGGTGCTCATCTAGAGACAGGAGAAGGTTAATGATGAGGTCTCGGTCTTTGTCATCCTGTTGAATCAAACCAAATACATGCAAGTAAGTCAATTTTTTAGGACTGTACAACCATCTTTTTGGTGAATAAAAAAGGGAAATTACTTGACGAAAAGTTTAACAGGTGAGAAGACAGATACTTACATACTGCTTATCAAACTCGGGTCCAAACGGGTGCTGCAAGACTGAAAAAGGAAAGAAAAGTAAGATGACAGACGGCATTACTCAGAATTAGCAAAAATCTTTCACAGTCCAGGTATATTATAGTATTATGACTGGACGATGTTTCCCAATCGTGCCGAGGACAGTCAGAGGGAGTGACCATAGAGGAGGGCTGCTCATCGTCTCGCACTTGAGGGTGTGACTACGAGCGAGAACCTCTTGCCATCTCGCACTTGAGTCATTGTCTGAACATTGCGTTTCTGTCCTCGCTCTGGCCTGGACCCAGATTTAGCACAGCAACTGGCCTTCCCTGCATGTCTCAATCATAGACAACATTCGTCTGGGATCAAACGTGAGCCGTCTGAAGTCGCAAGCCATTTAATATACCAACCTCTAAGATGAAGACATACACCAACAAAACAACAGCTTTTAAGATTCTTGCCAAAGTTTGACCTAGATTTCAGGCAATGCGATGTTTAAAGACCCATTTTGCTGGTTCTGTGGTTGAGCTACAGCTGTGAGTGGCTTACACCACCTTAGCCATGGTAAAACCAATGAAATACATGGCCTTAAGTGGCTCATTTATATAATTGCAGAATCAGCAATAAAATAAAGGATATTATCTTTTTTATAAAACATTACAGATAAATCATATCTTGACCTTCCAGTTGTTGTTTTTTTAAACTTAAAGGGTTAGTTCATTCAAAAATTAAAATTCCATCAGCAATTACTCCCCATCATGTTGTTCCAACCCCGTAAGACTTTCGTTCATCTTCGGAAACACAAATTAAGATATTTTTGATGAAATCTGAGAGCTGGCTCACTGCTTCATAGGCTGCTAGGTAATCGATATCTGTCATCCCAGAAAAGTAAGTAAAGACATTGTTAAAATAGTCCAAGTGACTACAGTGGCTCAACCTTAAGTTTATCAAGCGACGAGAATACTTTTTGTGCACAAAGAAAATACAAATAAATAACGATTTATTTTCTTCTGTGTGGGCCACGTAGTGAGTTCACGTAGTGTAACAGCGCAGCGCTTCTGGGTTGTGCGTCAGAACGTAGGCTCACTATTGGCCAGCATCACACACATGACCAGCATCGGCCAATAGTGAGCCTACGTTCTGACGTACAACCCAGAAGCGCTGCGCCGTTACACTACGTGAACTCACTAATAGGCCCACACAGAAGAAAATGAATCGTTTTTTGTTTATTTCTCGTCACTTGATAAACTTAAGGTTGAGCCACTGTAGTCACTTGGACTATTTTAACAATGTCTTTAGTCTTTACTAACTTTTCTGGGATGGCAGATATCGATTACCTAGCACAGGAGTGAATGAACGAAAGTCTTACGGGGTTGGAACAACATGAGGGTGAGTAATTACTGACAATTTTAATTTTTGGGTGAACTATCCCTTTAAACCATTTAGAATTGGATACCAGCATAGTATTAAAAAATTGCATGTGAATAAACATACTATACACTGTTGTCAAATGACCTTGTTACATTGCAGTTTTAGTTCACACAGTAGCATAGTTATCAATGCAGTAACAAAAATGCTCAAAAAGTGTATTAAAACATCTTACGTTAGTCGGATAGTCAGGATGTTAAAAGTCGTGGATAATATCACAAAGTCATATACTGGAAGATCAAGTTAAGCACACTGAATGCTGCAGGACATATTTTATACATACAGAACATTTTAAACTATGCAAATGTAGTGAACACTACAAGAAATAGTTAGTAATAGTAGTTTGATAGTTTGTTGTTCAAAAAACCTAAATCACATAAGCTGCGAACAACAGTCTGTCTGAGCAAGAAAAAAAAAAAAACGATAAACGTATATAATCACACAAAGTGAGAATGAGCATTTAGCCGGACAGAGAGAAGTCAGTCACTCTAGCTGGCCGCAAACTCCCAGAGTCCTCTGAGAGACAGACAATTAGGCCGCTTTAGCTTGTCTGTGACCTAGATGTCTGCAGCACGCTCTCCAGTCAAAGCTCCTCTCCCTGAGAGGCCGGCCATGCCACAAATATACATAGTAATTCATCAGTCGCCTTCCTCTCAAGAGTCGTCTCTGCCTCCAGAGCACTTTACTCTGATGGTACTCAAGCTATTTAAACTGAGTGGCTTTGAATGCACATCCAAGAACAGACTTTCTCTCATCGGGGGAAAAATGTATCAAAAGATTAATGATATCACATTATGATTATGAATGATGACAACATGTCAAAACGTGGGGACTACCAGACTAGCCATGATTATTCTCAAATAACAGACATTCAGAGGGTTCCCACACTTTTCAAAAGTGATCGTCCCCAACTTTCCATCACGTTTAGTCAATAAGGATTTAAAAAAAAATCATTTAATTTATTTAAAATAATTAAGTAAAACAGAAATATTTTAATTATTAAAGCTAAGTTTTAGCTACATTTTTTTTTTTATAATTTACATTTTGCCTAATGAATGATGAATGAATGAATCATTTACATCAATTTAAAGATCAAAGATCAATATTTAGCCAAATAAATTGTTTAGTGCAGGGCATACTTAGAAAACTGTTAATTAATTGATATGTAATCACTCATATTTAGCCTACTATCTTAATTTATCACAACCTCACTTTTAGTAAGAGAATGTAGACACCATACTATCACAAATATGTTGAGAGATATGGAGCGCTGAGACGTTAGGAGTAATTTGATTAAAGTTAGTCTCACAAACATCTTGCAATCATTTAAGGTGAAGGTGCGATCAGCTGCCTGAAATCCGCCAGGGCTGGAACAGTCACTTCTGACATAACATGGATCATCACACATATTTCTAATGCAAATACCTCTCCCTGTCCCATAAAGCACCAGTGGGAAGTGCATTTCCTGTCTGAGGAGGTGCAAATAGTCTGGGGTGATAACTGATGTGTGAATTGGGCACAAATGACTCATGGAGTTGCCGAAACAGTTAGAAAAAAAAGTTGAGGATCATTCTAAATCGTTAAATGTGTACTTTCTTTAAAAAAATTAACATTTTTACCATATATATCAGATGCTAAACCACACACAATCTTATAAGAGAAGGAACACTAGAGCAACTACCATTAATATTAATGAATATGACGAATATGATGTCTCACAGTCTACTGAAACTAAAATACATCTGTTATTCTTCATCACACCATGGCAATACCTTAGCATTCTTAATAGTGTGAGTACCATACAAATAGCATTGGTATACAGTCCAATACATTCATTGCACCATTGTATTGACAAGCATGTTTTTTTACATTCCATGGTATTCTTCATGGTATTCTTCATGGTATTCTTCATGGTATTCTTGGGAACTGGGTGGAAGTAATACATTCATAGAATGGTTTTTATGTGGTAATCATTCAGTAGCATCGGATACCAACTTACCATGGCAATTTCATGTTTTGTGGACAAGTAAATAGTTGACTAGGTTTTAAAAGACATGCCATCTTCAGCACTTCATACTCACTGACTACATCCCCCACGGAGGAGCTGGAGCCCCTCATCCGCAGGTACATGAGGCCCAGCAGCACGAAGAACAGGCAGGCGGCAGTCAGGAGGAACATGGACAGGTAGTGAGCGCTGAAGCCGCCGGTGGAGGACACCTCCTCCCGTTTGAACTGCTGCAGGAGCTCGTCCTCCGGGACCGTGGTGTGCTGCTTGGGCTTGGTTGCTGAGGCATGGCTGTAGGAGTGGTTGGACCCGGTGTGGTTCGAGTGGTTCGCTCGGTATGTCGCGGTGTAGGAGGGAAAGCGCGGTCTGAGCCCGACACTAAACCGGCTGTTGCTGCCACTGTTGCAGGCGGATTCGCCGTCGCCGTTGTCGAGGTGGTTCTTACTGAAAGAACCGGACGGGATGCCACTGCGGTTGTCGTCCGCGTCAGTCCCGGAGAGTTTCGGGTAGCTGCGGCTCACGTAGCTTCCGCCGAACTCCCTCGATTTCTTGCCATCGTCGTCCCTTCGTTCCCCGACCATATCTAGGTTGCAGTCGGGAGTATCATGCGTCGTGTCCGTGCTCCAGACGCTCCGGTACGGGGGAGAGGAGGCGGGTGGACTATGTCTGAAAGTCAGACGACGTTCGTGGGGACGGTCTCGCTCACCCTCCTCTTCCTCCTCCTCGTCGGAATCGGAATAATCCCTGGCTAGACTACTGCTGTTAGACTCGTAAAAAGCCTTATTCCCGTTCAAAGCCCGACTGTCTCTTTCCGTTTCCTCCAAACCGCTGGATTTACCCCGGTCTGCCCACCACGGAGACCCAGAAATGCCTTTCCTGTCCACGGATAACCCGAGGGAGGCGGCGGCGGGTGTTCCCGCAGGCCTGATGGTGGGTGTCTGCTGCGCGGATCCTCGGTCTCTCCTGCTGCCGCTGTGATTCGGGCCTCCTTTCTTCTGCGGCACCTCCGCGTCCGACTCGTCCGAGCTGAAGCCCAGCACGAACTTTCCGGCTCTGCGCTTTTCGCTCCGGCTGGCGCTCAGGCGCGTGACGTCACTGCCCGGTGGCCTGGCGCTGAATCCCGAAGCTCGCGCGGCGGCGTTGCTATTACTAGCGCTGCTGCCGTTGTTGTTGATACTCCCGGTGCTACTGCGCCCTTTCCCGCTCCGGGAGCCCCGAGGCTGTGGCTGCTCCTCCCGCAGCTTTTTCAGTTTCTTCAAGTACACGGGCCGCGTGCTCTCCGTCACCGGTCCAGGGGTGAAGCCGAGCCGTTTTAATTCAGACACAAGCTCCTCATCCGTTAACTGTGCAGACGCCATCTTTGCACGAAAAAACGCACACAGCGAGACACGGCGGAAGTGACGTGGAAGTAAGCGGACAGACGGCCAACTTGAAAGGAAAGAAATCAAGGAAACTTTTTTTTAAATTATTATTATTAAATGAACATTATTCATATACATATGAATGACAATCAATAATAAAGGGTGGAAAACACAAAGCAGACACAAATCAAAATAAAGTATATAAATATTTTACAAAATGTATAGGCCTATTTTGAAAATATAACCATATTTAGACTTACAAAAAACGAATATTTTGCCGTCTTATCTTCAATGGACTGCCACATTTCACACAGTAAGAATAGCACATCTACATAACTATATGTTTCAGAAATAAGGAGGCAGAAACAATTTTTTTCTAACAAAGAAGTTTCGACTCATAATGGAGTTCCGATGGTATATAAACTTTTATTTGATTTGCTTTTCAATTATTTACAATTATAATAATCACAATTATTATTGTTATTATTATTATTATTAATTTAAATAAAAAGAAATGGACTAACAATTAAGAAAATCAAGTCCAAGCTTACAAAGTAGTAATTATAATAATCTGTTTAAATAAATAATTATACAAAGCATATTAGTTAATATAAATCTACGTTAATGTTAATTAAAAATATGAATGAAAATCCATTTTTGGATTTTCCAAAAGGTTTGTGTCAAATATCTGACAGAGACTTTAGAAGCGTTTATCTCCAAGTACAAACGTACAACGAATTTCACTTAGTGTTGGTGTCGACATACATTGAAACAAATGTATAAATACATAAATAAAAATAGGCTACAAATAAAGATGTTGAGAGAAGTATCCATACTGAATTTGGTTAAACCAACAAGAGATGCCTTTTGATGATATGAAAGAAAATATTTCATTATCACGCTGTTCAAAACATTAATCAGCATGTATCTATGCACATTGCACAAAGATTATGGATTGGGGCGCCTTGGATTGTATTACGCTACGCCACCTCGTGGCAAGATCTTTGAATTGCAACTCCTGCTGCGTACAAGTAGCTCGCGGAACAGTCCGCGCGAATCATTCTGTCAATTGAAGAGTAAGACTCGCTCGAGACACATTTAGTGCACGGGATTGGAACGAGATTGGAGAGCCAACAAGCCGAGCAATTCACTTTAAATAAACCAAGGGATGGCTTTCAGGACGCCTGCTGTTCAACTGCACCTTAAAACGTGTTTTCTTCTGCTTTTAGGGGGTCTAATGGAAGCTGCCCAGGAGCAAGGAAGCATGTACATGTGGATTGATGCCAATCAAGCAAGAATATTAATTGGTAATAGTGTTTTGCGTGGCTTCTTAATGGCACATGGATGTCATTAGAGCCCAATTGTAAAGCAAGCCAGTGTATAGGCTAATAATTTAACTGAAAGTTTTTTTTTTTTTTTTTAATTCATGGGAAGCTTGTGAATGCGAAATGCTTTATTCAACAGGTTTTGAGGAGGATATTTTAATAGTTTCCGAGGGCAAAATGGCCCCATTCACACACGACTTCAGAAAAGCACAGCAGCGAATGCCAGCAATACCTGTCAATATCCACCACGTGAACTTCACCTGGCAAGCCACTGAGCAGGTACTGTGTGTGTGTGTGTGTGTGTGTGAACCTTCATTCTGAAACGTTTGATGGCATGATCTTAACCAGTCGCTTTACACTGACAAATCATTATCCTGATGCCGTCTTTTTCCCCATTAAAATATCCTCAAAACAAACTGATTTGATTTGATTTGATAAGCAGAATTGTTGAATTAAGTTGTTAAATACTTAAAAAATAAGTTGTTTTTCGTATGTGCAAGCTTTCCATTTTATTGATTTGTGATTAACATGCTCGTATAAATACGCTATTTTAGTATAACTTTGAAATACAATGAACATTTTGAAACTATTTTTATTATTATTATTGTTATTATAGGCTATATATTATTTATTACTGTTATATTTATTAGTATTCTCTTGTTTACCTGTAAAAAATATCTTAACATCCTTAAAACAAGTTAACTTTTTTCTTTTTTTAAAAAAAATAAATTTGTCAATGAGTTAAGAATAATAATCTCAATTCAAAATATTTTCTTTGAAAGCTAATCTTATTTTATGCAGTTTTGCCTGTCAGCTGAATGTATCATGTTTTAAAAGGAAAAGGGTCAGTTCAACTCTTGTGGTATTTTGCATGTTGGTGTTGTAAAGCGGCACGCGGATCAAAGCGCGGTCCCGCCGCGTGAACGCGCCTCATCATGCATGTGCCAAACATCTGGGTCGTCATCAGTACACTGAGAGCACGCGTGCCAGAGCCCGCGCTTTATTTCACAGCGAAACTTCCATTTGGAATCACTTTGTTGTGTTGTTATTGCTTGTTGATCCTCTCTGTAATTCGTTATGGTTTTGGCAGAAACTGTGGCAAGTGATGCAGAGCTTTTCCCCCCAAGGATTAATAATAATAACAACTATATATTAGGCTACATGACTAAAATCAGTAAGGAAATCTTTCAGATCAGATTTTAAAACTCAATATAAACTAAGGGAGGTATATGTTTTCATGTATATTTTTATTTTTTTATTTACAACAATTTTAAGCATTATAAGGCATAATAATGAGAGCAAAATATAAGCAACATTATTACACTAAAAACATAATTAGGCCTACATAATTAAATAAATAAAAATGATGGCAACATAATCAAATGAAAACATATTTTTTGAATTGATATTATACATTTATTTTTATTAAAGTTTATACCCATTAATTTTTTTTTTATTTGTATGCAATTCAAATGTATTTGTATCATACTTTTCACATTTAAAAGCTTTCCAAAGCAGTTTTACTAAGAATATTGCCTCACAAATCCTACACTGTAAAAAAAATATTTTCATGATTTGTTATCACAACATTTTTTTCTTTTGACAAATCAACTTAGATAATTTATGTGGTTCAGATAACATAATATTGGTAGTTTCTGTTGATTAAACCAATCTCCCTCATTGTATTAACTCAATTTTTTAAATTTCAATAAACTTAAAATTTTTAGGCAGCCAGGTTACCTAGGCTACTTTTTTAAGTTAAACCAACAATAATTTTTACAGTGTAATAAGGTGACAACAGCAGTGAGAAAGGTCATATAAAATTTGCATATACAGTCAAAGCGAAAATGTTTTGTAATATCATGAATAACAGTATGCTCACATAGCGCATGTGCCAATTTTCCATTAAAAAATGTCAGTTTATTAAAATGTCAATCCTGAATGATGGCTATTTATTGCCTCTTTAATATGAATCGCTTGTTGTATTCTTAATTCGGATGAAAGCGCCTGCTAAATGAATAAATGTAAGAGTAAAAACAAACGCTCTTGCATTCACCACAGCTTCATTCACAACTTTGTATGTATGTACATAAACAGCTTGGGGGGATGTACAGGAATCTCTTTTCACAAATGATCTATCTTTGCACGCCGGGATCATAATCTGTGAATGGCATGTTGACTTGACGAAAGAGCAGCAAGAGGGAGAAATTAAAATAGCAAGGGGAGGGATACGGAGGAAAAAGAGAGGGCCCACTCTGTCCTGGCCCCTGTTAGCTTCAAAGACGGCCGCTGAGGCTTTAGAACAAAGGTCTCCGGCATAAAAGGCTGGCGGCGAGAGTTATCTGTGTTGGTTATTACCATTCAGCTGTAGGATTAGCTAAGCTCTCCACACAGCTTGTGTACTTTTGCCTCCATCAAACGCTGCCCAGCTTTTACACTCCGAAATCTAGAGACCAGAAAAAAAAGAAAGGGAAAAAAGAGCCGTCTACCTCGCTTTCATCTCCTTTTGGGACAGTTTTTTTTTTAGCGCATGTTTGGCCTCGCCATCACGGCTGTCCTCACAAGTGTGTAATTCTCAAAGAGTTGAGGTCATTAGTCAGAGAGTGGAGGAAATTGATTGCCTTGCAAACTTAAGGATACCCTGAAACCCTCTTTTTAGTCTTTACAGATGTATATGTGCTCCTGTCATGAACCACATGCAACCTTTTTTGTGCTATTGTCCCAGATGCCCCTCTTTATGCAAATCTACACTACCTCTTTTAATGCTTTTGAAGTCTAAAACAAAGTTCACCTCTGTTTATCTTTTTTCTTTTTCTTCAGGCAGAGTACTTCTATGAGTTTCAGACCCTGCGTTCAATGGATAAAGACATTATGGATGACCCTACTGTCAACGTTCCTCTCTTAGGATCAGTGCCACACAAAGCTTCTGGTGTGCTTTTCATTATATATATTGTATTTTATTATTTTATTTATTAAATAATTTATTTACAAAAGTTTTGATGATAAACTGGTGGAATAGTGCAATAACAATGATGTGCATATAATCTCGATTCTTAAAATCACATCTAAATTATGACTATTATAACCCATGAGGCTTGTGGTACATGGATGCTTAAGGTTAATTAATCAAAAGCGGATTTGTGTACTCAGTTGTCCAGGTGGGCTTCCCATGTCGAGGTGACCAGGATGGCGTGGCAGCATTTGAGGTGACCATCCTGGTGATGGATGCTGGAGGAAACATCATCCTGAGGACACCACACAATGCCATCTTCTTCAAAACGTGTCAGAGAGGTGAGCTTTCAAACCTTACATGTTGATGCACAAAATGATTGAGTGGGCTAAAAGAGATTGTTATGGGAATGTAAATTCTGGATCAGATATTGAAACTTTGCTGTTAAAAGCCTAGAAGCAATTCAGCTCAGCTTAAAATAGAATATAAACAGATATAAATGAAACATGTGTTGACATATAGTATGAGTATAGCGCTGTAAGATGAATTTGGTGTTTTGTAAAATGGCAAGATGGTAAAACATTTGGTATTCTGACATTATGTTAGACATTATTGAGATCTAAAACTCTAGAGAAGACATACATGGATATTCAAAAGTGTGGGGGCAGTTTTTTTTTAAAGAAATTAATATTTTATTCAGTAAGGATGCATTTAATCAAACAAAAGACATAGCAAAGACATGTATAATGTTACAAAAGCTTTCTATTTCAAATAAATGCTGCTTTTTTAACTTTCTATTAATCAAATAATTCTGAAAAAACAACAATTTATCACGTTTTCCATAAAAATATTAAGCAGTACAACTATAAGAAATGTATCTTCATCACTAAATCAGCATATTAGAATGATTCCTGAAGGATTGTGTGAATATATTTAAAATATATTAAAATACATAACAGTTATTTTAAATTGTTATCATATTTCACAATATTATAGCCTCGGGGAACATTAAAAACATTAATCTTACTGACCTTAGTTTTAACTTTTGAACAGTTGTGAGAGTAAAGTTTTTCTTTTCTCAAGAGGATAACCTGGAAACTTAGGTGAAAGTTTCCATTTGCTCTAGAAGATACAACCTTAATGAAAAAACCTATACCAAAAATGTGTTTAAAATGCATTTATTTCATACTAAGTATACTATAAACCCATTAACATATTTACTGACATATCGAGACTAACTGATATAAATATTATAATTAAACTTTAATTGCACATTTCTTAATATTAAGACTAAAATGTGTTTTAATATCACTGTTAGGAAGGATAGTATGATCTCTGTTTAATATCAGTCTTTAAATTCAAGATAATTAAAGTGTACCTAAAATATTTTTGCAATAGCACAATCAAATATACTTAAGTATATCTTTAGTTATACCTCAGCACTATTTCCGGATAACTAAAGTACATTTAGTACAAAATTATTTGTTCCAATTTAGCAGACTTTTAAGTATAACAATACAATTGCAGGGTGTTTATATTAATGTATTAACATATGTATTAAAAATTTATTTGTAGTATACTTAGAGTAAAATAAATGTATTTCAAATGCATTTTGGCATATTCATTTTTCACTTGGGAATTGAGATGTTATTTATGATTTTGAGCATGGTTTGTCTCTTCTTTAAGTGTATTTGGTAAGAGAAGCAGAGATCATGGTACGGGTGATTCTCAACCTCACCCACAAAGCCATCGCTGGCTCATGAGGTCATGTGAATCCTACCAGCTGCAGCCCTTTAGAATGAGCGTGTTATGTTTTTCTCTGATCCCCCCTCCCTTCTCACACACACTAACCTCACGGTGTTGCATTCCCCTACACACCCTTCTCCACCCCTCTCCATTCGGCGTGTAGACTTCACAGATCAAATGGTCCATCTGTCTGAAGCCACCCCGCAGGGAGGAAGCGAAGTGTTTCCTAGTGACAGCTGAGGGTGCCTTAATGACTAGTACTCACAAGTTGTTTTTTTAAAAGTCTGGCTGCTTGAATTTCACCCACAGGACAAAATGACATTGACGAAGTTGATATAGCTTAACACTTTCAAGTTTATCCTCTTTTCTAGGACCATTATTAACAATATTGGACTTTTAGTTTAATAAACATATCTGCATGGATGTTGCATTGAACGAACCTTAAAATGGTTATTTGAACCAGTAATTAATATTTATCATCATTTACTCGCCATCGCGTCATTCCAAACTTGACTTTTCCCCCCATGTGGAACACAAAAGGAGATGTTTAGCAAAATATCCAAGCTGCTCTTTTCCATATGATGAAAATGAATGTAGATTTTATAGCACTTTATATTCTGCAATATTATTAGCTTGAATGCACTGACACTATTGGATGAGAACTGAACTCAGTTGGATGATGCTTCAAAGCTGAATTGAACTCATTATATAACTGATGAACTTTACACAGTCTTTGTATGAAGAACCGACCCAAATGTATGATGTTATTCACTGAAAATCCAGCTTGACAGCTTCAGTCCCCATTCACTTTCATTGTTAGGAAAAGAGCAGCTTTGGCATTCTGCTAAACTTCTCATTTGTTTTTTCACATAGAAAAGAAAGTCATTTGCGTTTCAAAACACATGAGAAAGAGTAAATGATGACAGAATGTAAAGTACACGAAACTACATAGTCTTTAAAGATGGTTGTGAATTACAATCAAACATTTCTGCAACAGCATATGGGGCCACATTGTGTTTGACAGAGTTGTTGACATTGTGGTTTCACCTCAAAGCTATTTCCCTCCTTTTATATGCTGGTGTCAGTACTGTTATTTAATTCACTGGCCTTTCGACTTCTCCCGGAATCTGATGTCCTTGAAGTGGCGTAGGAAGGGAGTAAGTTATGGAGAGTTTGGTGAAGATTAAAAAAATAAGAAAGGAAATGTTCTCACCATTTATGTCTTCTCTCCTCTTTCTGAAGCAAAGTGCCCTGGTGGTTGTCGCAATGGAGGCTACTGCAATGAAAGGCAGGTCTGCGAGTGTCAGGATGGGTTTTATGGGGTGCACTGTGAGAAAGGTAACCATATTTATATAGACCCACCATCAAATTAAAGTCAGTAGGCAGGTTACTGATAGTGTAGTTTACTACATGAAACAAATAAAAACAAATTATTTATATTTAATAAAACTTAATTATATATTATATATTTAAAAATTATAATTTAAATATAATATTTATATTCATTTAAATATTTGAGTTTTGATTAATAGTTTTGGTCTTACTGGATCTCTCATCGTCTACCTGCAACAAAACAAGTCCATCAACAACAGATGTGAGCATGGAGAACCTTGTCATTAAGTGTCCACTGACAATGCCAAATAAATGCGAATTCTAGAAGTGTATTCTACACGACTCTTTTTTCGGAAAGACAAGCTTCCTTTGGAAACAAACGAGTGCATATAGTTTATTATGATGATGATTATACTCAACCTCAGGGCATCACTTCCCAAAATGCCTTGTGCAAATTACAAAGTGCGGTTAAGCCCGCTATGTACTAGTTTATATGAAAGAATGGAGCATGCATGTATTCTAGAAGGTTTCTGAAAAAAAAAAAAAAAAAATGAATTACCCAGCAGGTTGGGAGGCACAAACATGTGTTTTTCATCTATTTACAACTTTAAAGAGCGGTTTACCAAAAAAGGCTTCCATTAGATGCTGAATATGCGTTCAATATCCTCATTGTAGCTCTGCTGTGTTTGTACATAAACCGCTTCCACAAAACACCTTTCATCTAACAGCTTTTGGCTGATTTGTTTTCGTCTGCATCGCTGCCAAAACCACAAAGTTTTGTGCTTTTCATATCGAGAAAACCTGCAGCCCAAACAACAACAGCAGCAAGAATTTTAACTTGTTCATTTTTCATTTCAAAATAAAACGTTAATGTATTGACCACATACATGTTTCAGCCTGCAAGCTCTGTGAAATATCAAGTTACATTTTGCATTAAGATCATTTGCATCATTTGGGCTGAGCTACTAATCATAAGCATATTTTAAGGCGTATTAGATATAACAAACAAAATCCTCTTTTCCTCATTTTTAGCCCTGTGCTCCCCTAGATGTGTGAACGGTGGCCTGTGTATGAGCCCAGGTGTGTGTATATGTCCTCCGGGCTACTTTGGACCCAGCTGTGAGAGAGGTTGGTTTCCTTCCTGTTACTGTCTATCTATCATGCTGCTATTGTGCTATCTTATGCCACCTTTCATTATAATATTAAAGTGCCCCAATTATGCTTTTTAAAGGCTCCTAATTTAGTTTTGGAGGTCTGCTACAACACTTTTTCTTGCATCCAAGGTCAAAAACACTTTGTTTTGTCATAATATACATAGCAGCATCACCTTAATTCTCATAGTATCTGAAAGGGTATTTGCTTTTGCAGCACAAAAAACAGTCGACAACACAAACCAAACTCTTCCAGGCTTCAGCTACAACTACAGTGTTTGAGGGCGGGTCAGTGGAGATGTTGTTTACAGGCAGACAATGAAGCACATAGGCAGGCATTATGCAAATTAGTTAAAAACCCACACAAGTTTGTGCAGGAAGTAAGACTGTAATTACTGACAATTCGTTTCAGGCAGTTCAGAATCGATTGTTTCTTTTGGGAGGCAATAAATATCTTGTTCAGTAATGGGCACAGGCTGATAGGCCCTTTACATGCAATCTGCAAGCAATTACATCATTACCGCATGGCATAAGCTGATTGGCCACTGCTGCAGCTAATGAGATTGCTTGTTCAACAATTAAATAGTTTGGTTCACTGTTTGCTAGTCTATCAGAGTTCCTTGTAGTTCAACTTCTTTAAAGTGAATGGTCTTTTATTATTCCAGATCATTAAACAATGTTCCGTGATCTGCATTTATCAGTTCATAAATGAAGCAACACACCTGTTCAAAATCATGTTTGATGTTTTGCAAGTTGTGTTGGATGCAGGGAGTGAATAATTAAGCATATAAGCAAAGCTAGCGTGAGAACATGTATTAAGTCAATAACAGCAGCAGGAAGAAAATCTTGCTTTGAGGTTACAGCCAAGCATAGCTAAATTAGATTTTTTTCCATGAAAATGCTATGTACAGGATTGCATGTTACCCTGTGGTTTTGTGGTTTGTTGCATGACTATACATTTAGATGGGCTGTTCGAACACCGCAATATATATATAGATAACAATGCAGCATGCATGCTTGCTCAGGTGTTTATCATTTGTTAAAGTCACACATAGTGCTCGTTCTCATTAGGTAATTTTGAGCCATATTGGTTCAGGAAAAAACGAGCTAGTTTAGGCCGATAGTTAAACAAACCTGAGGATATGGCACCGAGGTACACATTGCAAAAGTCACTAGTAATTTATTCAGGACTTCACTATCCCAGATTTAAGTCAAGCCACTAGAATTTAAGTCAATCGGCAAAGCAGGTCCAAGCACACAAAGCATAGTCCATTAGCGTTAAGCCGTTCGGCAAAGCAAGTCCAGGCATACAGAGTTGGCTAACATGCAGTTCTCATCTTTGGAGCATCAGCAGTACATGTCTTGGAGATAGATCTCCGTTGGGGGGACTGTAGTGTCCTATTGTCTTTCTGTTGTCTCTGTGAGGATTTCTGAATGTCTTATTAATGCAGTAGCATGTTTTACACAAATGCATGTGTGTGTTTGCTTGTATTGTGTCATTAGTCTTGTTCCTGCTTTGTTGGGGGATTTATGTAGGCTATGTCTATTCATGCAACAGCAGCATATCTTAGGCACCGTTTACACGTGCATGGTTATTTTGAAAAACTGAGTTTTAGGCAGCCGACGTCACAGTATGCGACAGAACTATCACCTGCGTCAAGTGCGACCAGAAAGAAGAAGTGATTCGTTGCTATTTTCGGCATTCTGATTGGCTAACGTGGGCTTGAGCTTCTCGTTACACTGCCACCTACAGGTTTGGCATGCTCTTGACGGCATATATACACGGGTTCGTGTAAACGAACACTTTTCTGAAAACTGACAGGTGTGCACAATGTTATTTTTGAAAACGGAGAGGGTGAAGTGTCCGTTTATGAAATAGCCGGACACTATCTAGAATATAGAAATATTGCAAGAAATTCTGATCGCAGTTTCTACATGTTGTTTAATTTTTATTTTACAGCTGTTCTTAAAGGATTTAGAACAGATGCCAAAACCATGAAACATGAGCTACCAAACCGTTAGATAAATAAATAAAAGCACAAATTGTTTGTGTGTTATTTCTCTTTGTAGTTTGTGACATGTTTTCTCTGCATTAACAGCTAACTGCAGCACCACCTGTTTGAATGGAGGGACGTGTTTCCATCCTGGCAAATGCATCTGTGCCGTGGGCTTTGAGGGGAGCCGCTGTGAGCTCAGTGAGTTCAGCTACACGCATCTTCATCGACTCTGTGAAAGGAACAAACTAAAGTCAGACCACAGTAACAGCACACATTAAAAATTATCCAAACAAAAACAAACAAATGCCAACTTGTTGGCCAAACCTAAGGATTTTCATATGGGCTTTTAGAGGGGGAAAAAGTTGTTAAATAAGGACTGCAACTACTAAAGGGTGTGGTTTTATGTGCTCGATGAATCATGGTACCATTGTAGTCTTTAAACTAATGTTTCGGGTCAGTATGATTTTTTTAAAAATAAATTAATATTTTTATTCAGCAAGAATGCATTAAACTAATCAGAAGTGAAAGTAAATACATTAATAATGTTACAAAAGATTTCCATTTCTAAAATTCCGATTCCCCCCTTTTTTTTCCTTACTTTATATTAATCAAAAAATACTACAAAACATGTCATGGTTTCCACAAAAATATCGAGCAGCACAAATGTTTTCAACATTGATAATAATAAGAAATATTCTTGAGCAGTAGATCGATAATGTGACACTGAAGACTGGAGTATAGATGCTGAAAATGCAGTTTCATCACAGGAATAAATTACATTTTAAAATATATTCAAAGAGAAAACTACTGATTTTGATTTGCTCATAAAAAAGTACCATTCAAAAAACATTGGAAATTCCCGAACTCATAGCTTAAAAGTTGCTAATTCTCTAACAGAGTATTTGGACTTCTAACTAAACAGCTCTATTGATTTATAATGTTGAGTGTTAACTGGCAGTTACATTTTTATCATCATCTTTCAAAGGGAAAGCTGTGTTGTTTTTCTTTGGATGTAATAGGCTCGCTTCCAGAAATTGCCCTCAGAGCAGGTCTCCAAGTAAACTTCCTAAGTGAAGTGTGTTTTCACATTAGTGTTAAATGGGCCGGCACCTACTTGGGCAAACACAGGATGTAATGCAGTTGTGTTGTCACCCTAATCACTAATAACAACCTCATGAGGTCACATGCACTCGAGCAGTGTGGCGTTTTATCTCAGGCCCTGTTCTCTGACACAGAAATACTGTATATACACACTTGCTTCGCTTCAAAGGTCTGTAGTCTAGTTCATTGGTGTTTAAACAACTCTACTTTGACCCCAAATATCATCCTTTCCTGTTCAAAGGCAGGAAGTATTGCAGTATTCAGTGGTGTTTGGTCTGTAAAGAGAGGGAAGAGAAAATATTGAAGTAACATTTCCCTAACTTTTTAATAGCATTTAGCCATTTGTTACTGTCTGATCCATTGCAGTATCATGTTCTCTGGCAAAACGTTCTGTGACATAAACGCCCGGAGTCCCATTGAGATCATGTTATGTAAAGACCTAGTTTCATGGGTGTGGATTTCGTTGATTTGTCAAGGAACAAAGCCTCCGCTGAAATTCAGTCAATCTTGATCAAATATGCAGGTGTAAGAGGATCCGTGAGCATTTGGAAAGGGTCTGTCCGCCTGTTATTTTATTTCTCAATCACTTTACTATACTTTTCTTTTCCATTCATCCTCTGCTGGGTGTTTTTACGTGTTCTCAATATTTTTGTCTCATTTTCCAGTGACAAATATCTAAACATCCTTATAAACAAGCTGCAGTAATTGATCTTGCTTTATTTACATAAAACCCCAATGGCTAAAACAGTAAAATAAAATAAACCTTGTAAAACCCCAATGGCAAAATAAAGAACTTTTTTGTGTGTGTGTTGAAAATATAAATGGAAATGTTAACATTAAAGTTATCTAGTTTGTTTACACTGGCATGAAGTGTATTTAACATCTTCCTGTCTCAAAAATGTACATTTTATATCAATGTTAAATATATAATATTTAAATAGATTAAATAGATTGATTATTGATTGACTGCTTTAAAATGTTATATATGTTCTTTGTCAAGATGATCTCAGCATAATATGAATAACAGAAATTTCCATGCACCACAATTTCTCATAAGACAGAAAAATGTTTTTGCATTTTGGGATTGCGATAATGCAGTTTGCGATGTTGTTGTCTGCAGGTAAATGTCGTCAGCCTTGCAGAAATGGAGGCAAATGCACAGGGAGGAACAAATGCAAGTGCAGCAAAGGCTACCATGGCGATCTGTGCTCCAAAGGTGAGATTATCTCAACTTGGCAGAAGAACTGTGGACATGTTTGATCAAAAGCACATGTTCCACTGCAGCATTGCTCTATGCGCTTTGCTCACGCACAAAACACGCACTGTAAAAATGAACCGCCGGTGCTTGATTGCACCTTAAAAATTTCCACTTGGGCTGCAGGCTCGCTGAACGGCACATGATACATTTCTAAGACTAAACACTGCGTCTCTGTGTATGGCTGAAAGTGTATGTGTATACGTGTGTGCAGCTGTCTGCGAGCCCAGCTGTGGAGTACACGGGACCTGTGTGGAGCCCAACAGGTGCCAGTGCAGGGACGGCTGGCATGGACGTCACTGCAATAAGAGTAAGACAACATCCCACATCCCTTTTCCCAAGGCCAAGTTACTAATTGCCACCTGGAAATGGATTAGAGCAAGAAATCCGCTGTAATGTCAGGGTATTACAATGGATATTTAGATATATTACCATAAAAATGCCATAGTTTTCTGGACATGTACAAATTATATTCTTGGTGGTACCGTGGAGTGCAATGCAATCATTGTTTACACAAACTAAAATGAAAACAGCTTTGTTAGCTGAATTTTTTTTTAATGACCCATAAAACAAAAAAACAAACAAAAAAATCAATAAAATCAATATTTTTTATCTATGGTATACTATACAACTTTATACAACCTTCGCATTAAACATGAAATTGCCACTAGACGGCAGTGGCACTAGATATGGCACATAATCTTCTTGGTGCCATGCAAAAGTAATGATCTGTATTAAAGATTTTTTTATTCATTATTTAATATTAAACATGGTACCACGATGTTTTGTCTTACCCTTATGCATTTAGTTTATAGTACAATTTAACCACTGGTTTGGCAAAATAAACTGTTTTTCCAGTGAGTAGTACCAGGGGCCAGTTTTATATCATACCTTAGTTTGCACCATTTAAACTAAAATCCTGGCAAATTACTTGTTTTTGTAGTATAGTCAAAGACCCGGTTTCACAGACAAGGCTTAGATTAAGCCAGGATTAGTTCAATTAGGGCATTTAAGTAGCTTTTATAAACTTGCCTTGAAATGAAACAATGGCACTGACCTATTTTAAGATGAGTTGCTTTCAGTTAAAACAGCTTAAACATACATTTTGGTCTAGCTCCATGGTTAAATGCCATTTAACCATTGGTAAAGCAATTTTTAACCACCTATTTTTTCTTATTTTCCCAACAAGGGTCAAGTACGGTTTTATAGCAAATATACCAATGCACAATTTGAACTAAAACTCAAAAATGGTTTGATTCTTAGTCATAAACTCTGTTCTGCACGATTCAACGCACTACTGAACTGCTTGCTCTCTTCCTCCAGGATTTCGTGGAGGAGTCTCCAACAGCCAGCGGGTCTCTGGTTCCAAGCACAAGTCACAGCCTGTGGCAACGAAGGACACAAAGGAAGCACCCGAATCCAGTCAGCCCTCTGAGACCAACTACGTGGTTTAAGCCTCTAAATTTTGGGCCAACGGCCCCTCCATTTTCAACGTCGCCTTCCCCAGAACAAAGCTTTCATCATCCTCTTCCGATCCACATCGGGACACTCCCAAGCTGGACTGCTGCTTTCTCAGAGCGAGACTTGTTTTTGTAGGACTGCAACAGTGTCTTATTTTACCACACTAGCGCCTTTGATATAATATCTCCCACAGTCACCCTTCATCGAGCTTCTGCCCTGCGTCAACCGAGAGGGGAGTGAGTCACATGGTTGTGGTGAGCGTCTGATGTTTGTGCGTAGCCCTGCGGTTTAGCTTCAGATGTGGCGCTGAATCACTTTGAGAAGAGTACGTTACGATCCGAGAACTTCCGGGTGTGGATCCAGCTTTTCTTAGGATGGTAATTGCTGTGTTTGGCCTGTGCTCGAGGTTCGTCACATTTGACCTGCTCATTTTGTAAACATATTGTCACTAACATGCTTTTTCATGCAAATCACACTTGTGTAGTAACTTCTCCAACAAGTACTTGTATAAGTAATATGTATGCTATTCGTTCTATGTAAAATTGAAATATAAAAATATATATTTAGATATGGGTAGACAGTCTTTAAGTGTATGCTTAGAGTTTTCATACTTATGTATAACAATGCACATAAGCTGCTTGTGATGTCAAACATTAAGCCAAAAAAAATCATTTTTCATGTGACTTCATTACACAAATAAAACATGTTTTCTTGGAGCCTGTGAAGATGAATGGTCTTAACTCTTAAAATAATAGTTCTGTAATCATTTAATCACCCTCATGTCATTCCAAACCTGTACGCCTAATTTATGTCTATGGAAGGGTCTTGGACAAAGTCCGTCAAGCTCCACAAAAATAGACAAAAGCAACATAAAAATTGTCCATGCAACTGAAAATTTGTCCTTGCCTCTCTTTGTGTGTTCATAAGAACAAATTCATTCATTTGAATCAATCTTTGAACTGGATAATCCAGTTCAGTACTTCTGTTCAACTCAGTGGCTGTGAAGTTAACAGCTCCCTGGAGGTTATTATTGGTAAATTTTGGTCCGTTAATCACTTTTGTTGAAATATAGCAGAAGTTGTATGGAGTAATAGTACTCTTATGATGCTTTTGAGTTGTTTTTTGAAGCTTGAAAGCAGAATGACAGGGTAAATAACAAAATTCACTTTTTTTCTTTTTTTCTTTTTTCTTCAAGGCATAAAATATGAATGCAAACTACAGACAAAGTCACAATTTATAGGAAAGAGCCAAAGCTCAGAAAGTAAACACTAACATTTAAGAATTTGGGGTTTTTGAAAGAAGTTTCTCACACTCACCAAAGCTGCATTTATTTAATCAAAAATACAATAAAAACTGTATTGTGACATTTAATATTTAAAAAATGTCATTTATTCCTGTTATGGCAAAGCTGAATAGTCTTCAGTGTCACACGATCCTTCAGAAATCATTCTAATATGCTGATTTTGTGCTTAAGAAACATTACCAATGTTGTAAACAGCTGTGCTGCTTAAAGGGGTCATATAATGGTACATGCACTTTTACAAGTTGATTGTACTGAAATGTGTGTTGGCAGTGCCTGTACACAACCATCATAAAATGATAAAAATCCATCCAGTGTTTTTTTTTTTAATCTTCTTATATGTTTCCTCCCATCTCAAATCAAGCTGTTCGATTTTGTGACGTCACAATATCGACTCCCCTCCCACGATGGTTGATTGACAGCAGCGTTTCAACACAGACCCGCCCTCGCGCCCTCGTGAGCGAGCTGTCAATCATAGCACGCGCCGACGCGCGTTCATTGTTGATAGCTGGAGCACTGAGTAGAATGGCGTCGGTCTAAGAGATTGTGGTGTGGTGTTCTGTTCTTGGGTGTAATAAGGAACACAGCATCATATTGATGTTCCTAAATCCGAACCGCTGAAGACGCAGTGGCTGAGTTTGTTTTCGAAGGGAATATTCCCCACGATCAACGTCAATGCTTTCATGTTTGCGCGAATCATTTCACCAGACTGCTTTACAAACGAGGGTCAGTAAAAAGCTGGTTATTTGCTAAGAAGCTGCTCCTGAAAAAAGGATCAGTACCAACTATTCGTGTTCCTGCTGCACCTCCAGAAGAACTGAAGTGAGTGTAATGTTTTATTGACCTTTATATTAATCTTTATATTAATCTTTGCAAATCGCTAGCACGCTTCACGATGAATGCGGCTATTTTTACACTCAGGTACATTATGGCATGTTTTCTATGTACGACGTTATCAATATAATTCATAATCCCACGTTTATAATGAACGACGCGTTATGGTTATTATTATTGTGTTATTGTGTTACAAACGGTGTATGCACAGAACAGAGGGGCGAGGTGAGCAAAGCTCATTATCATTTAAAGACACATGCACTTAAACGGCGTGCTGAAAACAGAGCTGTTTTTGACCAGGTAAAATGAGTGTTTTCTTACAATACTAATGAGAATTTTTAATTAAAGTATATTACAAACTTTTAATTTAGACCCTAAAGAATCATATTAGCTTGTACAAAAATGACATTATATGACCCCTTTAATATTTTTGTGGAAACTTATACTTTTTCTTTTAAATTCTTTGATGAAGAGAAGTTCAATTTATGTTTAATCATTTATTTGAGGCATTGTAAATGTTTTCACTGTCTTTTGATCTATTTAATGATCCTGTATGGCACAGCGCTGGAACATGACTCTTAGATTAACCTGCTTAAATGTTATTCCGTCATTTGTTCCACAGGGTTTCTATAAGGGAGGATTGTAAAATAAAGCGAGTTTTACGGGCCAGTCTTGCGGCTTCTGTGCGATTGCGGAGGGACTACACTGTGGTGGGTCTAACTCTGTGTGCGCTGGCAGGTGAATGAGTATCTTGTTGCTCTCCTGTGCAGAATAAATGATGCTTTCTTACCAAAAATTCACATATTCCCTGTCACAAGTATAGTGGAAAAAAGCAAAGCTGATAGAATGGGTGCAGATGTTTACCACCTCCACCATCATGAGATGATTTGTCAGATGTTGGTTTCGGTAAAAGTAACATCATGCAACTGGAATGTTGATGTCTACTTACCAAAATACATGAAGCCTTGTGCAACAGCCACCTGGAAGAGCACTCATCATTTGAGCCAATCACTCAAAAAGCAATCTTTGGTTTTCAAGGTTGAAAAGGTCTTGGTAAAGAAGAATGATGGCAATGTGCATACGAGCATATACACACATGCCGACTAGGAGGGTCATTCACACATTACACCAATTAACCTCTATGGGGGGGCGCCGCTCGATCAGCCGTGCTTCCCGCCGCGGTCCAGAGGAAGCTGGTGTGGTGGCCAGAGAGGACAGGTGAAAATAAACAGCTGGCCGGGTGATTATTTGTACTGTTCCACATCACATAGCAGCTTGGCCCACCATGATTGCCCTGCGGAGCCCATGGGAGCCACGCGAAGTTGCCCTGTCAGGTCACCTTTCATGGAGGAAATACAACAATAACAAAAACACTTTGTGGAATGTTAAAAATGTAGCAGGCAAATGAAATGGCGGTAACCATGGAAACCACTGAGTCATTTCGTGCCTGTGAATTTTCCAAACATCTGGTAACTTGCGTTAAGCAGGTGCAGGAACAGGTATGTTCCATTTGTATCTGCCTCTGGGCGCCGAAGCAGGGAAACATCAGAAAGATTCGGTCTGTTGAGAATTAAATTGAAATGTTCTCTCCATTACACTTCATATAATGGCTCTTCTGAGAATCATCGATTCACCTTCTGATTACAGGACGGAACGAAGGGCAAAAATAAGATACTCACAGGACGTACTTACAGGAATATTCCAGATTCAATAGTTAAGCTCAATTCACAGCACTTGGCATAATGTTGGTTACCACAAAAATGTATTTTGACTTCTCTCCTCTTACTTTTCAGAACGTTTTTTTTGTTGACATCCAATCAGAATCCACCCGACTTTAAAGAGGATGAGCATTTAAAGTGGCAGACGACAAAAGTCCAGCGTCTGCTTATCATAAACAAAGTTATCATCCTTTAATTGGTGTGGACACTAGTTAGCATTCTTGGTTTGATGGGCCTTAACTATAAAGTACAAAGTTGTAAAAAGTAGTAATCATTCTAATTACGAATGTTAGCGCCTGTTGGTGAGGATGGTAATAAGGTTATTGTTCTTGGTGTGAACAGGCCTCAACTAAAAAGCGTAAAGTAATAATAATTCTATGAGAAAAGAGAAGTCCACACATCGTTGCTAAGAAAATAATACATTTAGTCCTGGTTCGCTTAGCGTAAGACTGAACCTATACAAAAAAACATCCAAAACAAGGCTGTGTTGGGCAAAATGCGCATGTAATATGTGCGTACATGTCATTTTGACCAGCTGAGAACATGCAGTAGTTTATAAAATGTGTAAAGGAGTCAAAACAGCGCCAGAAATTCACACAAATGAAAATCTGCTGCAAGGAAACGGTGGTCCTGATGCCTGTATCAAACTGTGATGGGCAACTCAGCTCCCATGACGAGAAAAAAACAAGGTATAACACACCCTTAAACAAACCTGACTCACATGCTTGAAATTGACACCAGAGAGCTTAATTGAAGGCATTTTGCGGATGTGAAGGCCCTGCTGGTGAAGAAGAGAGAAGCGAGAGAAGTCAGTCTAGTGGGGTAGTATGAGTATGTTTGTGCCAGTCAGGAAAATTCCCCTGTGGTGTGAAGGAGAAAGACAGAACCAACAAAAGCAACAAGCGCATTATGCCCACTGTGGCGAAAGGTTCTCGTCATTGTCCCAGCAAAAGAGAAGCAATGAAAGCAGGACATCAAAGGGCGAGCAGGAGAATGGGCTGTCTGAGCCAAGAGCTTATTAGATCTGCTCTGCCCCCCATACATAATCACCCCGCCGGAAAATACAGTAGGCTTACAGGTAGAGGTCGAGAACACTGCAGCACGGATACTGGGGATGGGCACTGACTCTTAAAGCGAGTGCCATTGTTACAGACACTCTGGGCTTCTATAACGCAAAGACTTCCGAGTATATAGATAGCTAAACATTTATACTGAATCCTAATGTCTTGCCAAGCACATGTGTACACTTACTCCTCATTCTTCAAAGTTTCCTGACAAGGTGTCATTTAAGTGTTAGGAATGACTTTATGAACCTTGGATATAGATTCAAACATATAGGCTTTATAATGAAAGGTCTACTAAGATTTAAGGCCAAAACACATACATGTATCTGTCAGGGTTCAATCAATTGCATCACATTTCTAGGTTTTCGAGGTCTTTGACTTATTAGATTGAAACAATTTTAATTAATACACTGAAATAAAGGTTCCAAAAGGGACTTTTCAAAAGTGATGCCATTGAAGAAACAATTTTGGTTCCCCAAAGAACCTTTCAGTGAACATTTCTTAAAAGAACCAGGCCTTGTTTACACCTGGTATTAAGATGCATTTTTAGCTACTTAATACCAGGTGTAAACAGGGTAAAAATGAAGATCATTTTTTTAATATAATCTGAAGAACCCTTTTCCACTATAAAGAACCTTTTGTGCAATGCAAAGGTTCCATGGATGTTAAAGTTTCTTCATGGAACCATTGATGCCTATAAAGAACCATTATTTTTAAAATAGTATGCAATTTGCTACAGACATTTCTATGATTTTCCATGACTTTTTAAGACTTTGCATGACTTCCTAAGCTTGGAAATCAATATTGTCCTTGATAAATCAAGGTTTTCTATGGGAACCCATGCCATGATGCACGGAATTGTGGGTTAATTGCGAGACAGACTTTTTGTTTCTTTCAAACTGCACACCCATACATTTTTTTTCACATTTTTAAAAACTTTGATGAATCTGTTCTTTAAAATCGTATAATGGGGTTTGTCTATAAACGTGTGTGGCAGGACTTTTGTTAACAATAAACAGCAAACAGCGTGAAAAGGCACAAAAAAAAGGCTAAATGAAAACACCTCTGAATCCTTTAGAGAGAATGCCAAACCACCCACTCCATCAAACTAAACCTGCCAAGAAACATCAGAGAGAAACATGCTGTGCCACCTTCTTATAATACGGTGAAATGCTATAAATAAAGGCAAGGAAAATTAAACGGGAATTAAAAAAAAAAAGAAGTATAGTAAAACGAATTAGCAGAGCATCTTCCAGACGCGTGGGATAAAGTGCAGTTATAAGTCTCTTAACTAAATAAATCACTTCACTAAGACTTTGAAATGCAATCACATTTACATGGATAGTGTGCTTTAAAACTCTCAGCCTATATGATTGTGTGTGTATAGTCTGAGCTGTAAAGTGAATCAGGGTCTCTAGAGAATAGGATCTTTCGCTCTTGTCTCAAGACAGCCCTGCCCTGCTTCTCCAGAGACAAAAACACCGACATCAAAGCCTCGCTGTCATCACGCAAGAATTTCTGAGTGCCCCCATCCTTCAAGAACCAGCCACCCTGGAATTTTAAGTGGATTTCTCCATCCCAGTCTTTCTGAACAGAACGGGTGAGGGGGGTGATCCAGTAGTATGGCTGGCAAATCATGTGACTTCTAAAACTGAGACTCCTCTCACTTGGTTTTCGATCCCCACTCTCTAATGCAGACATGATCCAGAAATGAAGGGTCTGTGGCAGTGGAGATTAATGTTTTGAGAAACTAATGACCTAAATGAGCCCTGCTTTAATATCTAGGCTCCAAAAATTACTTGGTAACATTTACAACATTACTGACAAGGCAAAAATTACATACTGTAATCAATTTAAAATGGCTAAAGTTATTAAACGTTTAAAGGGGGGGGGGTTGAGGTTCTTGGGTCTATACTCTGTAGGCTACAGGTTGAAAATCCCTTCCAGTCAATAGACCTTATTCACAGCAGCGCCATATTTGTTATTGTTGTTATTTTGGCTGTAATCTCTTCACTGGGTTGTACTGTTATTTAATGTGCTTTTGGATTGTTCTGTCGACGACACACTGTGAAAATATCTTTCCAAGAAATTTCAGTAGACAAAAAACTCCAGACAACATGAGCTGTGGAAAATTATAAGTGATCTACAGCGGGTGCCGTTGAAAAAAAAACTCGGCAAGTCTATCCCTCACAAGCTCACAAGCCTCGCTTTCACTTCATAGCTACCTGTCATGGCGCTGCTCTGAATAAGGTCTATGTCCCATGCATAAGAGGGTGTAATACTGCCACCTATCAGTGATACAGTGTCACTGCATCTACGTTCTACGTAAGAGCAACACTATGGCAGAACAGGAAGTGCCCGCTCCCCTGAAATCTCTAAACTCGTATGATCCAACATTTATCTCCTTTGTTAACAAATCCAGTCGGAATGCCAAAGCATGGTGGCTAAACTTCTCTGGAAAACCAGTATCTTACGGTGACATAAAACCGGGGAAAGCGCTTAACATGAACACGTACCTGAGTAAGTAACTTACCGTAGAACTAGCAACCTATCCGGTTTGGTTCTCCACTTTGTACTAAAGCAAGTATTTTTTACAGCTCATCCTTGGATCTTCAGAGCATCTGACGGAGCTAAACTGCTGGCTAACCACAGTGAAGTTTACTTTCCAACTCAAGCGCAGTATGAGCACGGATACCCGCTGTACCAATCTGTGTGTGTGACTGCACCAGGTGCGAGTTCATCCTTCATCTTATGATGCTTCATATGCACTAACATGCACAATAGTTTCATTTCAAATGGATATCTATGCTCTGTTTTTTGACAGTGTACTCATTACAAGAATGTTGTGCACGGTTGATCCGGAGTATGGTGAGAAAAGAAGACATCTGTAAACTGGAAATCCCGGACAGTTTGAGAAAAGACATCAGTCGTGAACCCGATCTACTGAGAGAAATTAAGATTTTATCTGCCAAAATGTCAATAATGGTCCCTCCTCCCGGTCAACTAGAGAGTAGAAATAATTTATGAAATCAGATGTTTAAAGTGTGAAAGTATGCAGAAGCTCATAGTTTCATTTTCTTTGAACATGTGGACAAGTTGTTATTCTATGCAAAGACAGGGCATCAGCACTTTCATTTCAGTTTCCTAATAAGAGCACTGTAGTATAAGGTTCTACCTATTAAACAACAGAAAAATCACGGGTAGGTTGTGGCAAATAAATAAATACACAAATTGTTGTATATGAAGACAACACATACAGGGTAAAATATTTTATTTTTTAATTATTACACCAAAGAACATTACATTATATACCATCTCAGTTTTTTTTTTTCATATGTGACAATTTTGCCCTTTTAAAAATAAATCAAGAGCAATATTTCTCTATATTATGATAAATATTAATAAGTCTTATGATTAATATTGCACTTTGGGTACAGGCATACAGAGATCCCTGAATATTGTTATATTTATTGATGCTTTTGAAACTGACTGCATGCTGCTTTAAAATCATGTTTATTTGGTGAACAGTATATTGTTACACCAAAGACTGCTGCAAATAAAAAAAAATATTTTGTTACATTTCCAGATGTCTGTGTTGTGGTTTCTTTGCAGCTCTTATAACTTTAATGTAATTCGGGCCTTTTTAGTAAAAGTGTCTAGTTACTTAAAAATCATAAACATTCCATTTACACATCCAAACTAAACAAAATATTGCAGGCTTCTCGTAAAGTTTGTTCCCAAACCATTAAAGGGACAGTTCACCCAAAAATGAAAATTCTGTCATCATTTACTCACCCTCAAATTGTTCCAAATCTGAGTTTCTTTCTTCTGCTGAACACAAAAGAAGATATTTTGAAGAATGTTGGTAACCAGACGGTTGAAGGATCTCATTGATTTCCATGGTAGAAAAAATAAATAAAAAAAATACTATGGAAGTCAATGGGTGCCGTCAACTGGTTACCAATTTGAGGATGAGTAAATGATGACAATCTTTATTTTTGGGTGAACTATCCCTATAACATTGATTTACAACAACACCTAAATAAATATGAAAAAATCAACATGGATTACAGGTCACACTACGTTCAAAAACAGAGAGGAATCCAATCAACAACACCAAGTTAAGTTGTACAATCATATTTGAAACATTCACATTTGGCCATTAAATTACAATTACCACTTTGCAAGTTGAACACTGTGTACTGCAGCTGGTTTGCAAACAAGGGGGAATTACAATACACTAAGAGTGTCACGAGGACCATCATCTCAACTAATACCAAATCTAATCTAATGCCAAAAATGTAGCAAAATCAGAGGAGTTTGCTGTTAATGCCCAAATAGACATATAGCACACACACTCCAATAATTCTGAACATTGCAAAAAAAACTGCAAAGAATTTAATGTTTTATATTTAGTGCATTTATTTTTAAAGAATTTTAATCATATATATATAAATATTTCATATTATGATTCACAATGTTGTTGTTTTTTTGCAGAGATCTGCGCTTAATTTGGATTCTAATTAACAATAAATTATCATTCGATTAGTTCAAAGTGTGCCAAAATATAAGTTAAAGAAAATCAAAGGATAATATTTTTGTACCACTCCCAGCACTGCACCCAGAATTCACCACTGAAATTGAAGAAGAGCATCACAACATTCAGTGTTTCTTCATGGAGTCGAGAATGCGCAGGATGTACAGGAACAGGTTGACTATGTCCAGGTACAGATTGATGGATGCCAGGACGTGTTCCTCGGGGGACAGCTTATGCATCAGCAAGTGGGTATCGAAAATAATGAACCCACAGAACAGCAGAGCTCCAGCCCCGGCGAAGACCAACTCCATTGTGTCGTTGTAGAAGAAAAGCTGAAGGAGAGTTTGGCTTGAATCAAATTGTGCGACTTGACCACATGGCTCTTAAAGGAAAGCTATGGGTTCAGTACAAATCAAACTCGCTTAATTTGATAATGTTAATTACAACTGAAGAAGAAACTCATTCCATAGAATAAATAACAAAGAATAAATAATATATATTAAATACATATATATCAGTTATAAAATTGACAGGCCTCAAACTCACCCTCATAAAGCTTGCAATGATCAAGATCCACAGGCCAGCAAACAGACTAGAGATAAAAATGACCAATTAGGATTTTTCTGCAAGTGCATTATTAATACACAAAACCAATTTGAAGGATAGAGCAAGAACTGTTGCATCAAGCTGTCTATTAAACAATAATATGAAAGAAAAAAATCTTCAATTCTCCTCACAAAAGACATTCACTTCTCCCATGCCGACGAGCGGGCCATGCACCACATCAAATAACAGAGTTATGACTCAAGGAGCCCCATTATTTTTGTTACATTTCAATTTAATAACTGGAAAGAAGAATGTTTCTCCAGAGACAATTTCTGATGCAAAGAACACCACTCTTGCACTCAGTTACCGTGATGAATGTGACAGATCTGGGCCTTGAGCGGATGAGAAAGAGAGAATTACCTGGCTCCGAGCTTGCTGAAGTCTCTTTTAGACTGGAAAGTGTAGGCAGTGAGACCCAGGAACACGGCAGACGTGAGCACAAAGGCTTGAAGCACTATGGTGTACTCATAAAATGACACTGAAAGCAGAATAATATGTATCAGATGATCCATCACGGAGGTGTCCAATAATATAATGGGACTGGATGTTTATCAATTAGGAAAATGCATGAACTTACCTGCAGTGGCTACAGACAGAGACTCCAGCAGAGTCTGCATAAACATGTACAGCCATTACATTATAATACTTCATAATATGTAATATATACACTCACTGGCCACTTTATTAGGTACACCTTGCTTGTACCAGACTGGATCCCTTTTTGCCTTAAGAACAGCCTAAATTCTTTGTGGCATGGATTCAACAAGGTGCTGGAAACATTACTCAAATTTTGGTCCATATAGATATGATATCATCACACAGTTGCTGCAGATTTGTCAGCTGCACATCCATGATGCGAATCTCCCGTTCCAGCATATCCCAAAGGTGCTCCATTGAGATCTGGGGACTATGGAGACCATCTGAGTTTAGTGAACTCGTTGTCATTTAAAAAAATAAATAAAATGTTTGAGATGCTTTGAGCTTTTTGACATGGCTCGTTATCCTGCTGGAAGTAGCCATCAGAAGATGGGAACTCTGTGGTCATAAAGGGATGGACATGGTCAGAAACAATACTCAGGTAGGCTCTGGCATTTAAATGATGCTCAATTGGTACTAAGAGGCCCAAAGTGTGCCAAGAAAATATCCCACAAACCATCACACCACCAGCAGCAGCCTGAACCGTTGATACAAGGCAGGATTGATGGTGAGCCTGTGCGAATTGTAGCCTCAGTTTTCTGTTCTTAGCTGACATGAGTGGCACCAGTGTGTGTTCCGCTGCTGTAGCCCGTCTGCTTCAATGCTCTTCTGCAGACCTCGGTAGTAACGAGTGGTTATTTGAGTTACTGTTGCCTTTCTATCAGCTCAAACCAGTCTGGCCATTCTCCTCTGACCTCTGACATCAACAAGGCATTTTCACCCAACAGAACTAACACTCACTGGATATTTTTGCTTTTTCGGACCATTCTCTGCAAACCCTAGAGATGGTTGTGCGCGAAAATCCCAGTAGATCAGCAGTTTCTGAAATACTCAACAACCATGCCAAGTCACTTAAAGGAACACTCCACCCATTTGCATTAAGCTTTGCATTGTTAGAAACCCAGTCATACTATTGAATGGTCGTGCAACACTCTCTCATTTTCCCCTGAGACGGGAGAAATCCGTATTTACCTCTTACACTTCCTCCCACAATGACGCAAAAATTGTCATTTTGCGTCATTGTCGGAGGAAGTGTAAGAGGGGGGGGATTTGTGTTGAGACTACAAGCACTAGTTCCCACCCTTTCAAACCCGCCCATAGGGGGTTGGACCTAATGCGCTAACAGACCTATCACAGATCAGTGCCAGTGCGTTTGATTTCCAATGCCATCCTCTTTTTCCCGGACATGTCCGGCCGTCGAGATCGTCCAAAATGTTCAGCTTTTGCTTTCTGCGGTCGCCATTCATTGTTTACATGCACACCTTTTGTTTCAATCTAGTTGAATTCATTCCGATTAGTGAATCTGAATGTAGTGTTTACATGAACGCTAAACAAGTGATCGGTTGATGTGCGTTTTAACATTGCTAAGAAAATTCCCGCTCCTCCGTGAGAGATACGAGACCGGCGCGTCTCAGTAATGACGCCACCGGCCTCGCGCCGTTCTCCCGCGCCCCTCAGCCTCGTCCTGCTCGCCACAGTAAACATGATGAATGGCGACTGTAGAACGCAAAAGCCGAATCCCGGACATTTGGGCGATCTCGAAATCCAGGGCAAACTCATCACGGAGACTCGCTAGTAGCTTAGCTTTGTTGTTTTCAACTGCCCTCTCTTACCAATAGGCGTGGCTTGGGAGTGGCCTCCTAGGGAAGCGAAGCAAGTGCTTTCTGGGAGTTGTTGTCTTTCATCCACATTAGCCAAAAATACATTTTCTGGCTTTTCTTAGTCTAGAAAGCTCCAAATTCAAAAATAATTTCACATTTCTTCTACATAAATGACCTATTTTAAATACACATTCATCTTTCCAGAGGTGAAGTATCCCTTTAAATCGCCTTTCTTCCCCATTCTGATGAACTTCAGTAGATCATCTTAACCATGTCTACATGCATTGAGTTGCAGCCGTGTGATTGGCTAATTCGATTTTGCGTTAATGAGCAGTTGAACTTAATAAAGTGGCCAGTGAGTCTGTATCATACTTAAAATCTTGTTTTTAGGTATATACTCACAAATCCAAAGAGCAAATAAAGATTGACGGGGTGCTGGTGACGGTAAACAGCCAATGCAAGCAACAGGATAAGGGACCCGATAGCAGATATCAGCACCAGAGCGGGACTGAAAAATTAATGCAGTGGGTCACATTAATATACGTACACAGCTTAAAGTGTAGTTTACATGATCATTTATCAGCCCCAATGATGAGGTGAATCCACAGGGAGGATGTGGTCTCACCTTTCGTGCACAAAGGTTTTAATGGGGTTGCAGAGCATGAAAAGGGCAGATACAGCAGTGGTGATGATAATCTGCAGTGAAAGGATGGTGTAGACCTTGCGGAGGAAATCTAGAGAGAAATAAGACTTGAGCATCAACTCCTCAACCATATATATAACGTTACACACATGTAGTAAATAAATAAGGTCACAATATCTTTATATTAGGTGTCTTTAACTATTATGCACTTACAAAAAAAACTGTTAGGTACAATTTATTTATTGTGTTCAAAAATATGGTTATGGGTATAGTTTCGTGGAATGGAATTATATGAATATATATATATTGACATATATTATAGCTTGACAGGGTTTATTTAAATTCTCAAACAAGGCGTCTATCATTCACACAAAACCTCGATAAGCAGGTTTGACAACAACAGGTAACATTTTTAAGAAACTGTAACATTTCTCCTAAAAAAATAATAATGACATTGTGAAATCAATAAGGAATCCAACGACTCGTGACAGCTGATTTATATCATGTGCGCCATATGTCTCCTGTGTGCCTTATGATGAAACCAAGTGAAATAAATTTAAATAAAATAGGAACCCCGCTCCAGCTGTTTTACATGTTTATTCTTTCCAGGCCATAGTATTATACTGACTGTATTACTGATTACGTAGACTCCACATTATTGTAAACAGCGGCTTAACTCACCCATCCGGATGTGCACACTCGCTGTCGCGACGTTCGTGCCATAATTAAAATCATCCTCAATAGATGATCGCGGATACTTCTCTTGATTCATGTTTGATCGTATTTAACGAGTATCATTTACTGACAAGTTTAAGGGATAATCCGAAGGTCTCTTCCGTCGTTTGCCTTATTTCTTCTTTCGGTGGTTTATGTTGTAAACATTCCGTAGCTCAAAGATGTGCTATTGCCACCTAGCGGATTGTCCCAAACCAGCAAGGAGGTACGTGGAAGACACAAAACAAACAAACGTAAAAAATAAATAAATACAAATACAAATTAATATAATTAATTATCATAATAAAAGGATTCAAATAAATAAGTAAATAAATAAATTGTCTTAAAATAAATACACTAATGGGATTAACATATATTAGTTATACGTCTATTAAATACATTAAAATAAATGAATACAATTGTTGAATAATATAGATAAAATTTAAATAAAAAATAAAAATGAAAAAATAAATAATATAATGTAACAGTACATAATATATGTAACAGTACATAATAGTGACTAGACAAATATAACAATGTAACTTAATAGAAGCTAATTTCCGATTATAATATTAATTTAACATTTTAGGATGGGGTCTCTCACACGATGATGATCATATTTAGGAGTTCGTGGCATCTAAAAAATTGACAACCCCTGCTCTATAATTATGAAATAGTAGTAGGCCTACCGTATTAAATTGTCTGTCGGTTGAGAACTGCAATTCCCGACTGGTGAATGATTCACTCATTTGAGTCGGTTCTATTAAATGAATCGTTAAGCTTTTTAGCAAAACGGACGGTCTAAATCGGTACGCGATTAAGTCATTTGGACAGTTCACAAACGCACTTAGCCTACTCATAAAGCGGTAAAAAACAAAAACAACATATTACGATACGAACATAAACCACAGAAACACTGGATAAATGGAATATTTATCTAATGCCTAAAAAGCAAGCCTGAAGCGCGTCCTGTCGTTTCCCTACCATTGATGAATTTCGTCAACGCCTGCAGCTTGTGAACGACTCAGGTAAAGTCATTTTACTTACAAACAAAATCAAAACACAAAACGCAGTACCAACACGTTATCATAATGCGATAATGTATATCATCATTAAGGTGTTTGTTTATTTGTTGTTTTACATGTAGCCTTTTGAAACACTTTGAAGTATCATGATAGGCCTATTGCTAACTATTAACGTTAACTACTTAGGCCTAATTCTATAATTGGGGGTTAATTTTACTTAAACAAAAGTAAACAATATGCTTTCTCAAATAAACGACTTATGATATAGGCCTATACTGTATTTCATCAGTGTAATATTGTTGATGCAGCTTAATCACTAAACACCATTTTGATATTACAAGGGAAATTATATTTTCCCTGGTGAATTTGTCAACTATGTCGCCACGACGCACTTGGAGTAAGTCTTGGACTCTTTTATCTGTTCTGCAGTGTAAGTTACAGACAGTGATTGATTAAAAAAAAAAGTAAAATCATATTTTTGCTTCATATTATTCAGTTCTATTACAATCTACATTTTAGATATCTCCCTCAGGGCCATCCTTACTTCTTACCGGGCCCATGTCTGACTTTAAACCTTATATGTATTTTGATGTAGACCTTGTGACAACTTGATCCAGTTTTCTCGATTTATACAGTTCCTGACATGTGACAACTTGATCCAGTTTTCTCGGTTTATATAATTCCTGACATATGACAACAAGGACTTTAAACCTTATATGTATTTTGATGTAGACCTTGTGACAACTTGATCCAGTTTTCTTGATTTATGCAATTCCTGACATATGACAAGAAGTACATTTGAAACTCTACTCTAGTTTTGCATCACAGTTTTAAGATAATACAAATCCTCGCCAAACATCACCAATCAATTTTGGTCCCTCCACTTGTTGGTGTACCCTATTATATAGCACTAATGACAGGGGAATGACCTTGGAGGACATGAATTCACAATTGTTCTTTGCATAATTTAATTCCAAACTCCTTAATTTAAATTTCCCAACAGGTAGCCAATCCGCACCGGCATCTTCTGCCATCTCTTTTTTCCATTCTCAGAGGGGTTTCTTGCACCTGCTTCCTTCCTTTGTGGTGCTAATCAACTCACGGAAATCTGTAAAAAGACCCCGCCATGAGCTCCACCTCATATTTAATCAACATGTTCATCCTCAGATGATTCATCTTTCTGCTATTTTTAATCTTCCACTTATTTTATAACCCCAGCAGTGGTCTCAAAGTAATTTCCTTCAGGTTTAATTACAACTAAATCTCCAAAGAGAATACTGTTGTCTTTTCTGTGGGCTGGATTTACCCATTGCTTCGAGCATGTAATGACATGCCCGTGGGATTTGGATATCACTAGAGTTCCTGCAAAAGTTGCTCACAGTCTCTCCTGGGCATGCTTTACAAAATGCACCACTGCCCATTACTTTCCCTCAGGAGCTTGAGGTGGAAGCCATTCTCTTTATGGAGTCCACACACAGCATTTCATTAAATCCTGTGTGGAGCCAGCCTCGGGGATATGGCCACATAATTCATTTGGAAGTACACTGTCTCCTCGATCCATTCCCAGGTGTTTCTGAATAACCTTTTGGCTTTCTTGCATCCAGGGGATGCTTTCCATCACATTTCTTTCATGTGGCAGTGGCACATAGTGGTGCCTCATTTTCTATTTCCAATCCTTGCGTTTCCCTTCATGCTATTTCAGCTATTAGGCTAATAGAAAAATGTTACAAGCCAGCAATCTTAAGTGAGCATTAAAGCCCAGGAAAGTCTTTAAAACCATCTGCAGGGAGAAGAACGTAGCCTATTTTTATTTTAAAATACTTTTGTAACAGCTGGTGTGATCATTCAAATAAGATTGTATTTAATTTCTGATGCACCATTTATCTTGTGTAATTTTTAAACAACCTTGGTAATTATATTTACCTGTGAGTCTGAACGACCACCAGATGGAGCTCTCATTATAAACGGCAAACATGACAAGCAGAGTAGTTCTGGGGAAGCTGATTTGAAACTATAGCTTACCAATGGGGTGACGACCCATCCTGCATTTTTTGGGACAGTCCCAAAATTGGAAGCTTTGCCCAGCGTCCATGTCATAAGCAGTGTCCTGCATTTCAATTTTGTATACTTTACCATGAAATTACAATACCACAAAAAAATAAATAATTTGCAAACTGGGATTTGCGGAGTTGTAATGTTATAGCTTAGTGGTTCTTTACTCTCGCCCTCGAGGTCCACTTTCCAGAGTTTTGCTCCAACCCTAATCAAACCCACCTGAAGATGCTAATCAAGGTCTTCAGGCTTACTAGGGCTGCGTCCAAAATTTAGCCAGCTAAACTTGTCGCCTCGCAGCCTTATCAGGCAATTACTTTGTTGGTAGTACCTCACAAAACAGATTTCATACAGACTTCTGAGGCAGTGTGGTTTAATGATCAACAGCAAAATAAAGTGAGCTTTGGTGATATCTAAGCAAATATTTAATAACTACAATAGTAATATTTCTCTCAAAAAATGATGTCTCCTGAGATACCTTAATCTGATCGATTTTGAATCCTGTGCTTTCCATTCACTGACAGTTGAGCTAATAAAGATGGCGCCTGAAAGTTGCGGTTGGTGGTCAGTTTGTGTGTACAAGTTAATCGTTTTCCACTTTTAATGTAATTTCTAGCATGAAATTACTATTGTAGTAAATAAATATTTGCTTAGTTATCACCAAGGCTCGCTCTATTTTGCTGAAGATCATTAAACTGTGAACCTTATCAAAACTGAACTTGCTACATCTGCCAGGACTTCTAGACACACAGGGAAGGCTCAATTTATAAAGCAAAATAAAATGGACCCAAAATTGCCTGCCGAATATTATAGGTTGTATTTTTAAATGGAATGAATATTTTGGAAGTGAAATCTGAAAGGTGAATATGAATTATTTAATTTTTAATAATGAAAATGCGTGAAATGTTTTGAATTGAAATATTCACAGCTTAAATATATACCACTGTTGAATTTCAGCCCATAAAAATGCAAGCACGATTAATGCAATGCATATTTTTTCAAGTAGGGCAATTCAACAAGCTTTTTTGTTTAAAAAAAAATTGCCATTATTTTACTTCCATAGATCCGACAAAAACAGGCTACAAGTTCAAGATTCACTGAATCTGGTAAAACGTATGTAATCTCTGTACAGTCTAACCTAGTGACTGCTTATTTATGTTGAGTGGACTGAATATGTTCCGTGTTATATCACTCGAACCTGGGCAAATTTTGAGTGCCCTGTAAAGAGCAATAACCAGGTGTTCACCCTACTTGTCTGATTTAAAGTAGTAGAAAAGGTTTGAACAACTGAAAGCTTAATGGTTATGTATTTAAGACTCTTAAGAAAGAGTTACTGACATCGATCCCACTCCATCAGCACTGTACCCTGAGCATGGTACTTACTCAGGGAGACAATAGCTGAAAATGCTGCTATAGTCACTTTGAATAGAAAGCAATTGGTATCTAAATGGCAGAGAAGTAGCAAGTGCACAGACTCTACTTATTTTCTTAAAGTGTTTAATTGAGTCATTCATAGGTTTCCTTTCATATTCCAGACTTGATCTTAGTGAAATGCTGTAGGCTACACCTTATTTTTGAAGTCGGTATAAAAGAAAATTTGGCTATTTTCTAAATGGATCTTGTTCATCCTATTTTGAGCAATTACCCCATGCATTTAAAACAAAATGTTTTACGCTTGTAACTTTTAACGTTTGCATGTTGTTGTCATGAAAAATCCCTCACAATCAAGTCCCCACAAGTTAAACTAAGTACACACAAACAACTTTAATTTAAAATATATATGTAATTGCTTACTTTATAGTGCATAATAGAGGTCGACCAATTGATCGGTTTTGCCGATTAATCGGCACCGATAACCAATTGCTGGAACAATTGGTTTTCGGCAAAAGTCCATAACGATAGTTTTTCCATGTTGCGTCTGTTGCTGGAGTGGCTGAGAAGGGTCCACTGTCATTATAAAGTACAAGAGCGGCCTCTAGAGGCGAAGTAAAAACTATCACTGATGCCTTGTGGAGTTTGTTTTGACACATGAGGCTGAAATGGTATGCATACGGTACATGTTTTCATATCATTATAAAGTAATTCATTTGTTTATTCGATGTTGCATTAGTAGAGAAAGATAGCAGTATGTTTGCCGTCATGGCTGAGAGGACGCTAGTATTAGTAATACCTCAAGCGGTTAAAACAATGTGGCAAAAACACATGCAAGTCCGACCTAAATGTTTAATGCCACAATTGTTACCATCTATTTGCAATAGTTAAATCCAGCTGGTCACTTTTATGCATTCATTATGCAGCGAAGTTACATATTTAAAGCTGGTGACGTGAGAAAGCAAATTGATATTCATGCAGCCGAGAGAAACATATTATGAATTCAGAAACTCATTCGATTTCAGGTCTTTCTTATCACTGTAATGGGCATCTTTAAGCATGACTGTCGACCTCTAGTGCATTATAAAACAAATTATACCATGCATTAGTTTCATATCATTTTGCCAAATGATTTGTTATTTCAAAGGTCCTTACGGCCTACTACAACAGCAAAAGACCCAAAACCCAAAATGACACTGACCAAAAAAAAAAAATAGATAGTAAACAATAGGATTAAAACAACAAATTATTAGTACACACACTTGCACAAACGTGTTGTCAGCGCTGCTGACGATTTTATCAGTGAAATTTGAAAACTTAAAAGCTACATGATTTTTCTCATTAGCGAGGTAATAACGGCACTGTTCTTGAAGCAGATAAACTTGCAGTTTTGCTAGAGACACTGCTGAGAGTAACTCTCTCTAATAACTGCATTAGTCTGCTATCAATGGCTCAAGCCTCCGTTACTAGCGCTAAAATGACGTTTTGGAATTGGCGGAGGCGTAGGATGAGATGCGTAAGAAATTAGTCCTACACATGAGCGTTTTAAGGACAAAAACCTGTAAAATATTTTGAAATATAACATCTGAACAATTTCTGGAGGTGTGGTAACCATAGTATAAGTGGAATAATTGACTCCGGTCCCTTGAATTATTAGAAAATAATGCACACCCGAGGTGTAATGGGCATGCATTATTTTATAATAATTTAATGGCCTGTTATCAATTATTCCTTACTTGGACAATGTCTTTTTTCCCTTGATAACTGTTAAGTAAATATTTTTTTAATAACTGACATTTTTGGACATTTAACACTTACGTAATTTGAAGGTGCTGTATGTAATATTGACAGCTAGTGGTTGAAATGGGTCCTGCGATATAGGGTCCTCTCTTGCTAAATATTGGAGAGAGTTGTTTCCCCCACCCCCTCCTCAGACTCAGATTGAGGACACACAACAGAAAAGAGTGCAATTGACAATGGAAGGCGACGAGCCTTACACTGTAAGTTTATCAGCTAAGTAAGGGATAATGTACATCCAGCCGGTTGTTAACTCAGAATAAACACAGACAGGGTGATCATCAGGATTTGTATCCGCCTAAAGGGGTTTATTCTGAGATAACATCCGGCTGGATGTACATTATCCCGCTCATTACATGGCTACTTCCCACATAAGTAAATAATTAGACACAAAATATTGATCTGAGTCGAAATATTTTATTAGGTCTTTAAACGCAAAGCTTTTTGCTAGCGTGGCAAGTTCAAACTAGACGGACATTTAAAGGATACATTAGTCATACCACTTATTACTTTACCACATAAATAATTCTGGGGATAAGAGATATTGATTTGAGATTAATCTGTTTTAAAATCGTACATGTTTGTTATCTTATAATCCAACAGTGTACAAAACAATAGTAGCAAAATGGCAGCAGCTGCTTTTGTATGAAACAAATGAGAGCGAGTCCACGATACTGGATGGCATAATTCCATTTACATTTATGCATTTTGGCAGACGCTTTTATCCAAAGCGACTTACATTGCATTTCAAAGTACACATTTACATTCTTATCAGTTCTTACTTTCCCTGGGAATTAAATAACTGTACACAAAATATTGATTTGATATACATTCTTATCAGTACAGCTATCACCAGAATATACATTCTTATTAGTTCTTGCTTTCCCTGAATAATTAAATAACTACACAAAATATTGATTTGACTGAGTTTTAATATTTTGTTAGCTCACCAAATGCAAAAATTCCAAGAAGAAAAAACGTTCCTAGCAAGTGTATAGCGCTGCTGACTTCAGTAACCCGGATGAGCCTGTGTTATCTGTTTTCAGCGGTTGTTATCTGGGATTGACCAATCAGAATCAAGTATTCCACAGAGCCGTGTAATAATGCGTTTTAATATGCCTCTATCCAAAGAACTCTTTAGATGGATGCCGAGGCATTTTAAGTCTGGTAGAATCTGCAATCTCTGACCCAGTTCGTTTGTTGGCTGGCTTCCATGGCTACAATACACTGTTTTCTCTGCCAACTGGCAACCCGGGATGGCGAAGCACTATTGGGTAAATCGGCATTGGGCGGGATCACACAGACCAAAACAAAAACAGACAGTCCAACACTGAATGCACATTTCAAAGTAGAATAACTGGCTGTAGCATTGTTTTGTGAGAAACTTGTGAAATTAGCATGCTTACTAAATATCTGCAAACAATACCCGTACATAGGCTAATGTTTGCAGATATTTAGTAAGCATGATAGTGTGACAAGACACAAGATTGGGTTCACGAGAATGAGACTTTTGAGAAGATTTTTGCACAGTATTTTTAAGAAATCCTTAATACAATTCATGACTGTAAAAATAGCCTGCAGGTGCAATTTGAAATGTTTTAACTAATCATCTTATAATGAATCTCATTTCAGTTCTACTTTCTGAGTATGAATCATCAAATGCATTGAAAGACGACAATATACAAGCACTGTAAAAGGTTTTGCCACAAACTGACTGGCTTCTCTCCTGTATGATTTCACACAAGTCTCTTCAGACCTTACTGTACATGAGTTATGAGCTTCCAGAACTTCTGATTGAGGCTGTGACGACGTAATTGAACTCCTTTCCACAAATTGAATACAGAAATAACATTTCTTAGTCTTAAGTGCAAACAACAAGTGCAACCATAATCAAAGTACTCTCTCAAAATTCAAAGTGCAAACAGAGACCAGATCTAAGAGGTGGTTACAATTACACAGCCCAGCCTAAGATATGTTTGATATTAGGTGATATTCGAATTCGCGATCGCACATACTGTGTATGGGGAACAGCAGTACTGAGCGCGCATTCTACAAGATAAGACATTTATCTGACGCTTAGGCTCTGTTGTGGAACGAATCATCCGCCATGATCTTGTCAGTTGTGTGATCAGTGAACTGTGATTTCTGCTGCACTGTGCGAGTCTGCAGCTCGTGCTGGGTGAGCAGGGCAGACGTTAAAAATAGTTTACAATTGAAGCAACCGTTATCCAACCGAATATTTTTTTTTTTTAATTCTATAAAAAAAGCAAAACAACAGCAGAGGCAGTGCCGCGGTGGATCACCGTAATGTAAACGTAGCGGTGGCATATTCTATGCTAATTTCACCCTCATGCTCCGTCATGGCGATATCACGAGACAGCTTTTCACCTCGACGAGAAATCTTCACATTTAATATCGCGAAATCTCGTGTCATGAGATATCATCACACCCGTAATATTATGGTATTTTTATTAGGGGTGTAACAATATATCGTGTCACTATATATCGCATACAAAAATGCATAAATATGTATCGTGGATAGTGACAATTTGTACTATGTATAATTCACCCAAAATACTGAAAAAAAAAAGTACTACATTAAACTACTATAATGTTGAACATAATGTATACAGTGGGGAAAAAAAGTATTTAGTCAGCCACCAATTGTGCAAGTTCTCCCACTTAAAAAGATGAGAGAGGCCTGTAATTTTCATCATAGGTACACTTCAACTATGAGAGACAAAATGAGAAGAAAAAAATGCAGAAAAAAAACATTGTAGGATTTTTAATGAATTTATTTGCAAATTATGGTGGAAAATAAGTATTTGGTCACCTACAAACAAGCAAGATTTCTGGCTCTCACAGACCTGTAACTTCTTCTTTAAGAGGCTCCTCTGTCCTCCACTTGTTACCTGTATTAATGGCACCTTTTTGAACTTTTTATCAGTATAAAAGACACATGTCCACAACCTCAAACAGTCACACTCCAAACTCCACTATGGCCAAGACCAAAGAGGTGTCAAAGGACATCAGAAACAAAATTGTAGACCTGCACCAGGCTGGGAAGACTGAATCTGCAATAGGTAAGCAGCTTGGTGTGAAGAAATCAACTGTGGGAGCAATTATTAGGAAATGGAAGACATACAAGACCACTGATAATCTCCCTCGATCTGGGGCTCCACGCAAGATCTCACCCCGTGGGGTCAAAATGATCACAAGAACGGTGAGCAAAAATCCCAGAACCACACGGGGGGACCTAGTGAATGACCTGCAGAGAGCTGGGACCAAAGTAACAAAGGCTACCATCAGTAACACACTACGCCGCCAGGGACTCAAATCCTGCAGTGCCAGACGTGTCCCCCTGCTTAAGCCAGTACATGTCCAGGCCCGTCTGAAGTTTGCTAGAGAGCATTTGTATGATCCAGAAGAGGATTGGGAGAATGTCATATGGTCAGATGAAACCAAAATAGAACTTTTTGGTAAAAACTCAACTCGTCGTGTTTGGAGGAGAAGTTGCATCCAAAAAACACCATACCTACTGTGAAGCATGGGGGTGGAAACATCATGCTTCGGGGCTGTTTTTCTGCAAAGGGACCAGGACGACTGATCTGTGTAAAGGAAAGAATGAATGGGGCCATGTATCGTGAGATTTTGAGTGAAAACCTCCTTCCATCAGCAAGGGCATTGAAGATGAAACGTGGCTGGGTCTTTCAGCATGACAATGATCCCAAACACACCGCCCGGGCAACGAAGGAGTGGCTTCGTAAGAAGCATTTCAAGGTCCTGGAGTGGCCTAGCCAGTCTCCAGATCTCAACCCTATAGAAAATCTTTGGAGGGAGTTGAAAGTCCATGTTGCCCAGCGAGAGCCCCGAAACATCACTGCTCTAGAGGAGATCTGCATGGAGGAATGGGCCAAAATACCAGCAACAGTGTGTGAAAATCTTGTGAAGACTTACAGAAAACATTTGACCTCTGTCATTGCCAACAAAGGATAACAAAGTATTGAGATAAACTTTTGCTATTGACCAAATACTTATTTTCCACCATAATTTGCAAATAAATTCATTAAAAATCCTACAATGTGATTTTCTGGATTTTTTTTTCTCATTTTGTCTCCTCTCATAGTTGAAGTGTACCTATGATGAAAATTACAGGCCTCTCTCATCTTTTTAAGTGGGAGAACTTGCACAATTGGTGGCTGACTAAATACTTTTTTTCCCCACTGTAATAACGCAATGGAGGAATATTTGTGGGTCCTGATAATGGCAAATATCTTGTTACCAGTAAAAAGTGGCCTACATTTTTAGGTCTATATTTGTAATGTATCTAGTCAGTGACAGTTCAAGCATGTTCATCTAAAACAATTCTGTATTTTAAGCTTCAGAATAATTAATATTTTTATTCTGGTCACCATTGTCTTGTGTATTGGGTACCTGCACTAAGTCGAAGCCTATTCATTTCCACCCCCAATGTAATACCAGATTTAGCATTTTAATCAGAATCATTCTTTGTTAACCTTTTACCATAGGTCTTGGAGTATCGCAATAATATTGTATCATAAGTTCAGTATCGTGTATCGAATCGTGACATGAGTGTATCGTTACACCCCTAATTTTTATGCTTTTAGTACAGTAAAAAAAAAATTACATTCAGAACTTTTGAGGATTGTTGTGAACATGTATGCTAAGTACAAATGCGTAGAGCAGGGGTTCTCACCTCTGGCCCTTGAGGGCCATTGTCCTGCAGAGTTGACCTCTGACCTTCATTAAACTCACCTACCTGCAACTTTTTAGTAATCCTGAAGACGTTTGTTCAGATGTGTTTTGATTTTGATTGAACCGAACCAGTGGTATAGCGCAAATCTGCATAAATTCTCTTCCATAGACAAGGAGTCTCTGACACAAATGCCATCCATTCAAACTAGTGAAACCGGTAGAACACCTTGAGAAGCCATAACCGATCAAACCGCAAATAATTATTAGTAAACACCGGAAAATAAGTCTCAAAAGTTATTAAAAAATGCAACTGCTTGTTCATTTATATTTTCTTTACAGCGTACAAATGCAGATGCTGCACATTTATTTGTGCTGTCACAGGATATTTGAATAATGTACTGTGAGCGAACGTGTATAACCATGCAATATACAGCTCTGGAAAAAATTGAGACCACTGCAAAATTATCAGTTTCTCTGGTTTTATTATTTATAGGTATGTGTGGGTAAAATTAACATGTTTGTTTTATTCTATGAACTACTGACAACATTTCTTCCAAATTCCAAATAAAAATATTTTATTTAGAGCATTTATTTGCAGAAAACGACAACTGGTCAAAATATAAAAAAAGATGCAGTGTTGTCAGACCTCGAATAATGAAAAGGAAATAAGTTCATATTTTTAAACAACACAATACTAATGTTTTAACTTAGGAAGAGTTCAGAAAACAAGTAATAAAAACTCTGAGTGTTTTAGCGCAATTTTCTCACCTCATGGGATCACAACACTAAGAGATAGTAAATCTTTTCCTGGATTTTTTTTGTGCGTTCCCGAGATTAGACCTTCCTTAACATAATGCCGAAAACCCGAAGTCTCTTGGTGGTCTGGTTGAGGAGTAGATAGAAGTGCAAGATTGGTGCGCACAGACGCACAGAACAGAAATCATGAGTTAACAAGCGCAATTTTGTCCGGTGGAAAATTGCGCTAAAAATATTTGGTGGAATAACCCTGATTTTCAATCACAGCTTTCATGACTCTTGGCATGCTCTCCACCAGCCTTTCACATTGATGTTGGGTGACTTTTTCAAGCAGCTCGGCTTTGTTTGATGGCTTGTGACCATCCATCTTCCTCTTGATCACTTTCCAGAGGTTTTCAATGGGGTTCAGGTCTGGAGATTGGGCTGGCCATGGCAGGGTCTTGATCTGGTGGTCCTCCATCCACACTTTCATTGACCTGGCTGTGTAGCATGGAGCATTGTCCTGCTGGAAAAACCAATCCTTAGAGTTGGGGAACATTGTCAGAGCAGAAGGAAGCAAGTGTTCTTCCAGGACAACTTTGTACGTGGCTTGACTCATGCGTCCTTTGCAAAGGCAAATATGCCCGATTCCAGCCTTGCTGAAGCACCCCCAGATTATCACCAATCCTCCACCAAATTTCACAGTGGGTGTGAGACACTGTGGCTTGTAGACCTCTCCAGGTATCTGTCTAACCATTAGACAACCAGGTGTTGGACAAAGCTGAAAAGTGATGATCTGGGGGTGCCAGTGTCAAGCCAGACATCTCGCCAGAGATGCCGTAAGCAGCACTTCTGGCACACTTACTAGTTTTTATTCACTTATTCAGTGGACTAGCCTATATTAGTGGAGTAATGAAGAGAATAGTGAATGAGGATAAAGGGTTGATTTCAAATGCAGCCAGTTATACAGCTGCATGATTAATCGTTAAAAGATCGCAATTCGGCTCTGTCTATTAAACCTTTGAAAAGTACGATCGCTACGAACATTCAGATCTGCGTTCTGACCTAGAAAGAGAAGTTGTCATGTATAGGTATAAAACCGCTTCACAAACAGTCTTTTCAACCACACAGTATCATGATTTCTGTTACAAAATCATTTCATCACAGAAGTACTGAGATAAAAGATTATAGATCGGATAAAAACACTGAGCAAATCACCTTTTTTAAAGTAACATGATTACGTCGTTTTGCCACCAGGTTGTGACGAGACTGTTAAAAATTTATTTGTCATTGAATCATTCAATCAAACTGAGTTTTTTAAATAATTCAGATTAACTAAATATTGGAAATATACTAAAGCAATTAACATTTTGTCACAACTTCTAGTAAAACATGTTATATTGGAGAATCGTGATCTCTGTTTGAAAAAAAGAAAAGTGATTCTCAATTCATCCAGAATCGTGCAGCTCTAGCCAGTTATTTATTCCTTTACAAGTATATCAATGTGCGTGGAAGGGAATCTTTAAATAGCACCTCGTATAAAGTACCCGCATCCAGGGCTGGACTGGGACAAAAAATCGGCCCGGGCATTTTGGCCCAGACCGGCCCACTATGATCATAAACACCACCCATCTTTGCACGCCCTTAATTATATGCATACCAACTCCTATTCATTAAAACCACCAATGCCATGTAATGAGTGAGTATAGGAACGAGTGAGAGTTAACAGATGAAATAAGTAAAAATTTGACATTTATTAATACAGTTGAACTATACTACACAGTGGTGAATCCTAAAACAAGCTATAACCTGCATTGGCATAGCAATACAAGTGTTTCTTACAGGACTTTTGTTCAAACTGTGGTGGGTGGACCTCGGTCCTTCTAGGGGTGTTCGGGGGCATGCCCCCCCCCGTGAGAACATTTTGTGCATTTTAATGTTAAATTCATCAATCTGGTGCACTTTGAGAGTTCAAAATTAAAAGCTCCAACCCATATTCAGTGTGCAAATTAAACAAAGAAAAATTCAAACCTCTTTTACAGTGTCTATTTACATTACACCTACTACATAATAATAGTTATAATATTAATCCAATGACAGTAATTGCCATATTTTGTAAAACAAATGCACTAAAAAATAAAGGAAACTTTCATAATTAGTTTTGTACCAATTTCTATACTTGAAAGAGATAAGCACATGATCTTTTATTTTGACGCAAACTGCATCAAGCTTTTATTTTGGCGGAAAACATGGTTTACAAACGCCTCTCATTAGATTTCTAGTGAATTGCGGTAATCGTCAACTATGCAGATGTGGAAATAATTTGTAACTGGGTTATGGGTTCCTTCCTACACTCATGACATAGCCTAAGTGTTTTGAAAGTAGTTCTGCTTACCGCAGGCTCTACAGTTTCTCATCTCTGTCCTGATCCTCCTCACTATCATCATCTGCCACTGGAGCTGATGAAGGAGCTGATGAAGGTCAGAAAACATATTTTGACACATAAAGCGTCTGCTTTAAGGGCCTGGTTCTATTTTTTCACGCTATTTCTCTGCACATTCCTTGCGTTTCTTCTCCATCTTGCTGACTATTTTGACAGATACACACTGACACTGCTGCACGCTCGCTCACTCGTTTAAAGTTGTGATTGGGCCAGCCCAGTGTCAATCAAGAAAAGAGCCAATGGGCCGCTGATCTACGTGTTTCATGTGCTGGTCTGTCAGAAAAAAAAAAACTAACACTGACTTTTTTGGACCAATGCATTACACCGGCACAAACCCAGCGCCGCCAATTAAGCAAAACAAAACCAAACGAATGGGCCGCCGATGTACAAATTGTATGGGCCGTAAAAAAAAAATATATATATATATATATGTATATTATGAGTATGAGATGTATCGGCCGGAAAAGCACGTCGGCCCACCGGGAAAATGCCCGGTATGCCCAATGGCCAGTCCAGCCATGCCCGCATCAAAGTATCACATGAGATCAAGAGATCATTTCGGTGTCATCTCGCCACTCGGTATGTCGTTTTATTGTTTCTCTGTTCGTCGGCCATACAAAGGATTACAGCTGTAGGAATCCCCAAATTTATACATAGACGATAAACATCATGCTAACAAAGTATTAAATTTGTACAAAAATACTTTACAGCTCATAATACCTGTCCATTAGAAATAAAAATACAATATTTCAGGGACATAACTGTGACATTGAATCAAATTCATCGTATACTGAAAATGGACACCCACTATTTTAACTGGCAGTGCTTGACTTCACTAAACGTTTCCACAAATGGAACACAAAAATGAATTTTTTTTTTTCTTCTTTTCACTTGACCAGTGTATTTGCAGTAACACAGTGAAGTGTTGTGACAAATTTAGGTCGAGGTCAAGGGAAGCGTTGCAATGAAAGTGACAACTAACTCTTGAATCAGGCCTTGAGAACCATAATTCAACATGTAGCGTTTATGCATTTGAGAAACATCTCAGTGAGTTGCTCAGTGCATGAGTTTGGGGAATGAACCCGTACCTGAAGGTTTATCTGAAATAGAACAACAAATAAAGACACCTTTTCATCATCGGCAAACTTTCTCCATCAAGTGGGCTTGATGGGGTTTTTGTTCGGTTCAGTAGTTGGACCACAATGTGCCATTTGAAAATAGTGAGTAGACAGGATCTTTGAGCACTGACAAATGAGGGTGACATCACTCAATCAAAAGCACAGTTTCACACAGGTGGGTGAGGCTCTTCATTGCCATTAGCAGCTTACCCATGGCATTTTTTTCTTTACTAACATCATTTTTTTCCAAACAGAGCTACAAATGTGATGTTTAGTGGTCTACCACATACGGTAGGAAAAACCATTCTCATGATTTGACACTCGTTTTTTTTTTTTTTTTTCTCTCTTTAAAAAACAAATTGCGCACCCTTTGGGCTTACACAGTTTGGAAAAAAAATGTCAGATGAGACATAAAACCATAACAGTACCATATACAAATTACCATAATGATTTATAACTATTTAAACATTGGTGTGAGGAATACAAAAGTCTTTTCAGGATTTTTTTTTTTTCTCATGGACATCAACCCCATGCTCGTGTTTTTGTCATAAGTGGGCACTGCAAATTTAAGCAAATGAGATGAATTTTTTCGTTGTAATATTCTCATTTATCACAGACAGCGGAGTAAACAATATCGTTTAAAAAAAAAAAGTCGTTTTCGTTTAGGAGATTGATGTCGGAATAAATAAGCTGTTCTATCCTTTGGGCCAATGATGGATTTCCTCAAAAAGTGGGGCGAGAGTCTGGAGACCGCAGACCTATGGCGGTTACCTAACAAAGTACAAAGAGTTTCCGAACCGAACGACCTTCTCCGTGCCATCAGTCTGTTCCGGTACATGGTCGATAGTGACCTCATGCTAACCAGCCACCGCTCAAAATCACACACATCCCTTATAAATCATCCGCCTCTATTCATAAAAATAGACATCTATCCAATTTCAAGATAAGGTGCCTTTGTGCCACCCTCTCCTTATGAGTGACATAGGATTTGCCGTGAAAAGAGAACCAAAACATGGTGTTTCTCGTGTAGCCAAGCTCTTGTTTTTTTTGGACAGAAGTACTACAAAATAGTTTATTAAAAGGTCTCATGCATTAGGCTATAACCCAAATTCAGTCACAATTGAAAAATGGCTACCGAATTCATTGTGCTGATTATTTTTTTCCCCTACACACAGCTTTATCCTCTCTTGTTGAACAAGAAAAGGGACCAGCTCTGACCTTGGCATCAGATAGAAGGAAATACACGGACATACACTATACACACACTTGTGTTTCAGTATCACAAAAATAGGAGGGTCGACGGTTGCGTTTCGGATGTGGGACTTTGACAGACTTCGTGGAGGCTTGTGAAATAAAGTCTCGGGACACACACACACACATTCGAACTCACACAAATACGGACGATCACAGAGTGGCCAGTCCGATATTACAAGTAAAAGTCTCAGTGTTGCTTTTATGCATCTTTTGCTTCTTTTTTTTTTTTTTTTGAATTGTCCTTAAAACTATTCTTGTTTATTGGCAATAAAAATCAGGGATGGCACTGTTTCAGGTTTTTTTTTTTTTCACAATTTGGTTTTCCAAGAGGTCAGTGTGGTCTTCGCCGCCTTTTTCACAGGGTAAAAACACACCCAGCGTGTCAGGAAAGGACCTCTCAGTCACGGTGGTTCATGCTCTGACTTAGGAAAGGGACTGGGTGTGTGCTAAAGGACAACAAGCCCCTCGTTTTCCTCCACTAGAGGGAGCCGTTTAGGGAGGGGAGGGTTTGCTTTAGCACCATGAGGAGGAGCGCTCCATTGCAGGCACCTTGGAGGAGTTCTGCTATAAGGTCTTGTTGGGGTCTCTGTCCTCTAGTCCCGCTAGCGTGGAGTTGTGCTGGCCTTGCTCCAGCCCTGCAGCGGGCTGCTCGAGAGGGTCCCCGGAGTCAGTCCAGTTCACAGCCTCGTCATTGGACAACGGGTTCAGTTCTGAGGTCAGCGAGGAAACCGGGTTCCGGCTTATGACTAGATCCAGTTTGTTCCCAGACTCTGCTATGAGAGGAACCACTAAGCAGCAGTCAAAGTCTCTAGTCCGGACGTGGTTTATCTGTGGCACAAAGCAAGAAAAAATTAATCTAATATAGAGGTACAGTTTCTAATGTACTTGGTGTCTTTAGCGGGACTGCATCACAGTGGCTCACCTGTAGCAGTCTGTCGTATGGCTTCAGGCCTCCGATTTCAGCAGGGCCACCTGGACGGATATTGTTAACATAAACCCCCTTCTCCAGGACCCCATCAGACACACTAAACCCAAAGTCTTCAAGGTCTGAGTCCTTCAACAGACTCATCTGGGAATGTGGGAGCAGTTACACACATTAAACCTGCTGTATAACGATAATTGAATCGAGAAATGACCAAAAGACCAGTATTCCCACCTTATGGAGCTCAACTGGGGTAGGTGACATGTCTTTGATCTCCTGCTTCATTCTCCTCATGGAGAAAGCTTTTTTGCCGACGTCGGTGGGCAGGGTGTTGCTGCGGTTTGCCTGTGTGTATTGTGGTTTGTTGCTGCCACGTTCCTGAAAGCTGGCCTGACGGCCCAGATGGCTTCGGGTGGGCGCAGGGTCGTGGTTTAGACTTAAAGAGCTGCCCGACATGATGGTGGCCTACAGGGAAAACCATGAGGAACTGAGCCGAGTACGAGTAAATATAAGTGATGAGAAGGTTATATACAGATAAATGCACTCAAAACACACTTTATAAATAAAGTTTAGTATACACTACCGTTCAAAAGTTTTGGATCAGATATCCTTTCTTTTTTTTTTCTTCTTTTTTTTAAAGAAATGAATTCAGCGAGGATGCATTAAATTGATCAAAAGTGACAGTAAAGACGTTTACAATGTTACAAAAGATTTCCATTTCAAATAAATGCTGTTCTTTTGAACTTTCTTTTCATTAAAGAATCCTGAAAACAAATGTAACGTTTCCACAAAAGTATTAAGCAGCACAGGTGTTTTCAACATTGATAATAATAAGAAATTTTTCTTGAGCACCATAAAGGCACAATGATTTCTGAAGGATCTGGAGTAATGATGCTGAAAATTAAGCTTTGATCATAAGATTTTAAAATATATCGAAATAGAAAAGTTATTTTAAATTGCAGTAATATTTCACAATATTACTTCTTTTGATCAACTGAATGCAGCCTTGGTTAGCATAACACCGTGTCCTAACTACACGCGACGCGGTAAGATTCCAGCGAGAGGCAGTGTGTCTGTCCACACTAGATGGGACTGTGAGACGCCACTACGGCAATCAGATCACAGCCAATCAGAACAGCGTGTGGGCGGAGTCTCGCGGCGAGTGCATAGCACTGGAGAGTAATCTTGACGGCACTCACGAGAAAATGGATAAGTAGCTACATAATCAAATTCACAAATTACACCATTTAAAAAATACATAGGCTACTGAGTTACTAAAACATTTTTGGCAAATAATACACTTGTTTGTTCACAGTTTTAATGTGGACAAAGCTGGGAGCACTAAATGGTATTCAAAGTCACATTTCACGCTTTTAACATTAAATAAAGCACATAAACGGTACCTGAGATTATCATTACCACACTTTGTGTTAGTTGTTCCAGCGCGACGTCGCAGAAAAATAGAAACCGTTTCTAAAATAGAATTGTCGCGAATCTGATTAACATGGAAAATATACCTTTTATCGTGTGTCGCGGCGTCGCGTATAGTTAGGACACGGTGTAAGAGACTTCTTTCAAAAACATTTAAACAAAATCTTACTAAGCCCATACTTTTGAACGGTACTGTATGGAAATTAAATTGACAGTGAAATTAAGTGTACAGTACAAAGGGTGACATTTTAAGCATTTCATTAACAGTTTGTGTTACACTTCCTGTTTAGTGTGTTATAAGAAGCAAAATGCTGATGGACAACGATACACAAACTCTTAGTAACATGCATTTTTACACACTAATGGGCGGTTTGAACCGCTTTGACTTCCACCATGGCAAGCCATGGCAATGATTAAACATAATGAACGGTGGGCATTTTTTAGATGTTTCTTGGAGTCCTTTGAAGATGATCTTCAAAAAGAGCCTGGTTCTGGTTCAGACTTTTACCGGGGACATTACTACACAATACTGAAATATTTTCACAACAAAAGCCTTGCTGCAGCTCTTCCATCATGCTTTGCATGAGCCCACATGCCTTCGTTCTTTCAATCCACCGTCATTTGCTAGTTTGTGTGAATCTCACTCAAACTGCATGGAATGGAGATTCCAGGTTAATGACAGGTGACCACACAGAAAACTCTTCTAAGCCGATGCATTTGTGGTAAGCAGTGTAAAAAAATAATTAAACCAGTGATCAGACATGTAATCATGCACCTTGACATAACATTCGATCAAATCAGCATGTGAAAAATGAAAACGTGTACTTTCCGCACAATGTTTTTCGGGCCGTTCCGAGCTCAATAGTACATTTTACTGACACAAACCAAAGGCAAACACTTTCATCGAATCCAATTGAGGCCAAAGGGTACATTCAGCGTAAAAGGCTTTTGATTTTATCGTGTTTCCACAGACAAGTGGGATGGAAAGTGAAGAGCTTTCAAAGCGATCCCTAACTTACTAAAAGCTTCTCTGCACTGACGTCTACCTGTGGTCTGGGTTTAACTCGAGGTACCTGATAAAGCAAAGGCAAGAAAATCAATCTGCTTTCATGAAATGTTTCAAGGCTAGCCACAAAGCATGTCAAATTCACCATTGTGTGACATGACAGCAGATATTATCTACTGTGACTGAGACCGACAAAAAATAAAATGCAATTAACAGCAGTCTAACGCCATTTTCCAAGAAGTTCTATTTATATATATTTTTTTGTCTTTTATAGTATTTAAAGGGATAGTTCACCCAAAAATAAAAATTCTGCCAATATTTACAGACCCTCATGTTGTTCCAAACCTGTTTGACTTAATTCTTCCACATGAAAAGGGATTTTATGGTAGAACACAGTTAAGATCCAAAAATGACACACAAGAATAATTCCATTCCAAGTCTTCTGAAGCCATACGATAGCTTTGTATGAGGGACCAAAAGTCGACTAGTAAAAACACTATTTGAAATTTGCACTAATGAAATCTGTCACCTGAATGTCACTGTTACTGCTGAACATGTTGTGTGCGAGAATACATGGTGTCGAGGTTGATGAGAGATGCTGCCGTGTACTTTCAGGCAGAGCCAAGTGTGGCAATATTTCGATTCTTATTGGAATATTCAGTTCTCATTAGAGTCGTGGATCCCACAAGATGAGGATCTGCTTTATGGTGGGAAGACCGATATCAGTGTGTCCCTGTGCCGTCAGAGAACATTTTCTTCACAGCAGGCCTTGCTGTTAACAGGCAAAGATTTTCACCACTTGTTTTTCTGAATAACAACATGTGAAACAACAGCAATGTGATCGCCTTAAAATAGACTAGTTTGTTCATTAGTCTAATGACGACAACCTAGTTTTCAAATGGGTTTCCTTGCGAGCTCAGAGTGAGTGCAAATGCTTTGTAAATCGTTATTTTACAAAAACATGTTAGTATTAATGCATATTGTCCATTTATTCAGTCCATTCAGTTCAAAAGAAAAACATAGGTTTTTGAAGTTATCTTTTGAAGAAAATGACTGTTGATGTAATGAGCATTTCCAGTAGTGTTGTTATTGTTAACTAAAACAAACTATCCTTCTTTCAGTAATAAAGCTGAAACAAAATATACATTTTAGATGTAAAAGTTAAACTTAACTTAACTTAATGTTGCCTTGGCAAATATATAAAATAAAATAAGTATGTTGAAGCAGTACTAAAATTACTAAAACTAAAATAGAAATATTCAAACATTTAATTGTAAATATTTTCAAAAGCATTAAAATGAAAACCATTAAGCATTAGAATATAAAAATAAAAGCTAATAAAAAAATATTAAATACTATAATCATTTATAAATAATAATAAAATAACCCATGTTTGCAGTGACTGGATAAAGATTTTGCACTTACAAGAGCAATTTCTGGCCAATGAGCATAACTGCAAAAAATAGTAAATATATTCACCATGATTTAAATAAATAATTCATTTAAATAATGTTAAAGATTTTTTTTTTTCAGGCCTGGAAATTACAGTTTTGAAATTTCCTGGTTTTAAAGTATATTTTAACTTGCATTACTCAAATGAAAATCAACTATTTATTTATTTAAAATAAAAAATCTGGCTGCAAAATTACTCAGTAGGCATATCCCTAACATAATTGTGAAAGAGATTTATGATTTGGAACAACACAATTGTGACTAAATGAAGACAGAATCCGGGTGAACGACACCTTTAACACGTCATAATGCGTTTTGAATGCACCCCCAGGATCTGAAGTGGATGCCAATAGTGGTTGTCTGTGAATCCCCCCCCCCACCCCCTTTCAAGCAGGCCCCCAGCAAGAGACACTGAGCCCATTAGCACGACGAGAGCACTTGGGTGCCAGCGCTACAAGCAAAGAGGAAGCCCAAAGGAAAGAAAGGGGTACCAAGATGGCCAGGTTTCTCTTATTCAGAAGCCTGTCTGGCTTGTCCTGGAAAAAGAAGGAGCTGTTACACAAAACAAGGGGTTGGTACTGCATGCTACTGAAAAAAGATTGTGTAGGGGGGGTTGATGAATGGAAAGAGCTAAAGGGTGAACGTGGGGAGAGGGAAATGGACACAAACGGATGGCATTTTTCTTCCCAAGTTACCTCAAGTTCTCGCAAGATCCCGGATTGGCCGCACGTCTCCAGGTCTTCGAGCGCTTGGGACCAGAAGTTCTCTTCCTGGTCTGGCTCCGTCCCATCGTGCCCCACTGTAAACCTGTTTGAAACACAATGGGACGTTTTAACCGCCTAGTACGTGAAAACTACGGCGGCCAATGAGCAGGCAGGTGTAACAGTGATGAACGCAGGGGACGACCAATGATCTGTGCAGGCTATGGTGGGGCTCTTGAAGAGAGAGACATACAGACACACCGCGTGCGGTCGGACACACTGTGATAGGCGGTGATGTCCTTGGTGGATTGTGGGGCTTTGGGTTATGAAGTGAAAGGGCCGGATTGGTTTGGGGAAGCAGTGCAGGTTAACAGGCACACAGCACTGAACCTCACCTGCTGTCTGAGATTAAACCGGTGGGGAGCGTGGATGCCCTGTAATGGGAGATCAGCTTCAATCAATAACACAAACGGCATGGTATAGAGTCAAACCAGATCACTCAGTCTGTCACTTTTTAACAGCGGTGTTTTAGCTTTTACATCCTGTACAAAACACATTTTGAGCGCCTTCATCTAAAAAGCATTTCACCACCACTCTCAAACGACAAAGAAAAATGTGTTGGAGTAGATGGGGGAAGTTTTGCACTGTACAGATTTAAATACAGAATGCTGACAATGTGAAAAGACTGAATACATGAAAGTACAGGTCGTTTCTTCTTCTCAGAGCATTTATTTGTATTCTGTATTGCTAGAGTAGGCCATATGAGATTTAGACATGTTTTCCAGATGATTTGTTATAGTTCCTAAAATTGACAAACATGAAATGGCATTCACAACCCATTTTTCTCCCATCCATAATTTAACACGTGTAAAAAACATGAGTGAAACAAAAAATAGAGGCACTGCAACTACTAAAAAAGTAGAAAAAAAGAAAATATAATGAATTATATATATTTTTTGAATATAATTATCTCCCAAAAATTTTGGTAATATCATTATATTTTAAAATGAATTATTATTTTTTGTTTTGCCATTGTGGTAATCCTAACATGGTTAGTACCCACTCGTCTGCTATTTAGCCAATCAATTACAACTACTGGATGAAGGTTATGCCAGATAATTAATATTCATGAGCCAGGCTGATTTATAATGTGTCCACTTTTCAGGTAATTCCTACACCCCTGATTTTGAACTGGATTGTGGAAAAATTGGCACAATAAGACCCCGGATGTGTATTAAGAAACCAAGTAAATTAGGTCAACTTTGATGTCAGCTTTAAGGCAGCGCACAGTCACCATTAAATGGAAACTGTACAATCCTGAGACAAAACCTCAAAGGGTGATCATAACTCTAGTGTCAGCTAAATACTTTAAAAAGGCCTTCTTTCTTCCTAAGAGCCGCTGGCTTCATTGCTGCACACAGGGGCCCTTTAAGCTTTTGATCTACAGCACAATGAATCTGAATTACAAATATTCAACAGCACGAGCTAACAAAGAATAAAGTAGAATCACCCCAAAAACGATCGATCAAAGCTCCAGTAACAGCCTTTTTGACAATACAATGTGCTGCAAATGTACCGCACAGCTGAGTTAATATTATGACAGAGTCACATTTTAGGTTGAAACAAAGACTATTTCACACAGAGGACACACTTAATGTGAACATTAAAGTCAGTTCACTTCTTAAAAATTGTACTGATGGTCTCCTCTGAGACTCTTTAGAATTTTATGAATTTGAGAAGTCAACAAAACATTAAGCAGCATTGCCTGCCTTCACACAATACCTTTCTGTACAGGCTGGCACTAAACTAGTCCATGATTCAATGGATATTGACACTTCAGTACTTCATTTCTAGGGAAATAGAGGTAATAACTTTCATGGAATATTAATGTCTTCAATGACAGAAAAGTTTAATCTATTTCACTCTATTTTCAAGTCTTGTGTACTTTGCTAATGTAGTATAAAATCCTTGTGTACTTTGCTAATGCAGAATAAAATCCATCCAATGAATTCAAGACATCACATTAACCATCTAATAAACCTGGCGGCCTTAATATATACTTAATATTTCACCCCAAAATGAAAATTCTCTCATTATTTTCCCATTATTGTATGTTATTCCAAACCTGTATGATTAGTTTCTCCCCTTACAGAAAATAATATTCCATGAAAAAAAATAACAGCACATGGTTTTGGATCGACTTGAGGTTGAGCACATAGTGAACTATTCCTACAAAATGAGGATTCGTCATATATGCTGCAATGTGAATTTAAATGACTGAGCATAGTTTACAGGCAGTATGTTGACGTACCCGCTAGCGCTTGGCCTGTCCCACTCATCCACACCGAGCCCGAAGTCTGGCAGGATGTTGTTCCTCTGCCGGCTGCTGTTGACCGGGGAGAGGCTGCCCCGGCTGGGCTTGGCATTCCTCCACTCATGGCTGTGGAAACTGTAGCCCGATGCCTGGAAACCCGTGGGAGCTAAAACAAACACACACAACCAGAGTCCAAAATTTACTTTTTTTTGCCACTTTTGCCAATAGCGGGTGAATTGAGAAAATGTACTATTCATAAATATTTCTAACATGCCTTGAAATTGTATTTTGTATGTTTATTATCAAAATAATAATAATAAACGTAGTTTGGATAAAATAGCTAAATGATTCCATTGAAACAAAACAAAAAACATTATTATTAATGATAATGGTAACATTAAGGTTCCATTTATTAACCTTAGCTAACATTTATTAGTGTTAATTTCATAATTTACTAATGCATTATTAAAATCAAAAGTTGTATCTGTTAATGCACTGTGAACTAACGAGCAAACAATTAACAGTTGTATTTTTACTAGCATTAACAAAGATTAATAAATCATGTAAAAAAAAATATTGTTCATTGTATTGTGCATTAATGCGTTAACTAATGGGAACCTTATTGTAAAGTGTTACCATGATGATGATAACATTAACAACAAAAAAAAATGCTAAATTCAGTTTAGATAAAATACCTAAATCCATTGAAAAAAAAACTATTATTATTATAACTACAACTACGAGATAGTTTAGCTAAATTCAAGGTAAATGATTGCATTGAAATAAAAATAACCAACATAGTATATAATTACTATAAATAAATAAATGTTAATTGACAAAATGCATTTTTGTTCCTGCTACAGTTACAAGCCAACTGGTGAGGTCACAACGTTACTCGCTTTTGGCAAGTGTTATTGTACCCTGCGCACAACATTAGCCTGCTGATATGAGGGGGGGGAATCAATTTGACTGTAAATGAGAGAGAAAAAAGCAGTGGCAATAAACATTTCCCAGAAGAAAGAGTACATTTCTGCATTACGCTGCACTCTCACACAACACCGGCGCTGGAGCTCCTGGATGCACGGGTTCCCAGGCTCCGCTCATTAATCTGGCTCAAGACTGCTGGAGGGCAGGGTGAGGACTATTGGGAGAGTGGAGAACAACATGCTAGCTGTGTTCACACACTCATCTCCGGAGGGAGTCACGCCATTGTGTTTTATACGCTTTGGTCTGATTCTCCCTCGGCGACCACCGCAAAAGCGCTTGCATAGCCTCAGGGTTTTAAGATTCACCAGCAACTCAATAAGGATTAACTGCTTGTGATTTGTTCACCCCTCAGGGCTCGAGAAGGTGGATGAATCCTTAATGAGACTCTCGATAGATATTTTAGAGTTATGTCCCTTTTTCAAGGAAAGAAGTTTTGGAAATGCTGAATGATGATGCATGAATTAATATCCCTCTAAACTGCACATGCGCAGCTGCATGCTAATGATGTTGCTCATACGCACTGTGCAGAAAAAGACAAACAAAACCAGCAACGATGTCTTGAAACAGAGTTAAAATGGTCCACTGATTTTTCAGTATGGAATAGAAGCTGTGAGAAATCTTGTGCATGGTAAAGTGCACAATGCTAATTAATGCGCAAGGCAAGGAAACAGTGCAGAGGAGGTCATAGTGGCACCAAACGTCAAAAATAATGACCGTTATACAGCATGTTATTTTAGATTATAATATTGCATTGTTATTTTTATGCCTTGCTTTCTAAAGGTCCCAACAAATAAGACAGACAAAACAGGTTCTTTTGAAAAAACGAGAGAAAACTAACTCGTGAACTCTATACCAGTAATTCTCGTCAATTTTGTTAATTGTACAAAAGTCAATGATTTATTAACAATACCACTAACTACAAACTGTAGGAAGAGTACAAAATATGCCAAATAAATCAAATGGGTATAATAGAAAAATTGAATACATAAACTACGTTTAGTGCATTCTGGGATAAAATAAATAAATAAAAGAAAAAATATTTATAAATATTTAAAATAATATTTTAGAAAAATAAATTACATAAATATTTGTATATATTATTGTATATTACATAATAATAATAATATATTATTATTACATATTATTACATTAATAATTATTATTATTATAAATATTACATAATATCCATTTATATATACACATACAATTATTATTATTAACTTATTAACATAAATTCTTGCTAAATAGTGACACGTGTGTCTGGTAAGTCTTTCTGCTTAGCCCAACAGGAATGTTTTACTCTGCAAGATTGAATATTGCATGCAGGTAGACTATTAATCTTATTAGACGCAAGACACATGATTTCTTTAACTTTTCATTCCAGGTATCAAGTTCAGAGTCAGCTTTTGCCTTATCTCCGGATACAGCTGTTTACTAGTTGAATCCCATACGGGCCAATAGATTGCCAGCTACCTTGAATTTATGCTCCTTCCACATCATCCATAATTTAAGGGCCAGATTGCTGCTCCCTGCAAATGGTTTCTGAATCTCTGCAACCATCTGAGATTCATTTATGTATGGAGCCCTGAGAGAAAGAGTAGCGCTGCCTGAGGGAAGGAGAGCAACCATATGAACCTGTTAACATGAGCGGAAAGTGTCTTTCCACCCCATCAGAGCGAGGGACATGCGAAATAACATAAGATGAAAGGTGGTTTTGAGGAGGTGTATGTCAGCAGCACTGGGATGAATTAATAATCTCTATAAATAAAAAATGACAGATGACATTCAGATATTAATGGGAATTAGGAAGAAAGTTTCGCTCACTGACAGATGGTAATTTATTTAGATTCAGATTATATTTGTAACTACATTCGCATTTCCAAAAGTACACTGTCTTTCCACCCCATCAGAGCGAGGGACATGCGAAATAACATAAGATGAAAGGTGGTTTTGAGGAGGTGTATGTCAGCAGCACTGGGATGAATTAATAATCTCTATAAATAAAAAAATGACAGATGACATTCAGATATTAATGGGAATTAGGAAGAAAGTTTCGCTCACTGACAGATGGTAATTTATTTAGATTCAGATTATATTTGTAACTGCATTCGCATTTCCAAAAGTACACTGTAAAAAATTATGAGATATGTAAGAATATAACAATAAGTTATGACAACATATGTTTTTACATTTGCTTTAACTCATCAAAACAAGTAAAGCAATTCAACTCATTTTTAATTTTAATGTAATTTAAGTTGAAATGACTTAAACATCCAAGTTGATTGTACTTAAAAATGTAAGGCACATTCAAGGTTTTGTCCAGCCAATTTCTGAGAATTTAGTACGTTTTCATCAACTTACAGGTTCTAATAGTTTACCATAGCTATATTTGGACGCTCAGTTTTTTCATTTGGCCAAAATCTCATGGTATTAAAGATGGAGTGCTGTTTAAGACAGTATTGGCCTTGACTCGACAACAAATACTAGACTAAGATGGTCTTCTTAAACCTAGTGGACCATTAACATATTGTTTTTTCAGCAACTATTTTCATTAATATACATGAGCGTGGGAGTAATGCCCATATGTATTATTCATATATGAATAGAAACCATTTCTCTGAATTAAACATTGAAATGTGTGATGTGCCTACTTGGCATTCTCGATTCAAGCAAAGATTGCGATTAGTTTAGACCAGGAGGCCTCAGTGTCAGGAGAGCTGACTGCAATTCAAGCCCATTACTGGCGAGTTATCCAAATGGCTATGTGTATCCCAGCGCTCATTAGGACTCATTTTCCACTTAATAAAATAATACATTTTTCCATATCACTGTACAACCAGCTGGCCTAATAAAAGACACATATCCCAATGCAGATTACTTGAAATAATTACTTGAGTAAATACATATCTGCTGGTCCAAAGAGAATGGAAAACTCAATTAAACCTCACAGTAAACACCCCCACCCCCCCACCCCCCGCACCGTGCTGCGCCGCATAAATCAAATTAAATAAATATAAATGATTAAATTGCACAATATAGATTAAAATTTATAAAACAACACAGATAAAAGGAAGGGAAAAAAACATAAATATATAATCAATAAAGGGTTGGGTCAAAGAAAAAGAAATAGTTTAGACCTTACAGAAATGGTAGGTAACAACATGTTCCGGAAACTTTTCAAACAAATGTCGTGCTCTCATTTGCAATTAGAATCTGAAATGCCTGCTGGAACACTCTAAATGGCAGAAGCAATTTACAAAAGTAATTTTGGCCAGAAAATTTCAACAAATGGGACAGTTCATGTCGCTTTGCTGAAATAATGTAGCTCCAATTATATTTTTCCCAGAGGGTACTGGGACTTATTTACTGCAGTAAAACGTATTTAAAAGCTGAAAGATAGAAATGCTAATTGCATTTTGTGAAAAGTACAAAAAAAGTACAAACATTATAACCACTCACACTCAAATTTACCCTGGGTGCTGAAGGTGGCGTCAATGGCAGAACCATCCCAGGATTCCACTGCGCTGTCCACACTGGGGATGGTGGTGGAATAGATGTCTGAGAGTTTTACAGGTTTCTGCCCAGTCTGACCCTCGTCCTCCATATCGCTCAGATCATTCATGCGACCCGTTACCGAGGGCTGCTTCGGGCTTGGCACTGTAGAAAGAACAAAATAAAGACGATGATTGTCTGAGCCCTCGGATCACAGTCAATAGACCAGAGAGATCCAGACTTTACTGGATATTGGGCTCACAAATCAGTGCTCATTTGATCTTTTGCTCTCGGATAAGGAACTTTACTTTGTCTACTGTCAGTCTACAGTATATGATAGATGGAGACAAAACTAATTAGACCTTAGGCTTTAATGACTCACGGCTAGGCAGCTTTATTGCATTTTGGAGCTACAGTAAGATGTACAGTAATGTGGGAGGTAATGTGTGTGAGAAAGAGCGACGAGAAAATAAAAGCAAAGAATATGCCAATCAAAAGTTTGGGAAATATAATAAGAAAAATAATGTTTTAGAAAAATTAGTGTAATTAGTGAAATTAGTGTAATTAGTGAATAACAATTAGTAAATAATTAAAATGATACAAAACATAACTAATTCGGCAATTAAGTAACCAAAAATGTTAAACAAACAAACATAATAAAATATATTTCCTTCACTCCAAATCATGTATTTAAATAAAATAAATAAATACACATTAATAATTATATATTATAATTATAATATTATAATAATATATATTATATTATAATAAATAAATATATACTAATAATTAAAATAAATAAACAAACCAATTAAACACATTCAGGGTATGTTTACACAACAACGATGTACTAAAAACAGACGACAAGTTGTCAAAACGATCCCCGTTCACACGGATCTGTGAAAATGACTAAAAAGGCTGTATTATGCATGTCAGGCCAGTAGTTGGCGATGTCACTTTGTCAAGAAACACCCCGTGAACACATAGTATGTATGCGAGAATATGTAATGCGCATGATGGCACCGTTTTCACAAATTCACGTTTTTTTTGTTTACATGGAGACGGTAAAGGTATCGTTTCCGTGTAAACGAACGGCCAAAAACACCCTTTTTTTGTGAAGATGTTCATAGGCACCCATTTATATCTGTACACAAAACTAACTTGTGCATTTTAGCATAAGCCTTTGGCTTCGAAGGTTTTAAGGATCACGAGAAGTGTGTTCAGACATTTGACTTGTAGTGTACATATAAAAAAGCCATTTGGCCGTAAGCTTGCATGTCAGCACTCACATTCTCCCTGCTTCTTGATCTTAAGTGTGACGGACTCTCCAGCCATCTGCAGCAGGTGGATGGCCTCACTGAGAGGTTTGCCCTTCAAACTGTTGCTGTTAATGGCCAGTATGCGGTCACCAATGTGGATGGCACCAGTCCTGTGGAAACAAGAGCACAGCAACTCAGCTGCAATGCATCATTTCAAATGCCCTTGTTTTTTCTTGTTGAAAACATGCATTCATTCAAATTAACTAGGGCTGTCCATAGATTAAAATGTTTAATTGGGATTAATGTCTACAGCAACACATTAACATATTCAAGTACTTTCTGAGAAAAGGAAACATTCCTCTCTCTCTCTCTCTCTCTCTCTCTCTCTCTATATATATATATAGACCTAACATTGTTTTATACAATGACAATAAAGTACTTCACTTCACTATATATAATAATAATTATATAATTATCATTCAAATGATATAATATAGTTTTATTTATAATATATATTTTTATATAAGCACCTATTATGCCCTTTTTATAAAGTCTTGATTTTGTTTTTGGTGTCTACTAGAATAGGTTTTCATGCTTGAATTAAAAAAAGTTCAACACTGTTCAGTTTCTGTCTCTATGAAGCCTCTCCTTCCGAAAAGCACAATGTGCTCTGATTGGTCGGCTCAACCAATGTTTTGCAACCTTTCAACCATTTTGAGTGTTTCATAAAAGTGTCACATAGCGCACAATATCATTCTGTTAAGCGCGCACTGCAGTTTTGTCATCTGCCGATTAAATGTTTGAACTCTTAAAGCAGAATGGATTCTGATTGGCTGTCAATGTGTTTATCATTCATCAGCTAGAAAAAAAATCGGTTCTTTCTTTGTGCCGTTATTGTTAAAGTATAGTTGTGGTGTTAACTCCGTCCTGTTGGAGTGGACTTTGCTTTATAATTTTGCAGACCTTTTTCTTGCTCAAACAGCAACATCACACACTAATGAAAGTTCAAATGTAAAAAAGCACGCTAGTTCCTTTTTAAGATATCACACACTTTATCTCTCTCTATATACATGTATATTTAACTTAAGTGTGATATTTCATAACTGTTGACAGGCTTGAAAGCATGAACAGAGCCGTACCTCTCGGCCAGGCCGCCTTTAGTGAGGCTGGAGATGATGATGGGGTCGAAGGGCTCCTCGGTGCCCGAGATTGTGATGCCCAGCGGCCCGCCGTAGCGTTTCAGCTCCACCGTGTAAATGATGGCGCCGGAGGTCTCCTGCTCGTCTGCAACACAGGCCAACAGCACACGGGCGTCCCTATCAACACTGCCATCACGTAGGATACCTCACAGAGGGGCAGAGAGCAGAGCGAAGACACCCCTCACAACACCGGACAGAGAGAGGAGGTAAGGAGGAATTGACCAGAAAATAAAGAGAAAACATGAGGGAAGAGGAACCCAAAGGAAACAAATAGAAATGGGATAAAAATACTAGGGTTGTCAATTTAACATGCAATTGAACATTCGCCAAGTCCTGTCCGAAAAAAAAAAAAAAAAATCCATTTACTGACCAGTCCTACCTTTGCAACTGTTGTAATCTGACATTTTTTCCAACTACATAATGTTTGGATTGAATATAATTTGCACTGCAAAAAATAAAAACAGAAAATGCACTGGTAATTTTCTGCCAGGACATTATCCAGTAATTTTACAACAATTTTCAAAATACAGGTAAAACACCTGGAAAAAAAACAATACGGAAAATTCTTACACAGTACATTGTGCCGCAATGCGCCCTATTTTTACAGTGAATCTGCACATTATGTAATCAATTCCATTACAATTGCTAATTCATTGACAACACCCCAAAAAACAACCTAACTAAAAGTAAAAGTGATGTCTGATTATGCTCACAAAAAGTAATAAACTGGAGGAATGAAAAAAGCAGGAAGAATGGGAAAGGAAGTAAAGGCAATTCAAGAGAAGAATGATGGAAGATAATGGAAGTGGTGCATCCATAAAAAAAAAAAAAAAAAAATGAGAGAGAAAATACAAGTGAGTGGCAAAATGGAGATATTCACATGCATAATACGAAAAAATGGGATATCGGCTCTGTGATCCATTTCAGAAATGGATACTACACCTTACCTCTACAAATCATACATTTTATCATCCAAAGGAGAACTAAGCCTCCATAGCCTGGACCCCCAATGCATTACAGATATCAGACATTTCCTTTTTTCCCCAAAGTGACTTAATGCATTCAAGCTGTATATTATATGTGTGTCCTCAGGGGATTCTCTGTGCTAGTTGCTTTACCAGCTGAGAAACAAGAATCATAATGTAAATTAATTATAAGACTGAACTCGTTTTGTATGCACTCAAGTGCAGATGTGGCTATAGCAACACCAAAATCCACTTGAAAGTGTTTTATAAAATATTTGTGGCGCTGATTCATAATGCTCAACATCAATTAAGAGGTCTACCTGCCGTTTTGACATGACTACACCGAGAAGGGAATGCACTAAAGAAAAAAATAGAGGAAATTCTCGCAGATCCTCAGGGCAATCGTTGTCATCTCCCACTCGCATCCACGTCCTAATGAAGCGCTGATCACTGTCAGATCACAGCCGCTCTAGTTTTGTGTTTGTGTGTCTGCGCTGGGGGTCTGGGGATGTTCGTTAACACGAGGTCGACTCGTTACGCCTTCGTTTTTTTTCCACGATGGACTAATGGAGAGATGGGAGGGAAATTACCCCTATTTAGCATGCCAGTTAGCACGACCTCTCTCAGACTGATGATTTGTTGTCACAGAAAAAAGGGGTTGTGAAAAATGAATGTCGACCTTAATGTTCCCAGCGAGAAAGATCTAAACGAGCCTCCAGCATTGGGCGAGGATCTGAAACACACGAGGTGCCATTTCACGGACACAGTGGACGTCCTGGATGAAATATAAATGTGATTCGCAGGTCTGCTTTGTAGTACGAAAGCAGAGGATTGTGGGTAAATGCTTTTGAGGCGCTGGATGAGGGCTCCAAGGGTTTCTAATCGGATAATTGAACCAAACGAGCATTAAATTGAAACGATTAAACCTAATTTTCTTCAGTGCGCACAATGCTAATAGTGTTAAGGGTGAATTGTGAGGTTATGGAAGCGAGGAGAGATGTGTATGTTGTTGTAGCCCAAGAGAAGCAGTGAAAGGTTTACCAGAAGGTCCTTTGGAGATAATAAAGATCTCACTGTGACATTTCTGACAGCAGAGCCACTTCTGTACCTCACAAATCTATACCTCAACTTACAGTATAGGCAAGTTGTATGTATATAACAAAAAAGTAATTCGGGTTTGGAACAAGATTTTCTTTTTTTACTGCGCTATCCCTTTAAACGGTTACAAAATCACCAAGCAATATAACTAGGCAACAAGGAGGGGTGATATATTGAATAGTCAAATACATTCATAAACTTTGATTAATTTATACTGTGAATGAACACGTGCATTAACAGGTTTGACCCAAAAATGAGTAGCATTAGCAGGCTATCTGATCTCGATATCTTGGCTCCTTGTAAATTTAAACTTTTATGTTCAATGTTCATTTTCTGACTGTCAGTAATCTTTCTAAAGTACTATTCATTTATTTATGTGTAAAACCCTAACCTTTAAGAAACACTGTGCATATCACGATTTTAAAGTGTTTTTAACTCTCCATTAAGTTCTCTAAAGAGCGTGTCATTATACTAATTTCCCGATCTATCCTTGTCTTGTGATTTGCAAACATCACATTGAAAAGACATCGCTGATTTAAACTTCAGCAAAAAAAAAAAAAAAAATGCATTTGGTAAGATCGATTCATTTTCTGTGATTCATTTGAAGTGGTCCTTTTCAATTAATAAATTCATTCATTTGATTCAACAATTCAAGTCAATTAATCAATAATGTACAGTGGGGAAAAAAAGTATTTAGTCAGCCACCAATTGTGCAAGTTCTCCCACTTAAAAAGATGAGAGAGGCCTGTAATTTTCATCATAGGTACACTTCAACTATGAGAGACAAAATGAGAAATAAAATGCAGAAAAAAACATTGTAGGATTTTTAATTAATTTATTTGCAAATTATGGTGGAAAATAAGTATTTGGTCACCTACAAACAAGCAAGATTTCTGGCTCTCACAGACCTGTAACTTCTTCTTTAAGAGGCTCCTCTGTCCTCCACTTGTTACCTGTATTAATGGCACCTTTTTGAACTCGTTATCAGTATAAAAGACACATGTCCACAACCTCAAACAGTCACACTCCAAACTCCACTATGGCCAAGACCAAAGAGGTGTCAAAGGACATCAGAAACAAAATTGTAGACCTGCACCAGGCTGGGAAGACTGAATCTGCAATAGGTAAGCAGCTTGGTGTGAAGAAATCAACTGTGGGAGCAATTATTAGGAAATGGAAGACATACAAGACCACTGATAAAATCCCTCGATCTGGGGCTCCACGCAAGATCTCACCCCGTGGGGTCAAAATGATCACAAGAACGGTGAGCAAAAATCCCAGAACCACACGGGGGGACCTAGTGAATGACCTGCAGAGAGCTGGGACCAAAGTAACAAAGGCTACCATCAGTAACACACTACGCCGCCAGGGACTCAAATCCTGCAGTGCAGACGTATCCTCCTGCTTAAGCCAGTACATGTCCAGGCCCGTCTGAAGTTTGCTAGAGAGCATTTGGATGATCCAGAAGAGGATTGGGAGAATGTCATATGGTCAGATGAAACCAAAATAGAACTTTTTGGTAAAAACTCAACTCGTCGTGTTTGGAGGAGAAGTTGCATCCAAAAAACACCATACCTACTGTGAAGCATGGGGGTGGAAACATCATGCTTCGGGGCTGTTTTTCTGCAAAGGGACCAGGACGACTGATCTGTGTAAAGGAAAGAATGAATGGGGCCATGTATCATGAGATTTTGAGTGAAAACCTCCTTCCATCAGCAAGGGCATTGAAGATGAAACGTGGCTGGGTCTTTCAGCATGACAATGATCCCAAACACACCGCCCGGGCAACGAAGGAGTGGCTTCGTAAGAAGCATTTCAAGGTCCTGGAGTGGCCTAGCCAGTCTCCAGATCTCAACCCAATAGAGAATCTTTGGAGGGAGTTGAAAGTCCATGTTGCCCAGTGACAGCCCCGAAACATCACTGCTCTAGAGGAGATCTGCATGGAGGAATGGGCCAAAATACCAGCAACAGTGTGTGAAAACCTTGTGAAGACTTACAGAAAACGTTTGACCTCTGTCATTGCCAACAAAGGATATATAACAAAGTATTGAGATGAACTTTTGTTATTGACCAAATACTTATTTTCCACCATAATTTGCAAATAAATTCATTAAAAATCCTACAATGTGATTTTCTGGATTTTTTTTCTCATTTTGTCTCTCATAGTTGAAGTGTACCTATGATGAAAATTACAGGCCTCTCTCATCTTTTTAAGTGGGAGAACTTGCACAATTGGTGGCTGACTAGATACTTTTTTTCCCCACTGTAAATGAAATCCATGCTGGCATTTTTCCTTAAAATGAAAAAAGCCTTAAAATATTCATATATATATAAGTGTGTGTGTGTGTGTGTCTGTGTGTGTGTGAACATATATGTACACACAAGTATATTATGTATACACAAATATATTATATAAACAGATTTTCATGTTAAATGAGATTGATCGCGAATGAACTATTGAATTATATGGTCATTTATGAACATATATGATACATATCTGTATTATGTATGTAAGGGATTCACGGCTAATAATGCTGCCATGTTTTCTCTTATCTTGTCCTTTTTCTGTCCTTGCCGTATCTGGTTGAAACCATATTACATTAGAATAGGTTAATCAGTCAGGTCTTAATAGCTTATTCTTTATCTTGATCCTGGCCAAAATACGTTCGCATTAGAAGTCTTTGCTGATGTATTCTGTCCTTGCATGGGGATTTTTAGTGTAAATGTGTGTCCTTGTGGAGTGTGTAGTTGCAGAGGCTCAGAGGTACCTGAGTTGTCCTCGTCCTTGCGGATCTTGAGTTTAACCAGGTCTTCGCACTGCTGCAGGATTTGAACAGCGTCCTCCATGGAGCAGTTGTCCAGACGGATGTTGTCTATTGCCAGAAGCTTATCCCCCAGCTCCAGGGTGCCCGTTCTTTGAAGGAGTACACGGAAAAAAAACGTTACAAGCTTTTTGCAGAAGCACAACCAATGTAACATTTCCTCTGCCATACAGCAAATCTCCATTTCGTCTTGCAATATTTTGAAGGAAAGGTTATTTTCTCCCTCATGCAGACATTTACACTCATTTCGTTGTAGTCTAAGCTCACATTCTGCAAGAAAACACATCCATTATTCAGTAGATTGACCATGGTACACAGCAAAGAGCTTCCAGAGGCGCTGAGATAGATCTGAAGCCAAAAAAAGAAAAAAACCTTACGTTTATCGTATTGGTCATAATTGTGTCGTTCCATATTCAGATTAGACATTGAGATGTAATCCTGCCTGAATTCACAATTATTCCACCACTTCTTCATATTAAATGGCTCACTTATTTTTAGGCTCTTTTAATAGAGCTGAAATGGAGGAGAGCAAAATGTGAACAATTGCAAGAGCCAAGGCCATCTAACATAGATGTCTGAACAGAAAGACGAACAGACCTGTATTTAACCACTACACTGTGTACACAGAGATTCATAACCCAATTCTCTCTCCTCCTCGCATAATTATCAGGTAAACATATGTTCTATTATGTAAAAGTAGGGGAAATTAGAGTATATGTGCTGAAAGAGCCTTAATTACTAGGTATACAGCATCCCCCAACAACCCTATCACCATGGAGAATTTATACTTTTTTCAGCTTTGTTAGCCTTAAAAAGTTAGAAATGAAAGTTGAGCTTGAGAAAGGAAAGTATACTATACCATTCAAAAGTTTGAGGTCAGTAAGACTTCTTTTCAAAGAAATTAATAATTCAATATATCAAAAATGCTTTGAAAGCATGACAGTATTTACTGTTAGAAAACATTTCTATTTTTAATAAAAGCTGTTCTTTTGAAATGTATTCATCAAAGAATCCTGAAAAAAGCATTACAGTTTCCAATAAAATAAAGCAGCACAACACTTTTCAACATTAATATTAATTATAAATGTTTATTAAACAGAAAATCTGCATATTTTAATGATTTCCGAAGGATCATGTGACACTGAATACTACTAATGGCTGCTGGAAATTCAGGAATAAAATACTTAATATATTAACAATAAAAACAGTTTTTTTTTTTTTGGAATATTTCACAATTTTACTATTTTTCCATTTTTTTAGCAATTAAATGCAGTCTTGGTGAACATAAGACACTTTCAAATGAATTAAAACCCCAAACTTTTGAAAAGTACCATATCTCGAGCTATGAGTAAAAAGTTATTTTAAAGAGAATAAATCTAAGCTAGTCAAATTTTAGAGGAGTGCGATTAGATTTTACTGTGAAACAGGCCCGTATAGACCTCACAATCAACAACAGTGCAGTCAAACAGCACTCTGCACCTTTCCACAGGGCAACCGCTGAGATTTATGTCAATACGGAGGGTTACGTGACGCGTTCTCCCATCCGCACTCTACTGTAGCCTGGAGAAAATTAGCATTTTTATTCATAAGAACGCTTTGGCAAGTCGATGCAGATAGCATACGCTCAATGCTCAATTCTGTGCGCAGATGTCATTATATTAGCTGTTTGGGTCTACTTGGAGAACAGTATTTAAGGCATGGATGCAGAGCTGATTTGGATGAGAGTTCAGAAATACAGTGCTGACTTGTGCCAAAATGAATTTTCAGCATCATTACTCCAGTCTTTGGTGTCACATGATCCTTCTAAATTCATTATAATGCTGATTTGGTGATGAATAGAAAGTTTAAAAAGAAACTTGAAAGAGAATTATTTTCTTCCCAAAACGTTTAAACTGGGTTTGCTGGGTCAAACTGTTTGATGATGGGCATTATGCTTTAGAGCATGTTATATCGAGTGAAACATTTCGCACTTGGATATAAAATGTATTTTTATTTAATAAAGCAAAGCTTGCCATGCTGGTGGGTGTAAGTGTGCTGAAGGCTGTATATATGAGTTGTTTTGCATGAGATTAGCATTTTTCTATACATTTAAAAAGAGATGCGGTGCAAGACAATGGCGTGAGGCGGTACCTGTGCGCAACGCTGCCTTTCTTTATGTCAGAGATGATGAGCGAATCTCCGGGCTTCCTACTGGAAGGAGCTGTGAAGAGAGAGGAGAACAATCAAACTTGTTTAACAGCACAACATCACTCATTTTCTGTAGGCAACACTGCTGATTATTTCTTAGTCATTCTTAGATTATAACTTAACATTTTTAAAAGTACAGCACTTTTAAAGGTTCTGTCTTGCTGACAAAAGTGTTTTTAAAATTGGTGAGAGTAAATCTGATGACACAGTAAGAGATTTGTATCGACTTGGTTGGTGGAGAACTAGTTGCTTTCGGTAGCATAAACAAAGTAGTTGTCAGTCCAGTCTAGTCAGAACTGATGGTTTTTGTTGTCGATTTTGCATTTTTCCAGCTTGGAGATTGACATGATGACACTGCAAAAGATGCCACTCCAAATGATTGACAATCGAGATGCATATTTTCAACAGAGCCGTGTGGATGGCAGTCTTTCAGCAAATAATAATGCATATATAAAAATGATATTTAAACCAGCCTAAGATGGTTTGCTTGACTTAGTGGGGTTAAAACCCCTCTAAAACCAGCCAACAGACCAAACCGGACAAGCCCAGCATATAAGCTTAGGCTTTGTTTTAAGTTGCTTTTTTTCCAGCAGGAAAGTGTAGGACCATGATTCTCAACCTTTTTACCTTTAAAGCCACTCACCGTCCAAAATAATTAAATAATTTACCCATTTTGTGATTTCAGACATTTTAGAATATGTGTAAAAATATAAATGCCTAAAAATGCTGCCAGCTCTCTAGGATTTGGATCAGAGCCATTATGTCAGTATGAAATAGAAAATAGACCTTTTTAGCAGCTCTAGTCACATTCTGGTGTACTGAGGGGACAGATGTGAGTGCATAATCAGATGTCATATGGTCCCTAGACTGCCAGGAGCATCTGGAGGTGTGATATCAAACTTCTAGAGTGACGCGCCAGAGCATTTTACTCTCAGTCAGAGCTCAGGGTTATTCATGTTCGCTTAGTGCGTCACTGGCAGACTGGAAGGTTGTCTTTTTCACTTCGAATAAGAAAAAAAAAAAAAACTCCTTTGTTAATCCTGCTCACTTTTCAACCTAATATGCATCCCAGATGGTGGCGCAGCTTAATCATAATCAATTCTGATGCTCTGTGTAGCCTGTCAGTGATTGTCCTATGCTGCCTTATGGGGGTATGTTCTTTCTCTACGCATTGAGATGCCGAGCACGTGTCTGTGTCGGACAGACAGTCCCAGAGGTTTGCTGGGACAACCCTGCAATAAGACAAGCTCCAATTGACAGAAAAGCTTGATTACTTGAGAGGTTTCACAAGGTAATATGATGGATTATTTGATTTCATTTTGAAAAATGGGTTGGGATTCCCCTCTCAGGTGACACTTAGGTGGGGTTTTTTTATTTGGGGGCATTTTTTAATTAAGGATTTATTTTCTTTTAACAATGGGGTCATTTTGTTGCACATGAGTTTAAACACAGCACAAGAAAGCTTGATTTAAACCTTGAATTGAATTTACAAAATAAACAACAAGAAGAAGAAATTACAAGCAGAATCACAAATAAATACAAATTAAATAAAGTGTGCTTTAAGGTTTTCATGTTTGATTACTTTTTTTATTTATCTGTAATGGATTCATTTAGCTAATATGAAATTAGAGCTTTCCACTTTCAAATTACAAAGCAAGTCGAAGAGGTTTGTCAGTTGAAAGAGAACATTAATTTCAGGATGATTCAACTGAGAAAGGTCAAAGATTCAGTCTCGATGGTACAGGCTACAGCTCTAGCAGTCTAAAAGAGGAAATAAATTGCTTTAAGGATGTCAATCAGAGCAAGCTAGATTTGAACAAGCTATCTGAGAGCAAATTGTCAGTGTCAGCAATGCAGGTGCTGAGATGTAGTCTATCTGACAATTCAATTTCCAAATGTTAGCGAGTTCTCGGACCAAAGAAATAATCATGTTTTCTGCTCAGCTCAAAGAGTGCACATGTCCGCTGGCCTTAAAGGCACCTCACCATATGCTGCATTACAGTTACAGAGGTGTGATGTCACCTTCAGATGGTGCACATCAAAGCACAGCCTTTCAACTCGGTGAAGCTCTGATGAATTTTATAGCAAGTATCCGGAGCAAAAAACAGAGGAGTGACTACTTACATAAACAGGCACTCTTGATAGTAAATCAAGCAGCAAGATGATTCTTATTTGACAGGCAAGCTACATTATGACATTCAGAACGGACGAGCACAGCCATCTCCTGCCTGCTTCCTGGTTGGCGGCAACATTGTTGCCATTGGTCGCTGATTTGTCATAGTTTTCCTCTATGACTTGCACTGCTATTTGGCCTAACCATGATAAATAGTGTGGCCCATTTGCAGTCTCTGCACCTTGCCTGCTTATATTGGTCTGGCCGGGTGAATGTCAATCTTTACACAAGCTTGGGGTCAAACTAGGACAACTACAGTACATGTAGTAAACTTTTGCTATGAGGTTGATCTGATCCAATTTATACAGTAAAACTACTATGGTGATCTTCAAAAGCATTTCTTATTGCTTGTTTTATTCAACATAAATCTTTTTTGTTTTGTTTATTCAAATCAAATCTGCAGTCTAAGCAGCCAAAAAACATGTAAAATATGGTGTTTACCATCTCACTTCATAAATGTATGAAATCTATTGACTAAAATCTATTTTTTATGGATTTCACAATCCCCCCCCCCCACGCTATTCAGGATGTGACTCGCATTTAAAATCATAAATAGTATATATCAAATTAAAATGAACTCAGATTAGTGTACAGAGTATATCATTTCATATTCCAGTCCACAGCAGATGAGACGCCACTAGGAGAATAAGACACTGTAATCTTTAAGGAGAAGTAAACAAGACATCTATAAATGTGTCCCACTATGGCTTTATTAGTACCTGTGAAATACAGGCCCTACAGAGGCACACAACAGAAAGCCATTAAACTGCTCAGAAAGGCCACGAGAGCTCCACAAAGCCCATATACATAAATCGACATGTGGATAGGACACCCTACATCTCTCTCTCTCTCTCATTCTCATTCCATGAAAGTTGACTTTCTCAGACATCCTGCAGGCCCTGAGCCAAATGGAGGCATAATTGAGCAGATTTTCTTTGCAAAGGTGAATAAATAAAAACAAATCATCCTTTTTGGATGAACTATTATGTTAACTGAATGGAGATTTTGAGAAGATGCAGAGGAATGGGAACCATTAAAAAAAAAAAACATTTTTTAATGATCTGAAAAGCAGTTACAGCGGTACTTTAGCACTGGTAAAATAGTTCGTCTGGTTCATTAAGGAAGTTCAGACAGCTGTAAAACCCCACAAAAGAAGCTTTACTGGGAACCGTTTGTTATTATCTTTGGACTGGGTATATATTCATAGCCAATCCTGGGAGAATTTGCCCCATCAAACTAGCAACAAATGTGAGGACTACACACAACTTGTACACCAGCAACATAATAAATACTTATTTAAAAAGCATGGAGGATGACGGGCAAAATTGCTTTGGAGGTAAACGACTCCACAGATGCAGAGAGAAGAAATTACTGCTAGGTTGTTGCATAGGGGTCCAGCAATGTATTTCACAAAAACGCTGGCTAATAACAGAAAGTTTGTATCATATTGCTGTGATGGGGAAAACAGTAAATGTGACAAAACCGAGCGGGGATGAGGTGATGAATCACTCTCGCTTGACAGTGCGGGGGGGGGGGCATTGATGAAGCAGCTGGCAAAGGCTTCGAGCGTTCGGCGCGTGGGGTTTACGAACGGAGCACTGCAGAGCCCCTGACTGCAGGCACAAAGCAGATTGAATTCACAGGCAGATCCGTCTATAAACACCTTTCCAAAAAAACAGGTGATTTAAACGAATGACACAACAGGAGAGAAAATACAGTATCTTTGGAGGAAGGAGGGAATAGCTTGGCATTTATTTCCATTAAAAGACAGCACTATTAATGGGCTTTTGAGAGATGATGGTTCAAAAAGTATAATATCCCACAATCCAATGTGTGTTCAGCAAATGGTTTCCAAAATACAAAAAAACACTTTTCTCCATTTCTAGTGAGAAATAAGAATTTGTCACAAAATATCATCTTGGTTATCCCTAAAGCCTAAAGAAACTTGAATTCATTATAGATCTTTAGATGTGACATTATGGTGCTTTGGAAGACCTTCATACACAAAAAACACATCACACAATACAATGAAACTGCCTTCTGGATGCAGCCACTGTGACCTACAGTCTGTTCCTAGCAATTAAATTTACAATTGCAATAAATGAGAGGTAATATATAATTAGGTGCTTGTCATGCAGAACCTCAAAAGATAATACAAATAAGCACAAACCCTCTGAGAAAGAAAGGATTTTTTTTTTTCCCAGTACCCTAATAAGCAACAGCTACATTTTTCCCCTAGTAACCCAATAATAAGTCACCCAGTTGTGTCTCTTCAATGTCCTTGGAACTGAAACAAGGGTTAAATGTCACATATTTTTATCTCCGTGATATAGGGAGTGAAGGAAGTGAAAGTCTTCTAAATGTGTGGCCTAGATAATGCACAGAAAAACACTGAAGAGGCAAATAAGAGTGCAGTTAAAGCTTAAAATGGGAATGTGGGTAATTATACATTTTTTTAAACAATATAGTTTCTCACTGTATACTTTCTTATTTGGCAGATGCAGATGTGGGAATCAAACCCATTGACCTTGTGTTTTTCAAATTATTTATCCCATGTATGATCAATAAATACAACTTACACCTTGAGCATAGATAACCATTATTACGCATAGAAGAACTGAGAGAAGAATACGTACAGCTGATGGTGATGCCCAGCTCCACACCTGGCTTCTTTGGTAGCTTCACATGGAAGGTTCCACTGCTTGGGATGACCGATTCTGGATGAAACAAGGACAGAAATACAAAAAAGATCAATTTTTAGATGTAGGTCTATACATATAATCATTCTCAAGTTTGATTAAGTCTGGATTCATAGACCATTTTGAAACTGAAATGTGGAAATTCAGGTGAAGGACCAAACCAACACTTGTAAAAGGGATAGTTCACTTGAAAATGATATATATGTCACCATTTAGTCACCCTAATGTTGTTCCCAACCTGTATGATTATAATTCTTTTTTTCAGTGGGATGCAAAATTAGATGTTTAGTGGAATGTCCAAGCTGCTTTTTTTTATTTTTTTTTATTGGTCCCCATAGTGGTAGCTTTTACCTCCTTTGATTTACATGCAAGAAAGAAAGTAGAGTAAATGCTAGCAGAACATTCATTTTTGGGTGAACTCTGTACTTATAGTGACTTGTAGACAGCTGTTAAAAATTCAGTCTTTCTCTCAGGCAGCGGTGTAGATGATCTTTTCTGACAGAAGCCCAGAACCCTAAGTCTGGAAGACTGAAATCTCCATAAAATATGTCCTCCTCCTCTGGGCAGTGAGTCAGACTCAAAAAGAATGACAGAAGTGTGAAAGCATCAAAAGAAAGAAAACGCACTGCACTCCAGCGACCCTCCATTACACATAAAGGTCTCTGCTCTTGAAATCATCATTCAATAATTCAAGCCAACTCATTTCTTCCAAATCAACAAAGGAGTCGTTCAAAAACACTTGGCCTGAACTATAAAAAAAAGAACGTACAAGCAAAAACACCATCAAGTCGTTCTCCTTCCAACACATCCTTTCAAAAGCAGATTTTATTGTTCTGTGGTAAAATATTTATATTTTATTGGGTTGCAAGGAAGATTTACATTCAGTGTTGCAGAATGTAAATGAGTGGTTCGTGCAAATGAGGGTACTTTCATGGCTTGTAATAAAAGTTTGGGGAAGGTAAGATTTCGGTAAGAAGTCTCTTACCTTCACCAAGGCTGCATTTATTTGACCAAAAATACAGTCATTTTGTGAAATATCAAATTCAAAATAAATAATTCAAAATACGGTTTTCTATTTTAATATGTTCTAAAATGTACTTTATTCCTGTGATGGCAAAGCTGAATTTTCAGCAGCCATTACTCCAGTCTTCAGTGTCTCATGATCCTTCAGAAATCATTCTAATATTTGGATTTAATGCTCGACAAACATTTATTAATATAATATTATCAAACGTATTATTATCAAACAGTTTCAGCAGCTTAAAACCATTCCCCCCCAAGATAATTTGATGAATAAAATATTCAAAAGGAGAGCATTTATTTGAAATAGAAATATTTTGCAATATTATAAATGTATTTACTGTCACTTTTGATCAATGTATCCATGCAGAATCAAAGTATTAATTTCTTCACAAAAAAAAAAAAAAATTTCATACTGACCCCAAACTCTAGAAGTATTCTATTATTAATTCTATTAAGGTTCAGCAGTGTGTCATTGGCTTGTTAAGCCCTTCCTATATACAGTATAAGCCCTGTGTTTTCATTCTTTCTTTGCAAAGTCTTGTTTGCAAACACTGCATTTCTGAGCGCTACTTCTGGTTTCATTGTCATGGTCTTGACCCATTTCCCTGGATTTCCCTGTTTTCCTATCCCTTGGACTTTTGCCATTATCTGGGTGGTTTGCTCTGTGCAACTTCTGTGTGTTACTTTATGCAACTTCTGTCAGTAAGGGCTTAAATGCTGTTTAATCAAAGTTCACAAACTTTATTCTTTATTTATTAATGTTATTTTAAGGTCAAACCACCTTATGCCTCTTTTATGGATTACGATTATGGATTACACTCAATAAAGCTTGCGTTTTGATCTTCAACCCAAGTCTCGGGGCAGTACATAAGAATAAAGTTAGTGAACTTTGCTTAAACAGCATTTAAGCCCTTACTGACGGAAGTTGCATAAAGTCAGATTAGAGCTTAACAGAAACGTACTCATTTTTGTGAGCTATACGCATATTGTTAAAGGACAGTAGGCGGGCTATGCTAGTGCCTTAAGGCTGAAACTACACTTGAAGTCATCACATACACAGTTAAAAGATTTCTGATTAACTTCTGATTCATTCGTAATTAAGAAACAAATTAAATATCATACCAAATTACACAAGACAAAACACTAGGATGACAAGCTAATTACAGCACGTCTCAAGGACTACAGGCGTTCGATGAGACCCGTACTGTGATAACACTGCCAAAGCACAGCACGAGATGGAAAAATGAGAGAATGTATTTTGGATTTTCTGTCTGGAAACAGTAGCTATTAAATCATGGGCCACTTGTCTTGCAGCGCTAATCATTTATATACATCAAATAGACGACAGATGGTTTGGCTCCCAAAATAATGGCATAAGTTTAAAGGAGCACACTAGGATGAACGTGGGTTATGCCCAGATGGATCCTTCCTCCCCAAACAGGTTTGGAATTGATGAATTGTGTCCCCACCTGCTACGTCAAACTCAATCTCCAGCGTGACTTTGCTGGTGATGCTGGAGTCCCTCAGCAGCTGATTGGTCTCTTCCAGTGTGCTGTCCTCAGTGGGAATGCCGTTTATTGACAGGATGCGGTCACCGATCTGCAGGATGCCGCACCTGTGCACAGAGAGCAGATTTAGCACACCATTCCTCTTACACTGGCCAACAGACTAGCTGTGCTGAATGCATAAAATACTAAATAATGGACTGCTTGCAGAGGGAGACAAAATAGGTAATGGTACCCAGGCAATCTCTCGCACAGACCAACCAACCATTTATATTATGCCAGCTGGCACCGTTAAATAGACATTATTGAGTTGATGTGACATTTTAGGCAAAAATACGAACGTCCTCTTAGCTACTGCCTCAAGGTTAGAGTAAAGAACTTTTTAATAGCGGAGGGAACAAAAAAAACCTCTCTTTTTTGAATTCTAAAATGACTTGAGCTAAACAGAAGCAGTATTGCTTATGAATTCACTGCTAAAAATGTCAGTAAAGCTAGTCATCATGAATCATATGCTGTATTGCAGATGCTGGTTATCCAGAGTGGGCTGTGTGTGTGTGTGTTTGTTTTCACCTGGAGGATTAAATCTTTAGAGTGTTTGCTCATTTGCAGTGCAGTGTGATTAGAATTGTAAAATCTGATGTTAATCAGATGTGTGCACACATTAATAATTAGAACATGATGCATGATGATAAACTCTTTAACAGACATCGTGGACATGCATTTTTGAAGCTATGTAAGGTGCAATTGTACAGACATTGTAGTATTTTGTATAACGATGCAAAACATTTTTTAAAAGAGTAAATTGATTCAATAAAAAGATGCACATACAGTACAGTGAAATACAACAAATAGCACTGTTGTGCTTGTTTAATAGCTTGTTACTGGAAAAAGCTACATTAATGTAAAAACTTGAGTTGTTTTCACAGAAGAAAGATGTTAAGTTGACAGCATCGCTACTTTTGTTCCCCAACGCCGGTAGATCTTTATCAAATCCCCAACATTAGAAGGTTTATGTCCATCACTGCAATTACAACTTCAACTGGCAGCGAGAAGTCATTTCTGTTGCTTAGGTCAGTAATTACAGTGAAGTTTTAATGTAAATCCCCATCAGTCAACGCGCAAGTTCATTTGGGTGCCAGCTGAGGCTCTGGTGCTCAGGTAATTATAGTTAAGTGCTTTGCTCTATCACGTAACGGTGTAGTCAATCACAGCCCAAACAGACTGGAAATCAGATCGTCATGGCCAAGCAGTTATATATCATGTGTGATCGTCGCATTATATCATCGATGGAGATGTGGTTCTGCGGAGGACAAGTTATAAGCTGCGAGAACAGCGCAGTGATGTAATAACTGTGGGCTTTGGGATGTGTTCAGATAATCAAAATTAGATTCGAGATTAAATATTCAAGATTCCCAAAGGGAAGTTTCACAGTTCTCTGATAACGCAAACAATTAAGCTGCACCGATCTGTGGAAGGGTTTCTGGAATATTAAAAAGAGTTTTAACTAGGTCAAATGAGGCACTGGAGATTAATATAAGTCGTGTTCGGTGATCTTACCGCTCTGCCGGGCTGTCGGGGTCTATGTAAGCGATGAGCGGTGGAGAGGACAGGGTTTCTGTGGCAAAGACTCCTCCTTGGAGCTGGATCCCAAAGCCCATGATGGAGTCGCTAATGAGGGTCACCTCTGTTGTTTCTGTGTGGACCACCTGCCCAGCCAGTCCTACGGTACTGGAAGCCAGAGACACTACAGGAATGAAAAACATAGGACAACAGGGTCACAAATAGCAGGAAAAGTTCCTCACGATAACCTATAAAATGGAAATCTTATTGGAGCTCAAAACGACCTGCCCCATTCATGTTTACTAAATAGAAAAGAGCAGCTTGAACCTCCTGCTAAACTTCTTTGGCGATCAATGTAAGGACAAAAAAAAAAAGAAAGGTTTGGTAAATTAAAACAATCCGGTAACACTTTAGTCAAGGGTCCAATTCTCACTATTAGCTAGTTGCTTATTAGTACGCATATTACTAGGATATTGGATGTTTATTGCTTATAAAGCACATATTAATGCCTTATTCTGCATGACCATATTCTACATCCCTTAATCCTACCCAATATCAAACTACCTTACTAACTATTAATAAGCAGTAATTGGGAGTTTGAGGCAAAAGTCATAGTTAATAGTTAGTTAATAGTGAGAAATGAAGCCTAATCTAAAGTGTGACCAACAATCCTTTTAAAGGTTTCAAATTACTGTTCTGTGTGCATCTCAGAGCAGCTTTTCCCAGAATTAAATGTTGTGAGCCCCTGAGTCTTTGCAGTGACTGAGCTGGATCTGTGCCCTCACTGCAGATAAGATTTCAATGTGTGGGCTAGTATCTATGGGCCAGCTAGGTGCGCTTTGAAATAAGAAAAGGCACTTTGATATAGAGCTAGTGTATTATATCGCAAATCAGACCACAGGGATTATAGGCAACTCTTTCTGTAGATGGTATGAATTATGAGGTTGAAAGAACTTCTTATCTTACAATTCTGGGTCTGAAATTACTATATTATGCACTGCAGTTCTTAAATATAGGGTTGTCACTATACCAAAATTTTGAGATTTTAATACCACCTCAAAAACTAATATGCTGCTGTACATAGTTATTCTAAAAATTAAATATTAAGGATGGACTAGTATTATTTCTGACTGCTACCGCTCAGTTATATTTTTTAATTATTTATATATGATTATAGTCTTTATTAATATTTAAAATTAGCTTTTATTTTAATATGTTCAAGTTTTAGTCACAAAAAATAAATCATAAAAATAATATATATAAAAAAATTTGATATTTGCTAGTGTTTTTAAAAATTAACTTTAGTGCTAGATTACAGTAAAGACAATTTAAATGTACAAAATTGGATAAATGAGCATAAATAAATATGAAATATCAGCTGATAATGATAAACTAAAACTAGTCTATTTCTATTAGACACAGAAACAAGTCTGTGAAAAAAGATAGGCCCTGTTGTTTTCACTGCATTGATTGAGATACATTAAACCAGCTTGCTGAAAAGCAGACAGGCACATAAGCATAACCAATGTGATTTACACACTGCGCTTCGCTCCATTTACAATTGTCTATATCAATAAAGTCTCATGGGAAACATCTCAATTGCAAAGCCACATATTCGAACTGGGCTGCAAAAAGAACCAATTTTTCCAATGTTTATGAACAACAACATTTGGAGATCTTTTTTCACTCTGCGTGCTTTCAAAGAGACGAGCGAAAATGCGCCCTGACACACGAGCGCCCTTCACACCCTTGACTGACCAAGCTTGAACTGTCATCTCAAGCACCAGGGAGCACAGACGGTAGTCAGGAGGTCTCTTTCCCCATAGACACGTACAGAAATCTGCCTCCAGGTTATCGATCGGGCTCGCTGCATTCTTAAAGAGCCTGTTATACTCTCCAGATCGCTCTAGTGTGACTTCAAGAGTGAGTCTATCCGAGATTGATGGCCCTGCTCACGGGCTAGATTTACCGCACCAGACACCTTTATTGTTTTAAATGCGGTGACCTTTCCTTTTTTATTGTGAGTGAGGGATGAGAGAGGGAGGTTAAGGTGACGCAGATGAAGATAGGACGCCTCTTGGATGCTGAAACGCTTTTAGGGACGGGTCTGCGGTGAACATCGATCAACGATCGTTCGGGATTCTTTCTGTCTGAAGCACTGAAAGTGATACTGACTGGTCTTTTTGGGAATTGCTCAGGGGCCGCAGACTGCGAACTGACCCGACAAGGCTTTGTGCGCTTCGGAGTCTTGCTTTTGCGAGGCGATTCGGTTAAGTGGTGTCTTTGATTTGTGGTAGACTTCAAAAGCTCTGACAGACAAGCAAGCACCTGAGGGGTCATCGTCTACACATCTTAAAGAATTGCCAGCTGACTAACTCTCTCTAGCTCGTTCGCTTCCTCCTCTTCCTCTTCCTTCCTGCTAGAAATCTTCATTTGTGCTTCCCACAGATCAATGAGTCAGCTGTAACTTGAAATCCTTAGAATGAGTCAGAAGGGTTCTGAAACATCTTTTCTTCAACAGAGAACAGATTTTGGAGGCTTTAAATTGGAAAACGCACCTTCGATCCCGAGGCCCTTGACTTGCGTCATCAAATATAAATAACAATAGGAAATGCATAAGGGTCATTTTGACCCCCTTTACGATTTGGGATAATGTTATTTTTTTGCTGAACCATATGAAGGGAACTTAAAAAAATACATGAAGGTGAGTAAATAATAATTAATGTCATTTTTTTGGGTTAACTACGTTACGTATCTGCGGGTTAAGTGTATGCCGTAGCCTGAAGATACCAGGAGCCTTCATGTCCTCAACACTGTCCTTTAATGTAATTATATTTTCCTCTAGCAGAACATATTAACCGACAACTGCACGGAAATCATAAACGAGGACTGTAGGCATTAGACAACAATTAAATTATGCTAATATTCTCCTGGTGAGAAGACACGGTGCTAGTTCGGTCACAGTACATTAAACGCAGACTGGTTTGTTCCGGACCTCAGAAACACAGAGGGGAACGTTAAAATTAGCTTGACACCATCTCCAACAGGGGTAAACAAGATTTAGAAAAGACATCAGTGAAAGCTTTTTTACAGTTACCTCAGCAGGAGAAGAGGAGATATGATGCATGTGGACAAGATAAATAGTTTCATCTCACATTCACTGCTTCATTGACTGCGTCTGATCTTGCAGACACTTTCCACAACAAATTCTTTAAAAAAAAATAAAAAATACATGGGATTTGTCCCTATAATGCTTTACAAAAAGTAACAGGACACTAAACTGTGCCTGTATAAAGCACACTTGAAAATGGCACTGCCTTCTGTGTTCTCGCTCGGTGCGAGATGGTTTGGCATCACATCCAGAGACGTGTCATTGCTGTCTGATGGGTGACTTTGCAGCATGTATCTCCCTCCATCGCTCCACTCTCTCCCTTTCAGAAGTGTCTGGGAGCTTTATTCTGTCCCTGTGAGCCAGTGACAGTAAGGCCTCAGGAGGGACTTTTAACAAACCAATGCTACTTTGTATGCTAGAAGACGTCACTCATGCAAAGGCTGGAAATGCTGAGTCAGCGGCACTACATGCAGTGGACCCGTCCTCACTCATTTGCTTTTGCGCTATAGGCTGTCAGAACATATCTTGGGCAATTGGGCTTCTTGAAATGACTGCCTGTGCAGAGCTCTACGGACAGTGAAATCATGGTGCTATGCAAATAGGGCTCATTTGGAGCATCAATGAAGTTAATCAAGCTTTAATTAAGCTTTCAATTTGGGCCAGTGAGGCAATGAACAGTTTGCTGCCCTTTGAGCTTCACAGCAGTGGCTTGAAACAAGGTGATTGCTGACAAGCTGCTAAAGTTCATTAGCGTTTCTTGGGCAATTATCAATCTATATTTGATACAAATTCAAGCATTTCAGCAAGTAGTATTTATTCATATTTTTGATTGAGTTATTTTTTTTATTTTCCAGTTTTAGTAATTTTGTGATGTCATTTTTATAATTTATTTAACTCTTTCACCGCCATTGAAGGAAATTTCCGTCATTTATGAGACAACGCTTCCCCGCTATTGACGGAATTTTCCGGCTTTCCGTGTTTTCACATAGGGGGTGCTATTACGCATGTTCTGAAAGAGTACTGAATCTCCTGATCAAAACACATGCGAAGAAGATGCAGAAACAAGCGATATCATATGTAATCATATGCATATGTAAAATAATGCAATCATCAACATTAAACAGCATATAAATAAATCAAAACTGCCTAATGTTACTGAATGAAATGTCGACCCAGGACGAGGTATAGGACTGTGTAAGCATTAGGGGTGTTGATGGACTCGACCCACTCTATGGTTTTGATCATTGTTCTGAATCTGATCTGGATGTAGTCTGACAAAAACGTGATTTCCTCAGCTTTTTGCTCAATATTTTGCTTTTTTATGAAACTTACCCACATTCAAGTGTTGATAAAAAAAGACTGCATGAAGCTAGAATAAAACGTGTTTTTGTTTAAAAGCAGATGCTCTGTTCTTTTGATATTTTGCATGTTCATAATTCATACAACAAAATATTCTGGGGGCCATCATTTTTGCTAAAATAGTAAAAACGCTGGGGTGGCCGGCAACATTAAAAAAATAAAAGTGGCTGGGGAAAGAGTTTAAACAAGTTTTAGTTTATATAATATTTATATATTCTTTTATTTCAGCTTCATTTCAATTACCGAAAACTATTTTTAATAGTTTTACTTTACTTCTCAATAACAACAGTGGTCCAAAGTTTTGACTGGTAGTGTAATACTTAAAGCTGGTTATTTCATTAAGCCAACCTACCAGTCTGGCCAAGCTGGTGTATAGTTGGGTGAACAGCTGGTTTCCCAACCTGACCATCTGAAAAATGGTCTTCTAAAATTAGCAGACCAGTCTGACCAGGCTAGGAGACCAACTAAGACCAGCACACCAGCTTAGACTGGACTAAGAGGTTTTTAAACAGAGAAGCAACTGTGCATTATCCTGCGTGTTTCTTTTTATCTATGAATATTTTCCATTATGATATAATATACTCTGGTGTGCTCCTCTGATTAAGCATTTGTCATGTTCCTCAGTAAAATAAAAGCTGAGCAAAGACTCAATACAACTATTACAGACCCATTATGGAATCATTTTTCTAAACAAACAGAATCTATGAGGGGCCATGCACATATGCTCATGGCAGTAAAACCGAAAATAAATTTGTGTATAGAGGAGATGCTCTGTTTCTGTGCGGCAGGTATATTAGCCAAACACAAGCGGCAGGCAGTGCATTAGGAAAAACTATTACAAGTGATGTTCAGAACAAGTGCAGCTAAGTAAATTAAACACTTCAATGTCAGATTAAAACAGGGAGAAGTTTTTTGCCATTTTGAAATACCATCTCATATCCCAGTTTAATGAGACGTCTAAGCAAGCCATTTGTAGGGGGACTTCAGTGCATCTGAAGTGCTATCAAACCATGCTGTTGTTTGAGCAACAGTGAAATGTCAACTTCTAGCACAGCCGATGGCATGATTTCAGAGCGGGACAACCTATTTGACCAAACCATGGAAGAATGGTATAATTGTTTCCAAACAGGTTTCCAAAGCACACCTACTTGAAATGAAAGGCGCATTAATGTCATAATTTACCCAAAAATGGAAACCCTCAATTTGTTATATACCTGTGTGAAATTCTTTCCTTTGCTGATCACAAAAGAAGATATATTGAAGAACTTTTTGGGTTAACTATGCCTTTAAGAGTGCTTTGGAAACCTGCCTGTAAACAATCATTATTATTGCAATTCCATTTTCATTTTTAATTTATGTTTTAGTCATGTTGTTATTTGCTTTTTTCATTTGTATATAGCTTAAGTTTTTTTAGCTTTAGTGTCTTTTCAGTACTTGAACTTAATGTTCCTTCGGCAACTAACTGAAATCTAATATTTATATTTTATTTCAGCCTTATTCCTATTACCAAAAATGAGTTAATTCAGTTAACAACACCACCACTTGGTGCAACTAGAGAGGCAGAAATACTGATTCCCATTGGACTGAATCTGAAAACTGATCATGTCAGTCATCACTTTCACATCTACGTTCTCTACAGTTAATAACCAGGCAGCTGCAAATGCAACGAAAAACAGAAACTCACAAACAAGTCAGCTACTGAAAGTTACCACGAACGAGGTCAGTGTCATGGGCAGCTGATTAACCAATTTCCAGTCCCAGCGTTTGTTTATTGGTCTTGTTGACAAAGCCCGCAGATAACACACCACATGGTATGAAAGCGTAGTCGGGTAATTACCCGCGGCAGAAGCGGCGACGCTGCTCGGTTGAAGGATATGAAATATCTTTCAGGATCTAATTACTAGGTAGCCAGAGGTGTAATTTCCCTCTTTCACTTGGCGGCTTCAGATATGGGAAGAGAATGCTGATTGTATTCACTTCAGGTACGTTCGATCACACTCGCTGATCTTACTCAGATTCAGAGCCCAGTCGCGAGAGGGAAGGATGGGAAGCATGTGCAACTCGTCTGAATGTACAGATAAAGACAGACTATCATAGCGGAGACAGGAAGAATAATAGACGTATGGCTCTTCTTTAATACCGAGCGACCTCATCGCATTTGTTTTATTGCTTTCGTCGCTTTCAGTGGCTTGACCAAGCTTCTCTTTTCGCACACTTGCATGCGCTTAGCATAATGAGGCAGTTATAAAGGTTCATTTCTGAGTTACTGTAGGCGGTATATTCAACCTCCTGACTTATGTTTCGCACAAAGAATGGCATAGGCAGCTATACAAATTCGAAACCTAATATCAAAGTCAAGACAAGTCCCTGGCCAGAGCCTGCGTGGAGGTGCTGATACATTACAGAAGTTTCACAGGAAATCAATAACCAAGCCTTTTTCTGTTTACTTCAGCCATTCTGATAAAAAAACAAAAGGGTTTAAAGAATGAATCAAAGTGGAACTGAGCAAGGACCACCGCTAAATCTGTTGTTTTATGTATGTTTTTATACTCTCCACATCTAATTATCAAATTTAAGTTGCGATTCACTGGAAAAAAGTTGCTTTGGGTCAGACTTCTTTTTGAATAAATTGTTGAACCGGACTCATAAAACCAAATAATTGATGATTCGGCTCTCGGTGATCCGGTTGCAGCAAATAACAGCTCACTGGAGGTGAAGATTGAATCAACTCAATCTGTTCTTCACAAAACTGTAAAATGCTTCTGAATATAGTGTACCCTCGATTTTGTTTGAAGTTTAAAGGGTTAGTTTACCCTTAAAAATTAAAGATCCCTTTAAGAATGAGGCCTCGTATTGAATTGTACGAAATGTTTTGTTTCTTGATCGATAAAAAATTCAACATGACTGCATCAAACGTACTTGAGCTCTTGTAGTCTTTCTTCTTCAGTTTGCGTCTCATCATGGTGCCGCGGGGACTTGTGGGATACATGGTGCGTGGCAACGTGTTCATGTTGAGTGAGCTAAGACTGTAGGCACTCATGGAGGTGGGAGAGAAGGATGAACCCAGAGCTGTGTAGAAAGAGAGAAACTCATTATCAACTCTCAATGACTCATTTCAAAACATTCAATATTAAGTATATAATGTTCAGTTTAGTTTAGTAGAATACTTCTATTTTTTTGTCCATTACAAATGACATTATCAGTATAACAATTCTAGAATTTCAGAACGTCTTCGTATTTGGTTTATGTTTCTTCTGCTTTAAAGACAACAGCACTTAAGCTGTATGAACTCCATAAGTTAAGCTTGATGTTTATGATCTCCAGCATGATTTGAGATGATTCGATGAGCATCTTGAGAACATGTGACTGTCTGTACAAAGATGTCGACAAATTTACTTAGGTTAGTGACCTAGAAATAGTGCAGAATCTGTAATTTTTTCTATTCATTTTGAATACCATCTTTTCAACTGAACTTTTGAACCTCAACATTTTCTAACAACAGGTGCTAGAAATAAGAGCCAAGGTTTGTCACCATTCTAGGAAATGCACAAAACAACTCATTAAAGTGTAGCAGACTACCCTCGTGTTTGACATTGTAAGTCTTCAAAGCACATCTCTAAAAATACTCCCAATTGCCTAAAAGCCACTTCTTATGACAGAGCAGTGCCTGAGAACCGGATCACAGTTCATACTCATCAGATAGAGATTCAAAGCCATGTTTTTAGCGCTCACAAAAAAAAAAAAATCCTAACTGGCAGAACATTACTACTACTACAAAAAAATATGTTTTGTTTGGCTGAGACACTGGTGATGCTGAAAACATGGCAGGATTAGAGCAGATTACAGTCTTATTTTTGCATTGCTGTTTGAAACAGATTGTCTGCTCTTGCCACATGGAAGGACATTCTGCCTTTCTATCTTGTTTTTAAAACTCTAAACCATCTACAGCCATGAGGCCTTCTTGTCCATTTGTGAATTGTAAAGGATGAGCTCTTCCTAATGCAGACATTAAAGAGTTGATGTCCAGCAAATGCTGGCTAATTTGTCTTAAGGGAAAAAGAAAACAGCAGCTTAAGTAATACAACTCTCGGAGGAGTTTGCGTTCACGCAGTGTCAAGGACACATCTTTCAAAGATGGAAAAAGCCTTTGAACTTCCAGAACCTGGGGGATATATAATCCAGGAATAAAAAACGAGACTGTGACTAAACAGTATTGATGGAATGACAGTAAATTATGTGAAGCCACCAGCATTGAAGTGCCCACAGCATCTTTATGGCACTCCTGAATGGAGAATGTGAATCATGACTGTGAAGGTTGGGAAGGTGCCGCAAGAGATTGTAGTTGTGTTGCTAACTTTAAATTCAATCATGTGTGTGAAATAAGTGTCAAACTGTGAAATTGCTGGAGGTTGGTAGTTTGCTGTACCATTGGTTGCTGCAGGGGTCTTCAAACTGAAGTCTGCCAGGGGGTGTTAGGGATCCGCAGAAAATTATTTTTTTTGGATTGTCAAAATAAACATATTAACTATATTTTTATATCATATATCTAATGCATTATTCATTTAGAATATATTAATTTATTAAATTACAATTAGATTAAATGAACAATTTAACACGTTTAATGTTTCCCCCCTTTTTTACATTTTGCTGTCTAAAGGCTGGTTGAAAATCATCAGATTAATCAATTATTTTGTCCTATTGGCAGTCCTAGTTTTAAATGGTAGGAAATAGAAATAAAAACCAAGCATAATAAATAAAAATAAAATATGAACATTTTAAATATAAAGTTAAAAATAAAAATTTAATTGAGTAAAAACCAAATGTTTTTTTAAAGGGTTTATACATCTAACATTAATGTAATGTAGTGTGTAGAAAACATGTTGTCTTTATAGTATGACAAGATCATACAATTATTTTTCTTGCACAGTATAAATAGGTCTTTACATATATGGCTGCCATTATATTTTATGAAGGGAGTTTTTTTTACAAGATGATCATCCTATTTTGCATCAAAACATTTTCTAGGTTGCATTAATGGTCTTTGTCAATCACGTCACCTCTAAACGCCAACTATCTTTGACAATGAACAACGTCCAGTTGCTTTAGTGCTGCAAATCACTGTCAGTGTAAACGAACAATTACAGGTCATCTCTAACAGTCTCACGGTGCCCTTGAAATGCATAGAGTGCCAGCAAAACAGATCGATAGGGCCCTGATGGCTGGAATTTATAGTAATGAGTCCATATAATTAAATCAGGCTCGCTGAAAAGGCCGCTGAAAGAGGAAAAGCATGACCTAAAAACACAAATGAGGAGTGCTTTTGTGACAAGTGACAATCTCCCCATCTTATCAGCCAATTAGAGAGCAAATCTAGGGCCTCAGGATGTCAGTCATCATTGACTACATGTCCCAGAATGTATTTGAGACCATAAAGTCCACCCATGACCGCACAGGGAGAAACGATCAGGTCACATTGCTAGAATGTCAATAGTGCAATATCGCTTCCTTAACAAGGATTATGTTCCATATCCCCCAATGAATGGAAACACAAATGAGTCCTGTGGATTCGCTGAGTATCTTCCGCACAACAAAAAACACACAAGTCTCCCTGAATGGCTCAGTGCTCGTCTGGCTTTGTTCGGTGAGTCTGAGCTTTGCCGTAATGTGCTCTCGCCTCTGGTAGAATAGAGCTCAGCTACGCCCACAGATGGAGAATAAAGGCCAGATATAATACGGAGGAAGAGAGCAGTACAGAGAGAAAACAGTCTTTAGCCTCAGCATAGTTTAGAGACAAGGAAACAGCCGGGGAACAAATTAGTTCTGCTCTGTTTTCCAAAGAGATCAAATAAAACGCACTAAAAAAGACAAAAACAAAAACAGTCTTATCAAATAAAGCGCAAATGAGACATTCTAACATTTCTTCCTGTATTCATCACATTATTTCACATTATTTATTTACGTGAAGCGTGACGCTAGCAACGCCAAGGTCGTGGGTTCGATTCTCAAATGCTGCATGATTTAAACTGATTGTATAAAATATAAATATATTTACAATATACCTTAAATATAATGTGGTAAAAGTGTCCGCCAAATGCATAAATAAATGTAAAAAATACAAATTTACAGAATTCACAAAGTGAAATTTTTTGACAGATGAAGACATCAAGCATAATTTAAGATAACTTTAAATCTTGCATTTTCAGCAAAAGATACAGCATCTTCTCTCCCATTGGCTGTCTATGCTCATTTGCATATTGTTGAACTCCGCCCAACTTGATTATGGTCTGTTGCTCATGTGGCAATTTTTTTTTAAAATACACGAGACCTTGAGTTTTTAAATAAATTATACATTTGAAAATCAATTTGGAAGTCTAAGTTATAAAGCCAAAACCCATAAAACAATGGAATAAATCTGTCACTGATGAGAGACGAGGAAGATACAAGAGGATGAGGATGAAGGAAAAGGGAAGGAACATTACGGGGATTGTTTGGAGAGGTTTTCTGCTTGGTCTGGCTGCGGGACTGGTCGGGGTGGTAGGTGTTATAGTGTTGATAGGGAAGGAAGTTGCTGTTGTTGTTGGTTCCGGATTCCCAGGGCAATGTCCGGTTACTCCTCTGCACCTTGACTGACCACACGGAGAGGAGAGAGAGAGGGAGGACGTGAGCGGGAAAAGCATACAACACCACATAAATGCCAATGTATAACATACAAGGAGAGACACTTTAAGACCCTGGAATAAAACCACCATTTTAAAAAATTACCTAGTTAAGCAGTTTCATGTTTGAAATGCCCATTAAATGCTTATCAATCTGCTTTTTGATAAGTGCAGAAAAGGACAAAAAAACAAGCACAAGCTAAATAAATTATGCCAAACATTTGGATTTTTTTTTTTTTTTTTTTTGCAGAGATAGTTGACTAAATAATTCAAATACATGTTATTCCAAACCTGTATCAATTTCTTTCTTCTGTGGGAAACCGTTTTTGTCCATTCAATGAAAGTCAATGTGTCCAAAACAAATATATTACATTAAAATAAATAAAAAATAAAATAATGTGGTGAATTATACCTTTAAGAAACGTTCTAGGTCGAGGCAACAAATACTGTAGACCTCACCAAAAATACAGCTGCGAGCTACCTTGCAATATCTTCTGAGACTTTCTTTCGGTTATACTGTACAAAGTAGACAGGCAGACTTACTCACAAACAAGCATTCCCACAGCAAGGTATTAAATATCCAATAGCTAGTTCTTCCAACAAAACATCCTCCTAAAATACACAACCACGGACACCTGCATTGATTATTTTCTATTTTGGCTCCTTTCTGTTTTCCCAGTTAATTTTAGCAGCATGTTTGCTGTGCTCTCAAACACACAAGCACACAGCCTGGAAAGATAGATTACAAAAGCAGTCTCAGAGAGAGAAGAGAGAGGCAAACTGGAGGGCAGTGGCTGCAGAGGGGATTAGACAGGAAAGAGACTCGGTGAGAGGTGAGGAAGGAGTGTGTTTTTGTGTAAGGCAGGAGACCAGGGATCCATCATCATGATAGCATCAAACAGTAGCACAGAGTTGAAAGACAGTGAAGAATCCATTGAGACCGAAGGTAATCAGGCTTGGACAGATGAGAGCTATTACTTCTACAATTATGTGTGTGGGGGGGAAATAAAGAGAGATTGTTCATGAATCATAGAGGGGAAGGCACACATGAAAATGTGGTGAGTGTTTTTGCAGGCATAAACAATGTAGAATCTCTATACCAAGGGTATCAACAAATTAATATAATCAAGATTAAATTTTTTTGCATTATAATGATTCATTTTGAGTAGAACATTTTAGTTAAAGTAGAGAATATTGTATTTTTTCATTAAAATAAATGTATAATAATATAATTTAATATAAATTCATATAATAAATATAGCTTAAATGTGCTCTAAATCTATTTTTAAATAGCCTAGTTGATTATTTTTGTTTTCAGCAGTAGATTCAGATGTTTTCTGTGGCACACAGACACTTCCACCCATGGAAGCCCTCCAAACGGATGTTGTGTTTGCATGAGTATGCGGTGACAAGGCAGAATGTGTATGTGTGATGCATACGTGCGTTAAGGTTTCAGCCAGCTGTCTGGTGTTTTGACGTTTCCGGCATTTGCCATCTGTCTGGAATTTCACCGCGGCTGGCATTTAGATCTGTGTTAGTATAGAACGCTTCACTGCACTAAATCTGCTCGAGCTGAGGAAATAGAGTACACGTTTGTGTGTGCGAACTGCGTAGTGGACGTGCAGGTGCATAGTAATGTGAGAAGCCTGACAGTAGACATGTGCGGCTCTTCACAGGATTCAGGAGTGTGTTTCGTCCTGTGAATGTGTTTGGATGGTGGTCTAAACTGAATTTCCTTCTCTTAAGAGCCAATCAAGACGCCTCCTACCAGCTGACCCAAGGGTCACTTCATTGTTTTCTAGTGCTGGGCCTCTAAAAAACCCTTACGACAGCAAGCAAGCAGCATTAGTATGCTGTGCAGGTCCACGCTTATTTATGTTCTCTGGGCCTAGGCTTTAATCCACATTCTTATTAAGTTTATAGCTTAAAGGTCGTACAGCCACTGACCTTGTGGACGTTCTGCAAAATAATTCTAATTTGTCAATAGGGATTTTTTTTTTATTTCAGTGAAGGATGCCAGCAGAACAGCAGTGCAGGACATATAGGATGCATATAGGATGTTTCTATGGTATTCTAGGTGGTTGCCAGGGTGTTGTTATGCAGATGCGGACAAGGTTTTAGCATGTTACTGTGCAGTTGCTAGGGTGTTCTAGTTTTTGCCAGAATGTTGCTACTATGTGGTTGCTTAAGTGTTCTGTAGCATATTACTCTGCGGTTGCTGCTAGAATGTTGTTGTTGGTTGTCTAGGCGTTTCTATTGTATTCTAGGTGGTTGCCAGGGTGTTGCTATGCAGATGCTGACAAGGTTTTAGCATGTTACTGTGCAGTTGCTAGGGTGTTCTAGTTTTTGCCAGAATGTTGCTACTATATGGTTGCTAAAGTGTTCTGTAGCATATTACTCTGCGGTTGATAGAATGTTGTTGGTGGTTGTCTAGGCATTTCTATGGTATTTTAGGTGGTTGCTAGGGCGTTGCTATGCTGAGGGGTTTTCAGGATGTTACTGTGCAGTTGCTAGGGTGTTCTGGGTGGCTGCTAAGGCATTTCTATGCAGTTGTTATGATGTTCTGGATGGTTGCCAGGGTGTTGCTATGTGGTTGCTATAGAGATGCTGAGGGGTTTTAGCATGTTACTGTGCAGTTACTATGGTGTTCTGGGTGGCTGCTTGGGCATTTCTATGCAGTTGCTATGATGTTCTCGATGGTTGCCAGGCTGTGGCTATGTAATTGCTATGGTATACTAAGAGATTTTAGCAAGATGCTGTGTGGTAGCTAGGGTCTTCTGGGTGCTTCCCAGGGCGTTGCCATGTGGTTGCAAAGGTATTCTGAGGGTTCTTTTAATTTCTATGTGGTTGCTAGGGTGTTCTACCTGTTTTCCAGAATGTTCTGAAGGTTTTGTAGCATGTTACTGTGTGGTTGCTTACTAGCCAAGTCAAAAGTTTTGATTCTGGTCATTACATATGACTTTGGTCCAGTCATTCTTACCTGGCTCTGCTCTAGTGTGTGGCCTTCTACATCTTAGTGGTATAAATCTAGCCCTATCAGGAAGTACGGCTGCATTCAAGCCTTTGTCTCTGGTGTTGAACGTTAACATCCTGCTCCTGATAAGACGTGACAGGGCACACATTGGATGTCATGACGATGTATTCTCTGGGAAAATCATCCTTGCTCTAAACTTTTAACGTCAACTCTTGTTTCCATACCATTTGGTGGCGCACAGCTTAATAAAAACCTGTCAGGTGATAAGAATGAGCTTTTGAACAACACATAACCCCTGACATCCTGAGGAAAGATTCAGATATCTGCAAGAAAGATGTTTAAATATCATTAAGATAACCATCATGTGGAGAGGACACAGCTGGCCTTGCACTGCTCTCAAATGCTGCATTCAGACAACATTGTATCTAGGAACTACAGGGTTGATATCAAAGACACGCAATAATTATGTTAGGCATCAATTATGCATCACATCACTTTCAATATCGATTAACTCATTAAGGGAATGTCTCCACTCTCAGAGCACTGAGATTTAAAGAGCTACTCTAAGATGTTGTACAACTATTCCAATTAATAAATGTGACCAAAAATAAAATGCTGAGTGAGTAAAACTCTAAATAAATGTGCATTTATCTAGCACATTTTACAATTTGCATCACTTTTGTGGTCTTACGCACTAGAGAAAGTCCTAATGGAGTGTAAAAACAGTCGGGTCGGTTTGAAATCAAGCAGGGATGCAGTGAATTGTCTATATCCTTACAATATACAATTCCAATTTAAACAAAATGGATTTAAAGTGTTTTCTGTTGTAAAACTCTAGTGTACAGGTACCCTTAGAGCTCAGAGTGAGTGTGTAGGTCTCTTACCATGTTCAGGGCCCTTGAGAGCCAGTCTTGTCTGGTGGTGGGGCAAAATCTCCATTTTGACGTGTTCTGAAGCGCTAGCTAGCAGCTGGGTGGCCTCAGCCAGTGTGCAATACTCCATACTTGTGCCGTCCACTGACAAGATGTGATCACCTGCATGCAGTGCACCACACCTGCAAAGGCAATTAGATCACTTCCTGTTTTGCCAATCCTAAACGTCCACTGAATTGCACTTAATCACAGGCATCATTTCAAACAATCATTTAAAACAAATGACTTTCAGTAGTCCAACACCTAAGTAGTTTCAGTTGTTTGAACACCAAATTTGATGCAGACTAAGTATTTTTAATTAACAATAATACTTTATAATTTAATTTAATATAATTTTTTTATTGTATATATTTATTTAAATTCTTATTTATACATTAGCAGTGCTTTTAAGCCAATTTAGAACAAATATTTCATAAGTGCACAAATGCTTTTCTGCAGTGGAAATGCACATGGTTCCAGATTGGACACCTAAACTGGCACCCTGTCGATGCAAAAAGGGTATAAAGAGTATTATTAATTCCCACCCAATGTTTCTCCCAAGAGCAAACTCTTGAATCATCTTCAAAGTGCTAATCTGTTCTGATGGAAAGGTTTTCACTTGCTCAGCACTCCGCCACCCTTATTATTGTTCCGGGCTTTTCTGCTGGCATGAAGGCTAGATGAGTTATTGAATTTCTATAATTAGTTGCTAAGCTATATGCATTTCAAACTTTTACATTTTCACAAGCAGGCATCAGGTTTCTGCAGCACATTTCTCTCCTCTCGATGCATTGATCTGGCTCACAAAACAATGGAAACATGATGAGCAATGATGCTTCTTTCATAAGGACAATTCCGCTTTCATTTCATCTTCCTCTGTGTTGTGGAAATGACTGCGGCTGTAATTACCTATCGGCGATGCTGGCTGGTTTGACCTTGTCGATGATGATGACCTGCTTATTGCAGTACATGGAGGTAGAGAGAGCCAGACCTAAACTGGAGCCCATCGACTTGGCCACCTCCACCAACAGCGGGCCTGAAGCTGTGGCTACAGAATCTGTAAAGTAGGAAAAAGACATTGATTATATTCAGAAAATGGACCTTCCAGTGGTTTAAAGCGTCTTTTAATCTCGTAACATTATGACTTTATTCTTGAAAAGCTTTTTTGATGGCATAGCGAGCGTGTGAATATATACATTTTCTCTGCTACAGCACCTGTGTGAACTTGAGGAATTGACAGACTTCATACATCCACTAAGAATCGCTTTTACACCAGCGGTAACAACTTGATTAGATATTTTGCTTCTAATGCATTTGTAAGTGTGGCTTAAGTGCCCAAATACATGGGGGGAAAGGAGAAAAAAACATTACAAATGATGGTTATACACCCACACACACATGTACACACACTTCATTAATGTGAATGAGGGCGAGTGGCTGCGGTTGGACCTGTTAAAGTGTAATGGAGGTAATTCAACATCTCAGTTTAGTAATGGGCTGCACTAAAGACCTGATTAGACCATACATCTTCAGAGTGTGGAGGAAACCACTACGCGTAATCACGTGTCACACGACCGCTCATCCAGCCTGTTTCCAACATGTGCTGATTTCACTTGAAGCCCATTACAAAGAGAAATAGCTCCTGCTGTTGTGTGTGGAGCGGACAGAATGAGCAGCCGGTCTTTAGTTAGAGCGGGCGTACAGCTGTCGGCTGTCAGGTGTGACAACTTCCTCCCTGCGTTCGCGGTAAACACACTTGCTGCCATCGCAAAATGCCAACATACTGGGGAAACTCCTTTGCTAGTCCAAAAGATCTGCTTTGGTCTGTAAAGCGGCTCTATAAAGACTCAAACATGTGGTGATCCAAGTGTATCCAAGGAACATTTATGCACTTAGCAGAGGGTTTTATCCAAAGCAGCTAACAAAGGAGGAACCCAAGCAATTCATCAAGAGCCAACAATATTCGTAATATATGATGCCAGGTTTATTTGGCGACTACTGTAGATTAGGAAGCAAGCTAGAAAAGGAGAAGTGCAAAGAAAAAATAGAAGGTTTTTGTGTGTGTGTACTTGAACAACTATATTTGTGAGGACCGGTTTAAGTTTTTGATCATTGGAGTGAGGACAGAGAGTAAAATGAGAACATTTTGGCCAGTCCTCACTTTCTAAGACCCATTTTTAAAGTATGTTTCAGGGTTATGACTTTTAGGGATACTGTTATAATTAGGGTTAGGCACAGTTGTGATGGATAAGCTTAGGGTAAGGAGTTAGAGATTGCATTGTGTCAATGAATGTCCTCCTCACAAAGTTGTACAAGAATGTATGTGTGTGTGAGTTTTTGTGTATTGGTTTAAGGGTGTGGGATAAGTGCTTGCAGAAGATTCAAGTGAAAGTTGGAAGCTCACTCCCCCAGTGAGGAGCAGAGAAGTTGAAGATTTTAGAGAGCGACTTTGTGCCTAAAACATAAGGAATTGTCACTTATAATTGTTTTAAAGCATTCAACAGGGATCAAGAATCCAATAACTACCAACAAATGTGTCGAATTTGATTTGTTATAATGGTATTTTGGGTGGTACATTGCAATCTGGTCGGCTAGAGAATAGCTGAACTGAAAATTGGCTTGAAAATTGCTGACTATTCGAGGAGACAAAATGACTAAATTGCACATCCCTTGTGGAAGTGTGGGATAACTAAACATGCTAAATGAAATCCAAGTGTTCTCCTTGAGCCATCATGACAGCTGAAGATGAATAAATCCCTTTTTCCAGCCCCTGAATCCCACCTTCACCTTCCTGCCAAGCCTCAAAGACCCACCTGACATCAGCTAAACAGGGTTGAACTGACTATCCATTAATAAAGCCAGGGGTGGGGAAATTGTTCAATCACATGGGTGCCATCCGGGTGACAGAGGCGTGGTGATTAATGTGCCAACGTTATGCGCATCACTGATGAGGGCTTGATCGAGGAGCTCGCTAAGGAGCGTTTGTGTTGTCGTGAAGTGCTGGAGGAGCATGAGGTGATGAGAGGAAGAGCAGTTGTAAATAGTGATGAATGTACAATATATGCTTGGTCTCTGGCGGTTCCTTTTAATCAAACCCCGTTACTGTACGTGTCCACCGGTGCGGAGCTAAGCAGCCATTTTCAATTCCTTCTCTACCGGAGATTGTGAGGTTGACAGTGAAGCGGAGCAAGTGGTGAGTGTGTCAAACAGATGAGATAATGCTCAATATTATGCAAATGAGATACGAAAAAAAGCTATCCGGCAACCAATCGCTGTAAGTCACAGGAATCAATGCCTGTCAGGAATTCATAAATTAAGTTGGCCTCTTTCCAACTGTAATTGTGCATACATGATTATTTTATGTGATGTATACTCAAAGCAATCATAGATTATAGACACTCATTATACATATTACAGAAAACTTGCCGTTATGCTGTCGTTTTTGTGGGCGAAATCGTGTCATTACATAATTGTAATCCTTACGATCATGAATTTCAAGTGAGGGCAAAATATTTCCCAATGCAGATTTCGAAACCGGTTCAAGTTGGTCACGTGGATTGACAAACAGAGCTGTTTGGTTTGAATGATTTCGGTGTGAGCTGTGCTTCATCAATTGCTAAACTATTGGCAATAGACAGTTAACCTCTGAAATTTCGTGAATGTGAGCGGGCCTTGACACCCTTGAAGCAACAATTTACAGCAGGTATTGCCTGATTCATGAATTAATCGTTCTTTTGACTTGGATATTTCCAATGATTCATGTGAAAGCGTTCACAAAAACAATCTGAATTATTTACTCGTGAATTGGACAGAATTGTTCTGAGCGTTTTGCGAATCAGCAACTGACTGACTGACTCACTAAACCTAGAACCTTCTCGTTTCGACATGTCTGATTCATTATGAGTTTGGTAACAAACACAAACTTGTTGAACTTAACTCATAATGATCAAGCAAATACTAAGAACAATACCTCAATATTGCATTACAATAATGCATTAGTACACAATGGCGTAGAAATGCTGCAGAATATTTTTTTAAACAGTTAATTTAAATAAGCTGTTTAAAAGAAATGTGTCAGACTAGCATTGTCTTTCGCACCAATGAACATGTATCATATTGAGCAGGAGAGATGATAAGACAGAAAGAGAGTGTGAGGACAGAGGGAGAAAGATGGTATAAATTGCTTTAGGTGTAGAGAAAGTTTTATTTTGGGCATAATGCCAGGACAGAACGATCTATAGGTTACACAGCAAAACTTAAACTGAGAAGGAAAGTGTACTGACCAAAAACACAGTCGAAAAGTCACTGTAAGGTAGTTAGCGTTTAATGCTGTTTGAACAGCACTGTTCTGGGGGGCATATCAGTGCAGTGAAGGATGTGCCTTTTCGCTAGACTTCCTCTGGGCACAGCAGAAAGAGAATCTATCACTTCCGGGTCAGAGCCCAATAAAGACACCGGAAAGATGAGTTACAGCCACGGGCCACTTCAAATCTTAAGAGACTTTCCTTTTCATTTCAGTTCAGCTCACTCACTGTCACCCTCTTTCTTGTCTTTTTGCACCTCATTCACCTCTTTGGCACTCTGTCATTATCCACAGCATGTTTTCCTTGACATTTACAAATGCAACAAAAACATATTGACATTCGAGAATTGGAAAACATGAAATAACTTCTTTAAAATTGCTAAAATGTTACATTCTGTGTTTGCTGTTTTCAGTCGATAAGCTTTTACAAATACTGTTATGGTTTTCCAGCTAGAACGATTAAGCCTCAACAATGATCCAGAACACAACAGCACAACTGGTCTGGTCTTCAACAAACCACAAAATGCCCATGACACGTCCCTTCTAGACAAAGTCACTGGCATTAAGGAACACTATTAAAAGAACTTGCCGAAAAAAACAACAACTTTGAAATAAATATGAAATAAAAGTATAAAAAAATGTAACTAAACGAAAACTACGTTTTACTACGTGCTAAATGTGCACTGCAATACAAACTAAACTAAACAGAATAAAAAAATGCAAAATATTAAAATACAATAAATAAATCAATAGTCCCAGTAATAAAGGTGAGTAAATAAAGACTAAATAATTAACAAAATAATTAATAAAGATTAAGTAAATTCACTTTTATAGCAGCAACAACACATATAACCAAGTAAAGATTGTATTTTTTCTTTTAATTTTCCTTATCTCTTTTCTGCTATTTTACTTCTCTCGATATGTAAATGAAATTGTTATTAGTGCCGTCACATCGACTAATATACAGTGAGGAAAATAAGTATTTGAACACCCTGCTATTTTGCAAGTTCTGCAAAGTACAGTAGCCTTTGTTTGCAATTACAGAGGTCAAACGTTTCCTGTAGTTTTTCACCAGGTTTGCACTCACTGCAGGAGGGATTCTGGCCCACTCCTCCACACAGATCTTCTCTAGATCAGTCAGGTTTCTGGGCTGTCGCTGAGAAACACGGAGTTTGAGCTCCCTCCAAAGATTCTCTATTGGGTTTAAGTCTGGAGACTGGCTAGGCCACGCCAGAACCTTGATATGCTTCTTACAGAGCCACTCCTTGGTTATCCTGGCTGTGTGCTTCGGGTCATTGTCATGTTGGAAGACCCAGCCTCGACCCATCTTCAATGCTCTAACTGAGGGAAGGAGGTTGTTCCCCAAAATCTCGCAATACATGGCCCCGGTCATCCTCTCCTTAATACAGTGCAGTCGCCCTGTCCCATGTGCAGAAAAACACCCCCAAAGCATGATGCTACCACCCCCATGCTTCACAGTAGGGATGGTGTTCTTGGGATGGTACTCATCATTCTTCTTCCTCCAAACACGTTTAGTGGAATTATGACCAAAAAGTTCTATTTTGGTCTCATCTGACCACATGACTTTCTCCCATGACTCCTCTGGATCATCCAAATGGTCATTGGCAAACTTAAGACGGGCCTTGACATGTGCTGGTTTAAGCAGGGGAACCTTCCGTGCCATGCATGATTTCAAACCATGACGTCTTAGTGTATTACCAACAGTAACCTTGGAAACGGTGGTCCCAGCTCTTTTCAGGTCATTGACCAGCTCCTCCCGTGTAGTTCTGGGCTGATTTCTCACCTTTCTTAGGATCATTGAGACCCCACGAGGTGAGATCTTGCATGGAGCCCCAGTCCGAGGGAGATTGACAGTCATGTTTAGCTTCTTCCATTTTCTAATGATTGCTCCAACAGTCGACCTTTTTTCACCAAGCTGCTTGGCAATTTCCCCGTAGCCCTTTCCAGCCTTGTGGAGGTGTACAATTTTGTCTCTAGTGTCTTTGGACAGCTCTTTGGTCTTGGCCATGTTAGTAGTTGGATTCTTACTGATTGTATGGGGTGGACAGGTGTCTTTATGCAGCTAACGACCTCAAACAGGTGCATCTAATTTAGGATAATAAATGGAGTGGAGGTGGACATTTTAAAGGCAGACTAACAGGTCTTTGAGGGTCAGAATTCTAGCTGATAGACAGGTGTTCAAATACTTATTTGCAGCTGTATCATACAAATAAATAGTTAAAAAAAAATCATATATTGTGATTTCTGGATTTTTTTTTTTTAGATTATGTCTCTCACAGTGGACATGCACCTACGATGACAATTTCAGACCCCTCCATGATTTCCAAGTGGGAGAACTTGCAAAATAGCAGGGTGTTCAAATACTTATTTTCCTCACTGTATATATATATATACATATATATACATACACACACGTATACATTTATAAACTTTTATGTTAGATGCGATTAATTGCAATCAATTGATTTGACAGCATCGATTGTAATGTAATTTAGTCTAAATAAATATTTCTGTCTCCTTTATGATAAATTCCATATTCATTTCCCCATTTAATTATAACAAATAAATGTGAATTATCTGGGGGCGGGATTAGATGAAGTGGGAGTGTCCTTACCCATGACTGACACATCGTACTCTATTAGAAGTGTGGCTTCCTGGCCACACTGTTTGAGGATGCTCATGGCCTCTGCGTGAGACGCTCCATGCAGACGAATTCCGTCAATACTGAGCAGCCTGTCACCGGATTTGATGGTTCCTTCCCTAAGAGAGAAAACAACATACAATAAAAATCTGAAATGGCCTTTCTGAATTACAGAAGAAATGTGTTGTATACAAGAGAGGCACCCAGAGACACAATAGCACTTGCATTGTGTGTCTTCCGCTTGTTTGCTCGTAACAATAAGCCTTTTAAATGCCGGAAAGGTTACAGACTACATTCAATCTGTTATCATGACAAGCAGGCAGGTCACGTCTGTGTTCAACACACCAGAGACCTTTCCAAAACCACAGTAATTCCTAAACTAAGACCAGGTACCACACTGAACCTCAAAAGATATCAAAAATAAACTCATTTACCATGGGAAGCACTTTAGAACATGGAGAAAATGCAATTATCAATTATATTGTTGCATCTGGTACTTTGTGTTCTTGGACCATCTGATGCATATGCACACAAAACTGGCAAGTTCAGGCTGATACATCTGGAGCCAATCTGATTGGCTGACTTCTATGTTTTTTAATCAGTGCGCCTGGAAACAAAGATGTGTTTACAAGATACAGCTGCTACAATGATAGCATCTAAGGTCAGTTTTATTTAAGATAGCTTAATGGCAAGTAAATTAGATATCCAAGAGCAGAATGTTAATGGTGGTTACACTACCATTCAAAAGTCAGAAATTAATACTTCTATTCTCAGCAAGGTTGTATTAAATTGATCAAAAGTGACAGTAAAGACAATAGAAAATACTTCCATTTCAAATAAATGCGGTTTGGAACTTTCTATTCAAAGTATCCTAAAAAAATAATGCACCACAGTTTCCACAAAAATATTAAGCAGCATAACTGTTTTCAACATAATAATCATAAATGCTTCTCAAGCACTAAATCAGCATTTTAGAATGATTTCTATGATAAAATGACAATGTGGCTTTGCCATCACAGGAATAAATTACAATTTAAAATTGAAAAGCAGTTATTTTAACAATTTTACAATTTTTACTGTACTTTTAATCAAATAAATGCAGCCTTGGTGAGCTTAAGACTTATTTCAAATCTTACAAACCCAAACTTTTGAATGGTAGTGTCATTGTGAAATAGTCTTGGAAAGGCAGAAGTTTCACACTCCTCAATTATTTTTTCAGTGTTTTCCATTCACATTTTAATAGCGACTCTGGTTAATTGAGTTTTTACACAGTGGTCTGTTATTGTGGTACAATTCATTTGAGATCAATAAAAATAGCACGTAAACACAAAGGCAATCTGTGATTAGTTGATGTGTACAATCTCTTTATGTTTAAGTCTGGCTAGGTCAGACTATTGAGCTTTATGTGAGGACAGTTTCAAAGCACATTTTAACCCATAGTACCAGGGAGTACCACAAGAGATGAGTTTTGGTTAGAGACCTGATTTATGATTTATGAAAGGAAATTTGCTGTTTTTATTTTCCAAGGGGGCCGTTCTCTGCGACTGCAAGATGTCAGAGTCCAGTCAATACCAAATTGCAGAGGAACAGAACACAATATTTACCCAGAAAAACAGGAGCCGTGCCACTGAACAAAAGAAATGGGAATACTCTGTCGGTAAGAAATGAAATTACCAGTGTGCAAAATGAATATTGATAAGGGTTGAGGGGGAAGAGAGAGACGGGCTAGCGTGTAATGACGGTAATAACAGAGCAGTTCATATGCCAGAGCGAATGAAATATCACGCCAGTCCATTTACAATTCTCAAGCGAGCGCTGAAGTTGCGGGGCAATCTATTCCGGTTCCAAAAGGAACGCCAACTGGGAAACACTATTTTCATCAAGCAATTTCTTGCCATTTCACAGCAATGACTACAGTCCAGCTATGCTGAACCTGTAAAGATAAAAGTCAAACCAATAACAAGGAACACAAAGAGAAAACACACATATACATGAGCTACATTTCAAAATTTACATGATATTATAGTTTACATCATACATGCTATTAGATTAGCATCATACATGCTATCCAAAACCTAGATAATTGCCTACAGAGAAATCACAACTGCATTCTGAAAGCTGTAAGAAAATGAATTATGCTAACCCATGATTAGATACCTTTTTTTTTTTGAGGGGACAAATTATAAACCTTTATCGCTTGTATCCTTAAGGAAGGAAATCCATTATGCGGGGAGAAGGTGGAAGGAAGGCTAAATTAATATATTTTAAGGTTTGAATATAAAGATTATTACTATATTTACTTATTTATAGTTTACCCTGAAAAAAACCATCTTAAACCAGACTAAGCTGATCAAAATATTATATTTATTCGACTTTAGAGGACTTTTCAGTTGGTCAAGCTGGGCTGCCCAACTAAACCAGATTGGAGATCAGTTTTACACCAGATAAAACCAGCTTAGACCAGCTTAAACCATCTGAGACTAGCAAATCAGCCTACCACAGGTTTAAGTAGGTTTTAAAGGAGGACTATGCCATTAAAATTTGATCACTTAACTTAATTATGTTTGTGTATTTTTATGCTTATTGTATTTTATTAGACCATCCTGGCATTAGATAAGCAGCATGCTAATACCAAAACCTATAGAAATCAAGAGTCAAGTATGTGAATCAACAATTTGTATGATGCATAAATAGTGTCTTGGCTATGGAGTGTTTCTAATCAGTATAATACTAATACCAATCTAATACTTTTCAGTCTATTTCAGTTAGGATGCAACCTAGGTTTTTGGACAAATAAGCTTTATTAGCAATGCTTCGATCCAAAGTTTGGAATATCGCATAAAACATTTGTAAATAAAGCAGTGTTCCCATTCCATGTTGTCAAGAGAACAAAATAGTCACTTCCTGGTAAATTGGTGAAAAATATGTGGCTCTTTTTTCCAAGAATCATCAATGACTTGCGTCTCAGAGCGCGCAGACAAAACGGAATAAACGCTGTCATGTTCGAATGCTGGGGTTTAGGAACACTATCGTGTAAGACACTTCAGGGCGAGAATTAAACCAAATCATTCTGATGACATCTTGGCATTTCCATCCAGCATTTTTTATGCAATATTCCGAAATGGATATAAACATAGCTAATGTTGGTGCTGATGAATCCAGTTCAGAATCCAGTACCAACTCACCTGTCAGCCGGACCACCGGGTCTGATGGTTGTAATGGTAACCGGGCGAGATTTGTTCCTGTCTTCATGGGCACCTCCTACACCATGGAAAAAACAACTTGTTTTGAAACATTAAACAAATGTAGCCATAGAGTAAAACACTGTACATTAACACTTGTGGAGCTGTATACTCACATTTGATAAACTTAAATAATAGCTCAAATACTGGCTTAGTGGTGCACATCAAAGGCAATTTGCTCACCTAACTGAAATGTCCATATATTTTTCTACAAAAGCACCAGATTATACATTTTTAAAGCCGCGCTGCTCGCCATAAAATTGCATACCATTGAATTCACAAATGGAGTCTTGAAGATGAAAAGGAAGTCCTCAATATGCCTCTATGAGACAGATTTGAGAAAAGGAGTAAAGCTAACCAAGACCTTGACAGTAAACCTTTTTGTTCTGTCTCTCTTCAAAAGACTTCATATTCTAGATGGATCTAAAAAATGGTCTCTTTCTTTTAATGAAGTCTGCTTGGTAAATATTTTGGAAAGTGAGCATTAGAAGTGCGACTGAAAGCTGCTTCGTGTTCTTTCAGGGGGCCCAAGGGCAGCGAAACAAATCTATAGAGAAAAATAGTCTCTTTTTGTTTGATGTAGATGTGAATGAAAGTGTGTTGATGAGGTGGACTCAAAGACATTTGAACTCGGAAGTGAGGAAGTCTACAGAGGCACTCACCTCTGATGACGAAACCGAAAGTATTGCCTTCTTTGTGCAACGTCACCTCCACATTTTTGAACATGACCCCTGAGCCCTGTACAGCTGAGGAAGAAAATTAACAGTTCAAAGTTCTGCCAGAACATATAAATGAACAAACTAAAATACATTTCAAGTCACTGAGAGTGACGTAACTCAGTCAAAGATTGCTGTTATAAAACTAATTTTAACGAATCAATGGTAGATTGATGGTGGTTAATCACTCATCACTTAAGCAAAAATAATCAGTCACTATTTAGCATTTTCATATAATATAATATAATATAATATAATATAATATAATATAATAAGGGCTTGACATTCACTTTTTTGCTCACCAACCACTGTGGCTAATTTTGGCATCGATATCTTTTTTAGTATTATCTTATCATAATTTGGCAGCAGGTATATTAGACCTGATGCACGGATCCATTATACTGTTACACATGCGTTTTCTTTCTCAACTGTTAACGTTAAAAACATAACTGACTGTATTTACGAGAATACTGACCAAGACCGGAATTTGGACATTATTTTGCATGTATTTAAGCGCAATAAGCAGTGAAAAAGAACTCAATTTAGTACTGAGAGGCGGCTTTATCAGCGCACACTTTGGGTGCGAGCACAAAATCTGTGGGAATGATACGTGCAATACTTGCAATTCCACGGCAAAATTCATCCGGAGCAAATTGAAACGAGTGTAAGGGGAGGCGGGTTTGTGTGTCAACTCGCTGTCGGAGAGATGAAAGAGCGAGAAATTGCAGCGTGCCGTGTATCTATTTTGCGGGAAATGAGTATTGGAAGCGTTTCAGATATTTCAGTATTGATATGTATTGAAAAATCAAGATTTTTGACAACACTGCATTGCACTCAGTTTATGATTTCAGATGCCTCTTTAAAAGACTACAGCTGAAGAATTAATATATTATATATAAAATTCAACCCGCCAAAATGGCTAGTAATAGTGACTGCGTTAGACGCCACTGCTGAAATCCACTCGCATTTGGCGAGTTGGCAGGTGTTGCTGTATAGCCCTGATTATATTATATGAGGCATTAATATTAATCACTTTGAAATATATATGAAAAGATCACATGTATAGGAAATCTGTTTTCTGGAACAATATTAAGTTACACAGTTTATCGTTTATTATGAAAAATTACATATTGCAGAATGCGGCGACAAACCGGTCAGAATGATGTATTCCAGCTGTGCTAGATTAAGTAATAGCGTTGCTTTTATAATCTCACTCACAGACAGGCGGTAGCTCATACTCGACCTCCAGGACAACCCTTTCACCCACATTCTTCAACAGACTGATGATCTCATCATGACGGAACTTTGTCAAGTTGATTCCGTTCACAGATTTAATGTAGTCCCCTACGTTCAACTGGTCACTCCTGCAAAGAAACAGACCAAGAATTAGATTCTGTACATTTGCTGAAGAAAATGTCAGGTGAAATTGCATAACTGAAAGGAGGAAGAAAGAACAGGAAGAGCAAACAAAGAAAGAGAAGAAATAAAGAGAGGTAGAAAATAAGGCGAAGGAGGAGTCAGGTTGAGCTCTGAGACGCTGTGATAGCTGATTTAAGCACATGAAGGGAACACTTTGTTCTAAGGAAGCATCTAGTGAGATCAAGACAGGCTGCTCTAGTCTCCGTCTCGATCTTTCACTGACACACAAACACAGAGTTGAAAGCTCTTGCGTTTTACAAGGCGGTCTGATTTTCAACCGATTCTGGAAGAGCGAGTGTGATGTTAGGCGGTTTATTTTAGCTCGAGTAAAATTATCAGGGAAAGTGTCTCTGTGGTAATAAGATACAAGACTTGATGTGCAGGGAAACATTTAAAGCCGAACAATTGATTTGCAGAAAAAAGTATCTGTGACTGAAGAAGAGGGTTTAAAACGTGCGTTTTACTATACGGCATGTGCAGTGTTTGTTCTGGGATCTGAATATGGATCTATTCTTTGAGGATTGTGTGTGTGTTCATGGGGAGGTCTGACACGCTAGCGAACAGTAGGCCGTCTGCCATCCCTGAGAGCAAATATGGAAATGAGAGAAGAGTTCTGGCTTATGCAGTATTGATTAAAAGATTCGGTCTACTTTATTCATACAGACACACATACGCAGTGTGTACAGATAAAACAATGTGCACACACACTTCCTAGACAATGCTCCAGCACAACAGACTATGGACACATTGATCTCTCAGGGCCCGTCTATAGTTGCTGTCTTAGCAAAAAAAAATCATTAGCATAAAGACCAAAAGACAACAAAAACCTGACAACATCATTTAGCATCTACAAAACTGAATTGAAAGTCATTTCTTACATTTTCTAAAGAATATGTGATTGCTAGCTGTACAAAACTAGTCACAACATTGCTGCTGTGATGCTAATGTGGGTGATTGCTACAGTATGCAGATGCTAGGCTACTCATACTGTTTTAACCCCAGTGCTATGTGGTTGCGAGTGTGTTCTGGGTGGTTGCTAGGGTATTTTGGGTAGTGGCCCAAGAGAAGTCCACTCGAAATATATGATATTCTGGTCTCTTGGTGGCTTGAGTCCCTCTTTCAATGCAAGTCTAAGTAAAGATACATTTTTTTAAGTGGAATCGCAAGTTTTTAGGTGTCATTCATGTTTGAGGTGTCATTCAAGTTACGCACCAAATACTTAAAGTTATGTGTTTATTTAAGTCCTAACCCTATAAAAAATAACAGTCTTAGCAAGCACCAATGACTGTTCTTAAAGATGTTTCCCACCTTCCGAGTCAGATATGTCAGACATCTTAAAAACACAGCAAAGTTTTGAAAGTGCTGGAGTGTTGTTGTAAAATGAATCCACAAATGGTTCGCTAATACTGACCTGGCAGCGATGCCGCCCTGGCGCAGGTTGGAGACTCTGGGCTTGCCGTCTTTGTCGATGCCTCCGGATACTGTCAGGCCCAGAGTGGTGCCTTCCTTCTTGATCAGCTCCACGGTGCTCGTGCCCTTAAACTCATCTGTAGAGCAAAAGGAGGGATGAGAAGGAGGGTTATTGGGGGAGGAAGAGCAGAGACAGGAGATGAAAGGGTTACAGGAGCAAAGCAGGCCAGCCGCGGCCATACCCCTCTCTCATCTAAATGACTGTGATCAGGCATCCTGGCTTGGCCCCCTCTCTCTCTCTCTCTCTCTCTCTCTCAGCTGGTAATTAATTATATACTCCAGAGTGTTCAGTGTGTGTATGTGTGTGTCTCTGCACTTGGCTATAGTTTGAGGACACAATAGTCACCAGAGGTGAGCTAAAACTGTCAAAACCTTGCTTTAATGTCATCTGGGAACATAGTCACTTTGAAAAATTAAAATGTATTCATTAATAAAAACAATAAAAAAAAAAAAAAGAATACATAAATTAATTTAAAAAATAATAAATGCATGAATAAATTAATAAAAGTTTATATTTTATTAGTAAATATAAACAAAATCGTAATATATATATATATATATATATATATATATATATATATATATATATATATATATATATATATATGCTTGAATAAGTAAATCAAATATGTATTTATTTTTTATTATATTTTTTTTGTATATATAGGGTTTAAGCTTAAGTCATTGTTATAATGCTTTATCTAAAAAAAAAAAAAAAAAAAAATCTATGCAACCCCCCACCCCCTTTTTCAATCCAATTTTTGTCTTCTGTCTCCCTTGTATCATTTCGTCTTCTATTTGCTGTCTCTCTCGCCGACTTGCACTGATATTGCTGGTCAGCCAGAGGAGTCGCTCCCCTATCGACTGGCTGTCATTCAATCCCTCTGTGGGATTGTCAAAGTCACATTAAGAATACTGCATATCTGTGCAAGCAGGGCTTTCTCTCTCCCTCCCTCCCGCTCTCACACGCCCTACCATCAATACTCCAATCAGCTGTCTAAGCTGGAGAAGAAATCAAAATAAGGCATTTGTAATCCCTCTCTCTTTACTGAAGGAAGAAAAAGACAGATTTATATGCATTCCCTCACTTTCCTTTCCTGGTACCGCAGGACAGAGAGTAAGGGGAGACGAAGCTCCAAACCCCCCTGAGGCTACTGACAGAACTGAGCTGTGGAGCATTTCACCACAGGAGGACGGCAATAACCGGACATACGGTACAAATAGACAGGACTGACAACTTTTGAGTTCAGCTTGGAGTGAGAATTGGGGGTGAGGTTAATTAGCAACTGAAGCATTTGCAGATAAAGCCGTTTTTATTATAATAAAGTTATGATAATAAATTTAATGGTATTAGAGTAAAAATATGTAATATAGTTCATAATGTTTTCAAAATGCTCCTCTCTAGATTACATTTTCTTCTCGCTAACTATACAGTATATGGACAATGAATGGCTTTTCTGAGGTTTTTCACATCGTTTACAAGCTGTTTTATCCGCAGTTGAAACACTGATTTAACAATTACATGAGACGTGCATTTTTTGCTGATTCTTTCCACATACCCTCTGATGTTAATTCATGTTTATTTTGTACTGTAACCAGTAGTAGAGGAAGAGATCATCACGTGTGCTACCGCTTCGCTTAAACTGAGGCAGTGAACTTCCACGCCACATTATTTTTAATGTATACTGATTGGCTTCATCACTCCGTCTCCTCACCACCAATAAACTCCCAATATGGTGGGAGTTCTGGCGCAATATGGCTGCCGTCTCATCATCCAGGTGGATGCTCCACATTAGTGGTGGTTTAGGAGATTCCCCCCTTCCATATGTAAAAAGCTCTGAGTACCCAGAAAAGCGCTATATAAATGTAACAAATTATCATTATTATTAAGAGCAAATTTGTTGTTTGAATTTCATAATAAAACGTAAAAATTTGAATGCTGAGACTTTGTTCTTTGCTCCGTGTTTTTTTTTTAAATAAGTACAAATAGAACTTATTCTGCTTCAAATAGAACTTATTCTGCTTATATCTGCTTCTCAAAATTCATATTTCTTGTTATCGGTCTTGAGTATGACCATTAGAGCATGCACTTTTGTAAGAATTGAGAAATTACAAAATGCCGGACAGTCTGGTTGAAGAGCGACCAGACCCTGAGAGGACAAAGGACCTCTCTGGAAATTAACATTTGAACTAGCCCTCGTGCACTATCGAGACGAAAGTCTCACCTCCGAGTCATCCTAATCTACATTTCATTCCCTCTTACCTCACCCCCTCTCTCTCATGCTCAGATCACCTGAATTCACCCAAGAATATGTATAGTTTAATGTGAATGATGAGTATTTTTCATGTTTGGTATCATTTAAAATGTCACAGTGTGACTGGTACAAATGTCTCATTTCTAAATAAGTAAAACAAAAGGTTTTTAAGAGTTTAGGGATAACTAACACACAAAGGAAGGTGGTCTCTAGACAAATGGTCTCCGACCCCCCCAAAAGGTGTAACTTCTGAATGCAAATTTCCATTGTTAAAAGATGTTTCCAAGTGAAAGAGGTCCTGACTATATAATGAAATGCAGCAGAGGATTCGGGGCCTTTCTGTACATCAGATTAGCCCGTGAGGCTGAGAGTGAGACCTCTCAGCCTCATGTATATTATCTTAATGTTGGGTTTGCATCTTCTCTCTATTCCAGAGCATTTGATGTTTTGTATCGATTATCTTTGACTTGATTATAAAATTGGCATGATACATTTACCTGACATAATAAATTGTTACATTTGATTATTCTAACCGACTTTGGCATTATTTTCATTAAAGAGTTAAAAGGAATAGTCAAACATTCGCTCACATTTAATGATGCACAGATATCATTAAAACCTTTTCATTTATGGAGTCAGATGAAATAACGAGAAAATACATATTCAGATGTATTGCATTTAATCAAAAAATACTTTGCCTCGAGAAAAGGACAGTAACACGTAAAGAACTTCCGCGCTGGTCGGATGCCGATTTTGGGCCGATCGAGCACGAGCTTACACTTTCAACCTTTTAGGTTGGTCTTCAAAAAACTTCATGGTGAAGATGTTCTGCACTGATACTGAAATCATGAGATCTGTATATCTATTACAAATCCATTAGTTTTGTTTGGCCTTGAAATCCCTAACTGCTCTGATGCCCTTTGCATGCAAATCACCAGCGCAAAAACCTCAGTAGAGGAAGAAACAGATTTGACATTGCACAGTGCCTCCGATCGATACCGCTGCCATATGGACATGGGAAGGGAGCGATGTCGAAACGTGAACCAACAGAGGGAGGTTAGCATGGATCTCAATATTTGGCCTGAACCTGAACCCCTAGTCAAGCCTATGGGAGCCAAGCAGAGAAGCTTGCAGTGCAAACACATGCTGATATATCAAAGACAGCAAAGTAATTAAAAGAGAAATCAAACTTAAAATGTGCCAAAAGGAACTGCTGAATAATTTAGTGTCTGTGATTGTGTGTGTTTGGGAGTGATAGAGGCAAAACATCTTGCCATGAAAAAAAGAAAAAAAAAGTGAATCAATATTCAAACGGGAGTTCAATCTATAACAAGCCTCGTGTTGTGCCAGTCTTTTGATAATTAATTGTAAAAGAACTGCTCAATTTGCCTTCAGCTTTCATCAAATAATTTGATTAAAAAGAACTTTGCACTTCTGGGGATTCGCCTGACAGCGAAAAATTACAGTGGGCCGAATTATAAATGTTGCTGTCATTTCTCTCCTCTCAGTCGGATGAGGAAAAATGATGGGTCTTTCTGTGGTTTGTAACAGCATTAAATTAACTCCCTTTACATGTGGAAGACGGGGAAAATGTTTTATTTGGTTGACATTACATGTCTTCCGAGGCCAGAAACATACTTTATGCAAGTTTGTGAACAAAAATACATGCAACTTTACACAATAACATTCTCTTAAAATAGTTGTTCTGACATGACAATTACCATGAAAAAGAAAACTGAACATAGAAAACAAATATAGCAAATATTTAAACAATGTAGGCAAGTACTATAATTAGAGATATACCAATATCGGCCAGCATTTTCTTATGGCTGATAACTAATAAATGGTATTAAAATATATAAATATATATACATATACACACACATGTATGTGTATGTGAGTATATTTATATATACACAGATAAGTATAATCTAATTAAAATTACAACATGTATGATTTTCATTTCATAGCTCTGATTGTGAAATGTCTTATTGAACCGTTTCTTTTAAAACGTAATCACAATCCAAGCCAAACTCGGCAGCATCATTCGTGCATGTTGTGAGCCCTGTCGCGCAGCTGCACCGGGGGGCCCACTGGGGGTCATTCAGTATCCAAACAATTTGTGTCACAGTATGCCATGGTCATATTACAAGCTCAGTCTTAAGCTGTCTGGGGAAAGCATGGTTCTCTCAGTTCACCGAGGGTTCAGCTTAATATCTCGGCCCTGAGCAAGGAAAAGGACCGTTGGGATCTAATGTGCTGTGCTTTGAGGGCTACACTGGGACAGGTGTGGAAGTTGATAAGTTGATCCCATTACTTGTGGTCTCTCATTTCATTCCATGTCCTCTTTTCCACCTTTTCTCTTTGAATGAGGCAGACAGAGCTAGTGTTGCCTTGCCATGTTGCCACGGTGATGAGATTGGCCATCAGCTTTCTCAGAGCCGACAGATTTCTGTGGCGGGACCGAATGCTGTGCCCATCAGAAAGGTATTGAGGGAGAGAGACAGAAAGATAGAGCTTGAGACAGCATGTGCGAGAATGATACAAAGCAGGAGATAAAAGTACAAATGGAGTGTATGATGGAGAGAGCAAGATATAAACATCTACTCTGCCAGCTGAGGTACACGCAGGTTAAAAAAGTCATCACTTTTTCAAGCTGTGACAGGAGAACGTTAATCTGCGATCACAGACTGATCTAGATAGCAAACTTGATAGATCACGCACAGAAAATCCCCCCAAAAAAGGCGGGTTAAGTATAATTTATCATTCAAAAGTAAAAAAAAAAAATCCTACCTTTAAAAAACTCTTGAATATATATGTAAAAATAGAGATATTTTATGTAATGGTGTTGGCAGATATTGTATATTTATTTTTGAAATGCTCAGTTGCTCTATTTTTACATTTACAGTATATTTACCTTTTGCCATCATCTAATCTAATGCTCATTTAAAATATTAAAGCAAATGCCCATTTTCATACTGTGCATTATAATGTTACGATGCATTAAATTCCCTTATTTTTTTCCATTTAAAATGATGGATTTTAGTTTGTGTTTTTTTTTTTTTTTCTAAGACAAAGTAGTATAGCATCTTTAATCAAATATCAAATAGACGCGCAACCTTTGATGTCAACTAAGAAATATAAGTTTTCTCCCTTTAAAAAACTGAAAGGCCCTGTCTATGTTTATATGCATTTGATTATTCGCATTTAGCTTTGTTTATCCCATCAGTAAAGACCCAACATTTGAGAAACACACACCGTATTTAGGGAAAAGCTGCATTTTCTATGGGAAGCTCAGACAGGGACAGCAGCAAGGTGCAGAATGGAGATTTATTTTGTTTGTAACATTGCTCCGAGGTGTAATGAAAACATTTGGTTAAATGCCCACTGTCAGTTCACTGTTTAACTCTCCATGAAGGCTGTAGGCGTACCAGCAGGTGGGCTCAGCACTGAATTGGCTTTCCACCATTGAAAGTTTAGCAGTCAAAATGACAAATTGGGCCATAATTCAATATGGAACCAGCCATGACTAATGGTTGATGCTAGTAAACATCCATAGGATATAAAAACAAACAGAAACAATTGCTTCAATTACTTCAATTACAACAAGGACAAAAATAATTATTCAATTCAAGAGCGAAATCATTACAACATTTCTAAACCGTCTCTTCAAAGGAAAAAAAAAATCAACTGCAACTAATCAAATTGATAATTGAATATGATGTATTCAATCTGAGAATAAACGAACTGGTGTTTGAACAATGGCTCTCTTTGATGATGTTCAATCATGCAGACTATTACATCGAGACATGCAACTCCCTTTTTGTGTATGTTATCAAACTCTGTTCAGTCCAGTAAATTGACACTGACTATTTTGAAGTTGTACTGTATGTGAGAGAGAGATCAATATTCCCATACGGAGACAATTTAAAGACACTCAAAATGGTGGAAAAACAGCACAATAATGCACTTTTTTTACAACTACAACAATAGGATTAATTGTGTCATTTTAATATTTGGGCTAAATTCCTGTAAACTTGTTTTTTACTTGTTTGTATGCTGGGCTGTCCTCTCCACAGGGGGATAAAACACACACAGGCAAATGAAAAACACTATCTTGTTGGCTCCTGCGGCAAACAGGGTCTTCTGGGAGAAAAAAAAGTTTCAGAGCATTTATCATGAAGATTTCGCACAGGCGCTGAGGTATGAAGTGCTAGCCTGCACATCTGCTCGCAATCTCTTTACTCATCCGCTTCTGACATGCAGTTTTACACCCTCAGAGAAACACCTTTGCTTTGGAAGGGTTTTTAAGAGGGTGTTTCTTTGTTCTATAATCGCTTTTGGTCCTGTGGACTTAATGGGATAATTTACCCCAAAATGAACATTCTGTCATAATTTACTCATCCTCAAGTTGTTCTAAGCAGTTGATGGGCCCCATTGACTTCCATTTTTTTTTTCCATACTATGGAAATCAATGAGGTCCATCAACTGTTTGGCCCATATTCTTCAAAATATCTTCTTTTGTGTTCAGAAATTCATACAGGTTTGGAACAACTTGATGGTGAGTAAATGATGAGTAATGATTCATCTTTTGGTGAACTATCCCTTAAAAACTCTTAATCATCTTTACACACTTAGTAGGTCATTTAATTAGTCTAATAACAATATACAACAATATAGGAATTTTGGTATGTTTTGACGGAGTTGGTCATTTTATTTTATGTCCACAACCCTCATTTCCATCAATGATAATTTTGGAAATTACATTTTAAACATTTGTTGGTACAAATTAAAAGCTACTTGCTACTGTCTTGCTAAGGCTCATTTCTAGTATGTACTGTACTATATGCTAAATACACACAATTACTGTAAACAATATTGCATTTATTTAGCGTATATGTACTCACACTAAGTTTGGGCTCAGTCATTCTTTTTTTTTAGAGAGAAATTGATGCATTCATTTAAGGGCGCATTAAATTGATTAAAAGAGACAGTTAAGTCATGTATAATGTTCCAAAAGATTTATATTTCAAATAAGTGATTTTCTTTTGCACTTTATTTTTTTATAATCAGCACAACTGCTTCCAACATTGATTAGAAATGTGTCTTGAGCATCAAATCAGCATATGATCACAGGAATAAATTACATTTCAAAATATAGAAAACGTTCACAATGTTGCTGATTTTACTCTATTTTTAATCAACTAAAATGAACCTTGGCGAGAATAAGTGGTTTCTTTCAAAACATGAAAAAAACTTTTAAACACATTTTTCACACAGTAAATTTTGAAAATGTAGTTTATTCTATCCTCTCTTTTACATCATTGTAGTTTTCTATTGTTATAATGGATTTTGTTAGCATTACATTGAAAGTATTGGTGTAGGTAAAAAAAAAAAAAAAAAAGAAGGTGGTATTTTACAAGTAGCAATGTGATCATTGCTTGGTAAAATATTTCCAAGACAGTTTTAATGTGACCTTCTGCTAGATGTAATAATAAACAACCCCATGGACATAAAAGTGCCCAAAGTTGAAGAAACACCCAGCAACAAAAACAGCCTAAACTTCCCTAAGAAACTCTGCTCACAAGAAAGCACCACAAACAGCACTTACAATGAGCCACAACCTCCATTAAACTTTCCCTCCTCGGACAGCTTGATAACAGACCTCAGGTGAAATGAATAGACGCCTCTGCAGCTCCACCCTGCATTGCATGCGCCTCTGAAAGTGCTGAATCACTTTGATGCAACAACATTTTCAGCTCGCAAACCAGGGCCCAATGCCATCCACAGCCAGCTCATCTGTCAGCAGCCTGTCTCTCTCACTCATCTCGAGCCTGCCCAATGAATGCTAACATGACATTTAAAAAGAGATGCGCATGCCAGGGGACGTGTATCCAGGGTAAGCGAGAGCTAACGTTGTAGCAGGAAATTGAGGTTATACATGAATGATGTGTTTGTATCTCTTCACCAGCAGCCCAATGAGCTTTGGGACGCTCCTGCACCGCAGGCCTCGGCTCCCCTGTATGTTTCTTAAAACATATTGTGATTATAAGCAGTTAGAGAACACGACCCCCGGTGGATTCATTTGCAAAATTCCAGGTAACAATTTGCTAATCCCCTCCCTCATCCATATTAATAACAATGCAGACAACTAATCAAGGAGATTTAAATGTGCTGAGAGATCGGTGACGGTGCAAGAGTGGATAGATTTCAGCAATTCTGAGATTTATTTTGCAGTGTTTTGAAGCTTATAAAAACACAGATATAATCTTGGGGAAAGGGAGGATACTTGCTGAATCTGAAATGAAATCATCATGCTTTTCTAGCCAAGCTATCTTTATGTTTTGCTTCTGGTTTTTATAGCAGGTTTGGGAAAGATTCTGAATTTAACCCATTGCTCACTTTCTGTTTATTACATGGAATGTAGAATTGGATTTCTTGAAAGGATGTTGAACTGTTGTTTGAATTCTAATGAGAGGAATTTACAATTCAAGGAAATTCAACACAGTTACTCAAGAGGTGTTGTCTTAACTTAAGATTTAATTCTCAATACTGTTCAATAGTGTCAAAAACAAAAACACATATTTGTCTATTTACAACAAAAAGTTGTCTAACAAATTCATATGTTGCATGTACTGTACACTACTGTTCAAAAGTTTAAAGAAATTAATACTTTTATTCAGGAATAAGGATGCAATAAATTGAATGAAATTGTCAGTAAAGGTATTTATAATGATACAAAATATTTAGATTTTAAATAAATATGAATGAATAAGCACAACTGTTTTCAACATTGCTTTTAATAACAAATGTTTCTTGAGCAGCAAATCAGCTTATGATTTCTGAAGGATCATGTGACACTGAAGACTGGGGTAATGATGCTGAAAATTCAGCTTTGCCATCGCAGGAATACATTTTAAAATATATTAAAATAGAAAACTTATTTAAAATTTTAAGTGTTTTACAATGTTATAGTTTTAATGTATTTTTGATTAAATAAATGCAGTCTTGGTGAGCACAAGATACTTCTTTTAAAAAGAAAAATGACATCAACATTTTTATTGTTAGTGTAACATGGGATTATGGGTAAAAACTTTACTTCCAGCACATACATTTACTGTATTTTAATTCTACTTCCTTAGATTCAAATTCAGATTACAAATCTGCGTCCTGTTTGCTACCTCAATTCAAATTCAAGAACTGAATCCACATTTTCAAATCAATTCTAAACAGGAATCAGTGAATTCATAAATAGTCTCAGGTTGAGGGTGCAGCACAAAATTCATCATCAGTCACAACATGAATTTATGTCCCACCACTCCAGCATATATTTTTTAAAAGCAACACTTTAAAGATTCAGGATATCTACACTTAACATTGCATTTATAATCTCTGGAGAGTCCAAGCAAGAAAAACGTTTTTCCACTCCGCTCTATTGAACCACATAGCTTCACTTTGCAAACAGCATTTTGTGTTTTAATTGAATTCATTTAATTTAATTTGAATTTTATATACAAACAACTCATTAGCATTAATTATTTCTCAGTAAAACAAGACATATACTTAGGTGATGTAGTGCTTGAATGATTAAAATAAATGGCTCATATTCAGCACGTCTGGAATACTAAATCATTTAAGGACAATGTGAATGGCCATTAAAAAGAATGTACCAAAGAATATCATCAATTTCTTAGCGAGTAATTGTTGTTACATAAGGCTCAGGACTTGAGCAAGTCAGGAACGACCAATGAAGCAAATCTAGAACGAAAAAAAAATTATGCAACTTCATCACCTTTGTGTATTTCCCCTTACAATTTTCAGTCGCATCCCTGCAGCGTTATATGTGAAGTACTTTGTGACAGTAGCTTCTAATCCCACTCTTGGCAGAAACTGATTTTCTAAGGAAGCATAATGAGACGTGCCACCATCTCTGATATGTTCACCAGCAAAACCATCACAACGATCTCGGCAGGAGCGTCGCAGCCTTCGCCTAATCTGTCTTCAGATGGATGGTTTAATACGGCAGTCCAAAGAGCCCTGTGCCTTCGGCGTGAAGCTACATCAGAACGTGGGCACGAGGCCCCAAAGCCGTCATGCTAAACGCTAACCACTTCTGAAGATGGGTTTGATGTGCTTAGAGCTCTGAACTGAGAGATTATACAGGGAATTTATTTCAACACCCTCCGAGACATTTTTTTTTTTTTTACCTCTAGCATTGAAACGAGCACGGCTTCAAAACGAATCTCAACTAACACAAGGGGTGCTGGGTTTCTGTGACGAGTCATAAGCGAACACAAGCGAGTACTGCAAGCAATTTGTTCATCATGTCACATTACCGGAAAACCGGTCGCATATGCATCGGCATATTATGTACACTACCTACCAGTCGAACATTCTCATTCTTGTTGTGAAAATGTCAAATCAATACTAGATTATATTTCTTCAGATCACACACCTCTTTGAATAGATTCAGCCTCAGTAGCCAATCAAAGACAATAAGACATCCATTTAGTTTTTTTAACTAAAATATTATTTTTGTAAAGAAAGTGATATGCATACACAATTTAATGTCTAGACAACTCATTTAAAGTCTTTAAGCAGAAGTCTCTACGTATGAAGGCTTCAATAATCATGACGAAAGTAAATTCAGTCAAATTTAGCATTCAGACTTTTGACTGATAGTCATTGCTAAATAAAGTACAGATCTTGATAAAAAAAGAATAACAAAACTAAAAAAAGTGTACTACTGTAATACTAAAAGGTAAAGTTAGTAACAACCAATGTTGTTATTGCTAATTAAAACAAACTATTAAAAATTGTTTTAATTCATTGAAATAAAATACAAATATTAGATAAAAAATGAAAATGAAATGAAAATTATAAACGTTGTTTTGGCAACTAACTGAAATTAAAATAAGGTTATGTTCACAATTAAAAATAAAAATGACTAAAGCACAAAATTACTAATGGCATCTTGGTAGAAAAATTCATGATAAGCCTTTTTAGCAAACATTGGCATGGTCAAGTGCATAAAACGGTAATTATTTTCTCTGTCGATAATCGTACACAACAATTTTGGTTACAAGTCACTTTTTTGAGCATCAGACTATCCCACACCTTCAAATAAAATAAAAAAGTGACAGGTTAGACATTGTGCTTTGTACCTGGAATACTCTGTCTCCTAATGGCCAGAGCGCCATCTGGTGGCCTGGAGGGATTGGAGTGTTTTGTGTAGGGCCCTTCATCTGAAAAAACACAAACAAACCAAGACATTTGAAAACCACACACAATGGTTTTCATTAGCAAAGCCACATTCTTTTTTCACATGCAAGCAACATGTACACAAAATCAAAGACACCAAAGAGAAGTGGCTTTCTTCACCAGAAAAGATAGCTGCCACGTACACAGCTATTACAATGGCCATCACGCTCTCAAAAGACACATAGCCTTCAAAAACTGTCTGAGGCTGTCAGCTCTTCACGCACACACTCAAACTAAAAAAAACACACAGACACTCTCAACACGTTGCACTCCCCTGCCAAACACACGTTGAGCAGAACAGAGACCTCCCATCTGTGATATATGGTGAGTGCATCAGTGTGAGCAGCTATAGCTGTGGCCATCCGATTGTGTGCTCTGATTTAGAGCCGTGGAATACTGAGCAAAAGCAGTGGGAGTTCCGTCATAATGGAGCCCTTAAAGAACAGCAGGACGGCACACTGAGAGCACTGTTTACTTTCACCGCAGTGGCAAAGCACAGCGAGACTGGGCAGCAGATCACGCATATGTGGAGATGCACGTAGATGCCCAAGAGACCGTGTTGTGTGTGGATGGATATTTATACAGTGGGGAAAGGATAATAATTATGAACATACTGTATCCCATCATTTATCAACATAAGGGGGCTGCAGTGTGTTACTAGTAGGGCTGGTGAGGCATGCTATTACTCTTGCTGGGGTTAGAGATCTGAACAAACTAACTAAGCTAACCGTAAGTATTAATGCATTACATTTAGTATGGAGTTAAGCAGTAGCGCTTAAATCAGAAGTTAACATATTACAAAGCGGATAGACATTACAGTTATAATCCTCTAACTCATTGACAAGTTAAGGCAATCCATGTTTCATGCGGTAGGGGGCGCTGTTCTAAAATAGTAAAGCATCTCTGGATCCAAAAATAAGCAAAAAAGAAGATCTGATCATCTGGGTAAACCAGGAGCGGATAGAAGTTGCTTATACACAACAAGTAATGTGATATACGTAAATCAAAACTGCCTATGTTTCCCACATGTCGAACCCACGAAAAGGTACAGGACTGTCCAAGCTTTGGGAGTGTTGATGGACTCGATTTACTCAATCTATGTTTTGATCATCGTTCTGAATCCGATCCGACAAAAAAAGAAAAGAATGAAAGCTAGAATAATTTATTTTTGTTTAAAAGCAGAGGCTCTGTTATTTCTTTTGATACGTTCGCCGTTTACATATTCATACAGAACATTCTGGTGGCTATGAATATGACCAAAAAAGATTGCTCTGACTGGCACATTTTTTTGAGAGAATGCTGGCGGGGAAAAAAAAGTTAAGCCTGATTATATCATTGGCTTTCTAGGACTATTAATGCACCATTGTATATTTTAATATGTCTTGACTGCAATATGAATATGGTAATTATATGCAGATGAAGTCTTGAATAATAATGTAAGGCACACACGTGCACACACACATTGTTAAAGTTGTTAATTATTAAATTACTTTGACTGGAGGCACAAAAAACTTGATCGGGACATCCCTAATATAATATAATATAATATAATATAATATAATATAATATAATATAATATAATATAATTAATTTAAATGGTATACAGAGCTACCTTTGAATGGAGAAACAGAGTAGACTATATAAATGAGACATACGTATTATGATCCATGAGCTTTTTTGACAGTTTCACTAGAGATTAGAGCGAGCGTCTGATGGGCAATTTATTCTTGATCATCCGTCATGGTCAGTTTGACTTTACTGTGGTCAATGGGCTGAACACAAGAGAGCTCCAAATGAAAGCAACATCCCACTCATGCCTCTTTCTGAACCAAAGGCATAAGAAGCTCTGAATCAGCCTGTATTAAAAATACCCCGTCATTAATAAGTCATTTCATGGAAATGAGGGGAGGTCAAAATTAAGAGGAACCTTCTGAAGACCACAGGGGATGGGAAATAAGTCTTCTCCATTTTCTTCAGTCAGTTAACAGCAACTCCTGGGGCATTTCTGTGTCCAATCAAATGCACCACATTGTTAAATTAATGAATAGGCTCTTCACTAAAGCTAAAGTACTATGCGAAATTAAAGCATGAAAGAGTGCTTTTACTCATGGAGATGAAGCTGAAATTAGAAAAACACATTCCAGCTAAACAAACATGCAAGAGAGGTCTAAAAATCAGAGAGCAAAATGGAAAAATCAGGGATTCAAAAGCAAAAAAAAAAAGTAAAAAGAACATTGTCACAAAAAAATTATATATATATGTGTATGTATGTATGTATGTATGCATGCATGTATGCCCAAGAATCTCCAAGAATATTGAATGAAAAAATAAAAAAACACAATAGCCTACATTAAATAACACTAAAATAAATAGTTTTTTGATGATCAATCAATGCTGTGGTGCTTATGAATTTAGACTCTAAACATTATGTACAGTATAAAATTAGTTTAGCACTTGATGACAGCAAAAGTATTCAACAGACAAAACTAGAATCCACAATTAAACATCCAATATCATCTGCTAAATATTGAATGTTATTAACAAAACATTTCCCATATCTACCAATTATATATCCCGTTCCTTAAAACATTTTTTTTTTTTTTTCACCAGGGAACATATATGCAGCAGCAGCAGCAGTTTGTTTTTATTTCGACAAAAGTCGATTTGACACTGGCATTTACATTGCCAATAGATCTGAAATGAATTTAAGATTCAATCGAGCTTACATACCCTCAATACAATCTGCTGGGTAGTTCTTGTATAAAACAAGGGTCTATTGACTGGCACTGCTCGCCGACTATGACGACAACCCGACTGCTTGCACCTCCCCAGAGACCAGAGCAGACAGACTCATTTAAAATGCATAGAACTGTAAGCCCACAGTGTCTATGAACTAGCTGGTGTGTAGAGACGTCACTGTCAGCCTCCTCACAACTGTCAGATATTACTGATGCAAGGGATGATCAGAGCAACAGAGGGGTCAGTAAATGTATTATTGGCACATCCAGGAATCAGATTTCTCTGAATTTACCGCAGGTTCAGAGCTGAAAGCATCATGGGATGAAGTTTACCTTTATCTTAAATCCGATCATCGACTTCAAACACGCTTATAGCGCCATTTCGGAAAATCAACACGGGCGAGAGCGTGGGAGCAGATTTATTTGTTTTTAAGTGAAAAGCAAGAATAATCCATCAGCGAGATGCAAAATTCTCCTACACTTGAAAGTTTCAAAGCATTTCATGAACGTCTACTACGCAGACGTGTAAAACAGCATGTGGGTGTTTTTCATACAGTAGCCCAAGGCTTTGCTCTTTCGTCAGTTCATCAGTCGTTTAGAAGAGATGCTGCTGCTTTTATTCATAGTAAAATTATATTTGAAAAAAAAGAAAAAAGTTTAGCAACATGGATTGGTTTAGCTTCATGCATTTCAGAGTGTATTCACACTAGCACTTTTGCTGTGAAACAAGTCTGTGTCAAGTTGGGATGGTTTTTGATTGGTGAGAAAACAGTTTAGAAATGTTATAAATTAGAAATGTTGCCTTGGCAATTAACTGAAATAAACAAAATCTCAAAAACTAAAATATATATAGACATATATATACACACACACACACACACACACACACACATACATACATATATATATATATACATATATATATATATACACATATATACATATACATATATATACATATATATATATATATATATATATATATATATATATATATATACACACACACATATACATATATATATACATATATACATGTACATATACATACATATATATGTATGTATATGTACATGTATATATGTATATGTATATATATATGTATATGTATATATACACATATATATATATATAAACAAATATAAACATATTTACAAACCAATATGATACCAATATTGAAATATGATTGGAATCCCTTCAAAACAGGAAAATACAGTTAAGTCACTGCAACATTTTCAGCGCAAGTCTGTCATATAGGTTATAAAAATGATAATGAGAACATTATAATTATGTGCTTGGGACATGGATTTTAATGGTAAGACTTTGGTTTTTGTAATCAGGCCCTCAAAAATTATATAAAAACTTAAATTTAGATTTATCAGTTATCGGCTTTCAAATATAAAAAAATTATCGGTTATCGTATCAACCAAATTTTTTTATCTGTACATCCCTAAAAATGAACAAAACTTAAATTAAAATGAGAACTAAATTAAAATCAAATTAAATTAAATTAAATTAAATTAAAATGAAAACTGAAAATATAAATTCAAAAAAGTAATAAATACTATAAATAGTATATATAATACTAAAATAACTGTTGCAGAGGCGGAGTTTAAGCAGACTAAATGATTGGAGAAATCTAGCATACGTTACCAGGAAAAAGTCTGTCATTTCATGATAGGATCAGAGTTATGACATTTTGATAAATTAAAAAGAAACGCATGAATGAATCACTCTCAATAAGATCAGAAACATGCATTTTAGAAAATAGGGTACATTTTCAATTCACGCAAACTTTTAATAATTGGCTTTCGTCAAATCGGATAAAAGTCAACCAAAGCGGGGTCATTTTTTCTCTTTTTACCCACTATTAAAAGTGTTAGAAAGCTGAATAAAATATTTGGTGGAATAAAACTCTGGTTCAGACCAAGAAATCCAACTAAATGTCACCGTCTTGTCAGTGTCTGGCACAAATTATTGAGACTGAGATACAAATCAATTTCAGTGTCAGTGAAATGTGTGGTGTTCAAAAGCCGTTGGATCTCAACGATTTTTCCCTTTTTTCCTGAATCTGGGTTACAGAAATGGAGAGAGACAAAATGAATGAGAGCGAGAGAGGCTCATCTTGGCATCTGAGCTGAAGGTGTGAATCAAAGTGGCTCTCACCTGTCTAGGTTACACCATCACACAAAACACAGCCCTCCTAATTAAAGTCTCAGTGCTTGTGATGTGCAGATCACACACACACACAGAGAAATAAGGTGGTACAGGAATCATAAGACAAAGATGCATGTGCAATAAGGAACTGAATGTAGACCACCAGGAATGCAAGCCTTTGTAACCTTCCTATTTGACAAAACACATAGCAGATGACAGATATTTGTACAGTTATAGACATATCCAGCAAGTCACAGTTGGAAATTGATGCAAATTAAGTTAATTCAATTTGCACATTCCTGCTAAACAAACATACAGAAGGGTCCAAAAAGCTAGAGACCACAATGAAACATCTGGGAATCAAAATCTATAAAAAGCAGAGAAAAAAGTAAAATGAAGGAACATTACGACACAAAAATGAATATTCCAGCTTATTAAGAATTTGTAATAAATAAATAAAAACAATTAATTATAAATAAAAAAAAACACCAAAACCAATAGTTTATTTAATATTAAACACATGCTGTTATGCCAAAGTAAGTTGAGGCATCTCAATGTTATTCACATTATGAAATTAGTAGCTTTGGTAACACTTTACAATACGGTTTAATTTGTTAACATTAACTAATAGTGAACAATACTCCTAAAGCATTTATGAAATCTTAGTAGATATTCATTTCAACCTTTACTAATACATTATTAAGATCAAAAGTTGTATCTGTTAACATTAGTTAATGCACTGTGAACTAACACTAACTTTTGTATTACCTAACATAACAAAGGGTAAGAAATGCTGTAGGAATATATTGTTCATTGTTAGTTCATGTTAGTTATTGCATTAACTAATGTGATATTATTGTAAAGTGTTTCTTAGCTTTTTATATGACACCTTTCTACAAACTCAAGGTCGGAGGCTATAAAGCCTAATGAAAAAAACAATGTACAAAAGAGCAGTGACAAAACTATTGTGCTATTACTTTTCTTTATTAGACTTTTCAAATCAGATTATATGGGCAGAAAAAGCAGAACCATGAACCACTCAGAACTCCATTTCATCCACAAATGACACCTTACCTTCTTGACAGTGACATTTTCATAGGTAAGCACCACTCACATTTTAAGAACAACATAAAAATCTAGCTTCTTTTGTTATAGACAGATACACATCATGACAGACCAGGGCCAGATGTGAGAAGTCTTGTGAGGAACCAATCAAACATCACAAAAGCTCAGCTAGCCAACCAATCAGCTTATTCAGCCACGCATCTTGGATCCTTCATATTTCATTATGCAGATGACATCCAGGCTTGACTGGATAGCTTGAATGACTGAATATGCATTCGTCTATGATTCAAAGACCTTCAGAAAAAATTATGAAGGCAGAATTTTTTTTCCCTTGGATTAAAAAAAAGTAGCTTGCAAGAGAACACAATTTCCACATTAAACATGCCATTTTCACACCAAAATTTCATCCCAATTCTGACAGATTTGACAGTTTAGAGAAAACAAACCCGCACAGCAGGATATTAATTAACCGTATTAGCCAAAGCCTATTTTCAGCATCCAATCGCTCATTCTCCCAGTGTCACCATCCCCGGTGGTACTCACCGACGTCACCGCGGAAACCTCTGCTGACACCACAAAGAAATGCCATTGGGTAAATATGCTCTACAACACCCAGGGCTCGTCTGAAATCCACCTCTCCCACTGGAATTCAAGACTAGCAGTGCCAGAGATCTTCAACCTCCACAGCTGTCCAGCATCTGTTTTCTGCATAGTTCAGCCCTGTATCCCAGCACGTGGAAATGTCCACACAAAAACGCTTATACGCACACACACACAAGCTTGAGGAAGCAAGATGTTGTTCGGATGAGTGCACCGGTAGGTTCTGAGGCAGTGGGTGTATTAAAAGTGCTGATGATGGCCCAACATTTCACTTTTTCCTTCTCTATTCTAAACAAAACCCCAGGGCATTTATGCACTCTAGATTAAAGACGCCGCAAACCAAAAGTCGTACCATTAGAAAAGTTCTTAAGAGATCAACAAGTCAGCTTGCTTCTTTCCACCGCCGACGGTCCAGGTCGGTTGATGACGCATCCTGCGAGTGCATCCCTCGATACAGGTGGCGAAATGAATAAATTAATAAAACCCTGGGTCTCAAGGTGCCAAGCATTAGCACAGACCGAGGTGAGTCGAGAAATTTCGATCTTACAGCACTAGGAAAATGGAAATGAGAGGGTACGTTTGTGCATGGCAGAGAGAGAGAGAGAGAGAGAGAGAGAGAGACACCGATAATGGGACAAGATGAGAGACGCAAGCAAAGCGGCCGTCACGCTGTCAGGTCACAGCATGCTCGCTCATGCATACCAGTACATTCATTTGGAGAGTTGGAGGACATGAAAGCAAGATATAGGAACACTTCCTAAAAGCTTCCTAAAAGATCTGGAACTTCTGCAAATTGCAAGCTTGACAAGCTTTTCCAAAAAAACCCTGCTAGCAGACTAAATAATTTGCAACACAAATGGCAACAAGCGTACGAATGCGAGGCACGATGGCCTTAAAAATATAACACGACATTGCTATTGTGATAGGAACAAATAATAAAAAAGATATTTTCAACTGTCCTCAATAAGAACTACAGTATTTTTGTACAAAACGACTTCATAAAGTGTGCGCTACCTCAGGGAAGAGCGAAGAAATGGCTCTATTATTTTTAGCTGTGATCTCAGTCTGTGTAAAGTGGGATGACATAAAGTGCACCCATCCCGTTTCAAAGACTGGAACTACATCATACATAAAGAGAGCAACAATCCCAGCATCCTCCTGGGCACTGTGGAGGAGTGTCGGGCTGTATCCTCCTCTAAGTGGAGAGGCGGGACAACCTGGGATTAAAAGTCCTGAAGCAGTCAGTTCATGTCACGCTCAACCACTGGTGGGTCAGATGAGGAACTATAGTCGGGATGAGGGAGGCATCAAGGATAAGATAGATAAGAAGGAATGAGAGAGCAAAGCATTTAGATCTTCTGAGAGGGTCTAAATGAGACTCTCAGACTCATAACCAGTTCACTGACCATCTGATGCATTTTGCTGTGGCAAAAATGGCAAGAATTTTCTCAAACTAGTCTATAATGAAAAAATAAATAAGGTATTTTCAACATTAAATGTACAGAGAAATGCAGACTAAGGATGCTCAGGTCAAAGGCCATATATACTTACCCAAAAAGATTGGTACAAACCAATCACCAGAACAAATCACAGTGAAGAAGACTTGTGTCATTGATTTTTACTCAACTGTATGATTTAAATGTACATGTATCTTTCTATTCAGGAGACTCACTTGGTTGTTGTGGCCAGTGATCTCCCGGCCGTCAATAAAACTTCATTTCTACAAAGAGCAACTTGGGAGTCGTGTCAGGTACATGCTGCGCAGCTGAGAAATAGATTCTACGCTCAAAAGACAACAGCAGAACATCAAAGTGTGATTGAGGTAGTAAAGATTCTACACTCAAAAGACAACAGCAGAACATCTATGTGTGACTGAGGTAGTGGTAGTAGCTTCTTGACGGGATGTCGTCACCTAACTTCAGGGAAGTACTGTATAGTATGTATTCAGGGAATTACCTCGAGATACTGTAGTTATTATTTTTAACAACTGCAATTTGTTTAAATTGTCCGTGGTGAAGAAGTCAGATTAAGTAGGTTGTATTCGATATAAAGAATTTCCACGACAAGTCTCCTTGGACTTCTTTTATAGCAATACCATCAGCTTATTAAGAGTAAGAGATCCAGTTCAGTAAGACAAAGTTGACTCGTTTTAAAGACACAAACTCTGAAAACTTTCCAATGATAAAAAATTTGCAGTGTTGCTCTGAGAAAATATTTGGATGGATTTTTTATATATTTCAAAAATACAGATCTATTTTGTGGTTTTATGTAATAATATCACAAAGCTAATGTTTACACGACAACGATGTACTAAAAACGGAAACGTTTTTCCTTTGTGTTTTTGAAACGTTTTGCGCACACACGACAAAGTTGTCACAATGATCCTCGTTCACACGGATCCGCAAAAGTGACTAAAAACGTTGAATTATGCATGCCAGGCCAGTAGTTGGCGATGTCACTTTGTAAACACTAGGCGCTTATAGACTCAACACATAATGCGCATGACATCACCGTGTTCACAAATTCACATTTTTGTAGTTAACATGGAGACGATAATGGTATCGTTTTCAAAAACTTGCACTTGTTTTCAAAAGTTTGCGTTTACGCATGAAAAATCGTCCGTTTTTAGTTGAAAACTGTGTTGTGTAAACGCCCCCTAAAACAAAATGTGACAAAGTTGAATTATCAACATCACATGATCCTTCAGAAAATCATTCTAATGTGCTGATTTGGTGCTCAAGAAACATTTGTTATTATTATTAGCATCATCAATGTTAAAAACAGTTGGGCTGCTTAATATTTTTGTGGAAACCATGATACGTTTTTTCAGGATTTGATGATGAATAGAAAGGTCAAAAGAACCACATTTGTAATAGAAATCTTTTGTAACATTATAAACGTCTTTACTGTCACATTTATTTACTGCATGAATAAAAATATAAATATCTATCAAAAATAAATCTTACTGTCCAGTATATGTTTTGTTGTTTTAAGTTGACCTTTGGATCCTCAGACCCCAAGCAGAACACGAGTGTTGACTTCTCTGCAGCATTTGATCATACGGCTGTATATAATTTCTAAGAAGTGCGCAGACATCAGAGCTATAACTCAACCTCTGGTCAGCACCTGCTGTTGTTACTCCACAGAGGGAACATCTAGGAAAGAAGCTTATGTGATCCTTCACTTCTCTGGACTCAGTGCTGGAGCTGCAGCTGGTGGTTCAACGCACATTCAAACACTTTGACCCAGCCTCCATCACTGAGCTCATTACTGGCCACACTGGACCCAGAGCAGCAGCTGATCTCAGAGTAGGTCCATGTGGTTTAGTCAGTTCAGTTGGTGGTCAGCCAAATGAAGAATATCAGAAGATAAATGAGAAAAAAAAAAGTGCTCTATAGCACGTGATCACTCTTTGCAGTTCTTCGGTCTTGGTACATGTGATTTTTCCAGCCTATTAAAGAAAAAAAAAAACATCACAGTGATGTAGAAGTATGCAAAACAAGACAAGACAAAATAATAAACAAAATCAAATCAAAACACACACAAAAAAACAAAACAAATTTGTCTAGTTGTATGGTTTTAATATTTTAAAATAAAGAAAAAAAACCCCTGTTAAACAGCACAATGATGTAGAAGTGTGCAAAACAAAACAAAAAACTGAACAAAACAAAACTAGTTCGTCTAGTTGCACGGTTTTTAATGTTTTAAATTAAAGAAGAAAACCTGTTAAACAGCACAATGATGTAGAAGTGTGCAAAACAAAACAAAAAACAGAACAAAACTAGTTTGTTTAGTTGCACGGTTTTTAATGTTTTAAATTAAGGGGAAAAAAACCTGTTAAACAGCACAATGATGTAGAAGTGTGCAAAACAAATCAAAAGAAAAAACTAAACAAAAAGTAGTAGTTGTACGGTTTTAATATTTTAAATATTTTATTGTACTGTATTTCTATAAAATATACACAATAGGCTACCTTTATGTTTTGCATTTAAAATCCATCCGGCTCACAAATTTCTCTAGTTTGAATTTCCATGATCTGAGTGCCACTGAAAAAAAAAAATAGCATCACATTTTAAAGAGCGAAATGTGCACGAGTTGCATTTTCTGTTATTTGGTAAACTGAAAGCAGGGATGAACGTGGAACCCCAGGGAGAAGTAAAAAAACAAATGACTGTTCGTGCTAGACAGCTTTTCATTCGCTGAGATTCCCCACAGTGGCGCCTACCATCTCAAACAGACAACCCTTCGGCAGAATCCCTCCTGTGGATAAGTGACGAACTCTTCAGAGTGATTCTACCTTTCATTTCAACCCGTTCGTCTCTGAAGCTTATCTGCAGAGCGGGTGAAAGGTGATCCAGCTCCCACTGAAGGACACTGCACTGGGTAATTGGCTGGATCAAGTGTTTGAGAGGCCAATCAATTTAAAAGCTAAAATTCAAACTCAAAGTCATGTTATTCATGAAAAGCCAAATGAATGATTCTAATGAAAGTGTCTCTTTGACCACCATAAAGGGAAAGTGCAGTACGGTGATTTAAAAGATGAAAACTTTTAAACGGACTGCAAGCTCAAATAAAATATGATTTCTTGTGCACAGGGATCTTTGATTTTTCTGAATTTTCATTTTTGGGTACTCTGCAAATATTTGAAGTTCCTGAACACATCACTTATTAACTCAAGGGTCTTTGATGTTCTCAGTAAACCAAAAATGTGTGTTACAGAGAGCAGCGGGCGACGTAAGTGCATTATCTTAGAGCAGCACGCTATAACATCGCCTCACAACTTCAGTGCTCCCCGAATGTAGAAGAAAAAAATAAATCAAAGCAAAGATGGTGGTGGAGGGGGAGACTTGCTCACTGGGCAATGGGAACTAGCCGTTTGTTCTCTCTCTCACTCCACCAACTCTGGAGGAATCCTAACCGGCAGAGAAGATTGAGAACGACAGATTACAGATACACCTATACTTCTCTGCCTCATCTTCCCCTCCCCTTCGCTTCCTGAAATGAACACAAGCCCCATTGCCGCCCGCTGCTGCTAAATATTGCGTCTCTCTCCACAGGATCAACCCTCCATCCGGACTGTTTTTCTAAAGTAAAGCCCACGCAGTCTGTACAACACAAGGATTTGTGGGGCAGAGGGTTTTCTGGAGGGTTTGACGGGGACCACTCCAGGGTCTGGATCCATGAGGTAACTGTTAACAGGTTTCTCAGTAACTCCACACAAACTGATCTCTGCATGTGCTGTGAGTTTGCTTCACTTATACTGTAAGAAGCATTTGGGACGCAACTTGTGCCAACCATCTTCCTATACTTGTAATGCGAAGCGCTTACAAACTGGCTGTTGTCAACAAAAGAGAAGCTTTAGCTTGATGAAAAATAAAAATTATCATTATTATTGTTGTTTTTCTTAAACATCTCTGCTTTTTATTTGACAGTGAAATATTTCAATTGAAAATTAAATTAGAAATTAAAATGTCTTATTCTGTTTTATACATTTAATAATAAATAATGTTATTTAATAATTATATTTATTATTATTATTAATAATAATAATAATAATAATAATAAAGTATAAACTGGTCAATGTCAACAAAAGAGAAGTTTTATGGCCTGCAGTTTTCCACCTAAATAAAAGCATTTGAAAATGAAGAAATTAAGAAAGTTATAAATAATAGTATTGTATAATATAATAATAATAGTATCATAATAATAGTAATATAATAATAGTATCATATCATTATTGTTATTATCATCATTATAAATATGATATTTTCTAATAACTATTAAATTGTTTAATAATATTAATATTAATAATAATAACAACAACAACAACGTCATATTGCCCTATATAAAGTTTAGTCAAATAAAATTATTATTTTTTTATTATTTTTTAATAATTTATTATTATATTATTATTATAAATATATGAATACTCTAATAAATATTACATTTTATTTATTAATAACAATGATAACAACAACAAAAATAATCTCCGATTGCCCTATATAAAGTCATATTGATGCATAATTTAAAATTTTTTGTCAAATTGTGCAGCCCAACAAGCAAGCACAGCACAAATTTTTTTTTGTAAATTACAATCTTTATAAGAAAAATTATATTTTTCCCCAATTTCATCCAGCCCTCTATGTTTAGCTTAAAGCGAGAGTGCTAGCATTATATGCATTTGTGCTAAAAAAAGTGCACTTATATGCGATATTTGATGCCAATGTTTATATCAAACCGCTAGCCAAAAGAGAATGTTTATTTACGTCGCCTGTTTAGGTTTGCCCGTCAGCCTGGCTGCGTTAAGTTTCCATGACACTCTGCGCCGGTTCCAGTTTTACCATCTGAACATAAGGAATCAGATGATTGCGCCCGGCAGGCAGCTTAACCAATCAGACGACATGTGTTTCATTTCACAACCTGTCGAAAAAACAATGCTGACACCGCAAAATTAAGCAAGCTAGAAGACCCAAGCACTGTCGCTCTGGGTCAGTACACGAATTTGGGGAAATTAGCTGCACACAAGCAGCATCGCTCGAGGACACATGCGGTGCAGCTGACACAGGCAAAAGCAAAGCAAGCCTTGCATGTAATGAGGATAATGAAGGCTTCTGTTCTGAATCACGACTACTTGTTTGTGTGCACGTGCACGTGTTTATAGGACCTGCATTGGCTACATAAACTACTCACTAAATTGGGTGTGATTTCTCTCCAGAATTAACCAAGTCCAGGTTGACGGACATCATAATACCAGAGCAGACTGTTTCCATCAGTCGTCCAAACTCGCAGCAGGCTTCGAGACCAGCCGGAGGCCGTCTAGTCATGCCAAAATCGGACACAGGGCTGGAAATGACTTAATTGGGCCCGTGAGAAGAGACAGCTGACGAAGGACTGCCATTTATAGGCATACTTCTATATTATTAACCTGTCTGAGAAGCACACCAGGGGTTTTTCTTGAATTGAGGTGATATTTAAACCCTGCCAGAGCTGAGGTTGAGTGGTGCTTATCCGTCTCCCATCTGAGGTAGCACACACAAAAAAACCATACACTTAACCTTTAGAAAACTCTGTGACATTCATACCCTTGGGGAAAAATTACAGAGAGGCTACAAAGCATGACGACAGAGTGTAGTCCATTCAAAATAACAGTCTTCCACTGGGCACAAAGGTTATTCTACTGAAAAAAGACAGGGCTGATTGAAAACGCAATGGACTCTGAGAGGCTCTCGTCGCCTAGATCGCCTCACATATCAGCCGAACGACCCACAGCCCTGACACTTCATCGGCCCATGCCAGGAAGGTAACGTCACAGAGCTGATATTGCAGACAAGAATTATTTACTTTAACCTTCCACAGTCTGCTCTGCTAAGACACGAGCAAACCACTAAGTACGAAACTTCAGCACATAACTCTTACACTACGGACATGAGAGGTGTGCTATTCGTTTTCTAAGTGATCTCACTCGGTTGAAGTATAAAACTAGTGAAAAATGCATTCGATTTCAGCCTTGTTTGCTCTGAATTGCTGTTGGCTATGAGATTGGCCAATGGTTTTGATCTCAAATGAAATGTACTGCAAGTGAAAGCAAGATATCTTTCAACATTTCAACTAAGAATCACTTTTCTTGCAGCTAAAATTAATATTCTGGAGGTGAAAGTTTTTGCATCCACCTTTTTGCAACATGGAAGTAAGCTATTTTAAATTTCCAATTCATTAACCACACAGGGTAAATAAGTAGAATAATAACAAAGTGCAGTAAAACTATTTGCACTGCAATGACTATGATAAAACAAAAAATATGATAAGAAATGCCAGTTTGCAATATCAATATATTTGACTAAATAAATAAATTAAGTGTGATCATTTAAAATCTTAATTCATACAATAAAACTATTTTTTATAATTAATAAAATAATTAATACATTATTATTAAACTAATCAAATTTATTATTTTTGCAGAAAAATATTGGTCATTGTTTAACATATGAGGTCCAATTGTAAGGTTGAATCGACTACTAGGGAAACTATGTCCGGATAATATGTTGGAATCACAATCAGCAGTACATTTGACTATTTTTCGTACCAAATCAGGCAAACTTTCTGTAAGTTGCGAGCAATAGTGTGAATGAGGCTGAACATAAGTGACCCAGATCACCCTTTCAACACACTAAATATGACTCGGATCCCATAGCAACCCAATGGCAATAGTCCAGAGTTTTGTACATGTAAGAATCTCTCACATTTTCATCAGAAAAGGTAAAAATCTAGTTAATTAGTATACTTGTTTCCCATGACAGATATTTTACTGGTCGCAAAGGATGAAGGCTGACACATCAGGACCCTGAACATCACACTTAATGAGCTCGGTTCTCCTATCCTCCATTCCACATGCCATGATTTAAATATAGGACACTCATTGGGAGCTGTCAAATCATAATGCCTCTAGGTTTTACAGTTTCAAAACATGCGCCCATAACGCAGAGAGCCAAAACAGCACCACCTCCTCCTCCTCTTCCTGTCACTAAATCCAGCTGTCAAGCAAACGTAAAAGGATTGATGAAGGCTGTTCAAAGTGAAAGCGGCGGAGATCAGGACAGACGTGTGCCAGCAGAATGAATAAGAGCCAGATGAGGTGATCGGTGAACACTGCATCTCTCATCATCTCCCCCCAAAAAAACCTTGACAGATTTCCTTTGAAAGAGCCTGGCGAAAGAGCTTGAAGCTCCGTGGACTCTTCTGAAGCCGTGATAGTTCCTCCGGTGTGTGAATGGAACAAGAAAAAGGTGTGATGCTTATACGGCTGCTGTTTCTGTGGTTGAATCCTAGAGATGTCTGTTTAAAAGTACATATTACTTAACTAGCAGTGTTCAGTTGCTGAACAACTAGTCCAAAGGGGGTGTTTACATAAGACACATTCTTGAGTTCAAAAACAGTTAGACAAAACTGAGAAAAAAGGAAATATATATATATATTCTAGAGGAAAATTTCAGATGGCACTTAGAGGCTTTTGCATCTGAAGTCTTCATATATATTATATTATATTATACCATGGTCTGGGTGAATACTCGATTCTGATTGGCTGCAGGGTGTCCATTAAAAAGTGATAATGTACACCTAGGAAAGGCGTCCCGTCAATTTGCCTGATGACAGTTCTAAATGATTGCGCTGGCTCAAACTCACTGATCAACTGCTGCGGTCGGGTCGCTGTGGCCACGTTGCTTGGCAACGCCTGTATACGGGAGATATTAAATAGTGCGCTCGACTTAATAAATAAAAACCCTCACGATTTTTACTCTAAAACACATTAAAGTATTATTAATTGATTAAATATTTCTTTCTTTCGTAAGTGACCATGGTATAAGCGGGTTAATGCCCTTCGAGGTGTCCATTGTCAGGTATTAATGGACTTCGGCGGAGGCAACCGGCGCACGCCTCGCCGTCGTCCATTAATACCTGATAATGGACACCTCGTCGGGCATTAACCCTTACTTATATGATATTATATTATATTATATATATTTATATATATATTTAATACAGTAAAAGCAGCAATATTGTGAAATTAAATACAATTAAATAATTACAATTGTACAATTAAAATAACCTATTCTATTTTAATATATTTGAAAATGTATTTTATTCCTGTGATGCAAAGCTGAATTTTCAGAATCATTACTCTCAGTCTTCAGATCCTTAAGAAATCATTCTAATATGCTGATTTATGAATATGAAGAAACATTTCTTATTTTGATCAATGCTGAAAACAGTTTTAAGTGCTTTAAGGCCCTTTTATTTTGAAGAATATGGGTAACCAAAAAGTTGATGGGCCCCATTGACTTCCTTAATATGTAAAAAAATATATATATTATGGAAGTCAATGGCTACCGTCAACTGTTTGGTTACCGACATTCTTCAAAATATCTTCTTTTGTGTTCAGCAGAAGAAAGAAATTCATACAGGTTTGGAACAACTTAAAAGCGAGTAAATGATGACATAATTTTCATTTTTGGGCAACTATACATTTAACACCAATTATGAGAACTATAACGATTAAGATATAGTTCTAAAAATCACTCTAAATTAAAATAACTATGCCGTTATCATTACGGTTGTAGTGCGTACTCTGAAGAACAATATTGTTATCAGTTTCAGAATGATTTTTTCCAGCTGATAAATGATAATCGACAGCCAATCAGAATCCATCCTGCTTTAAAGGGGTCATATAATGCCATTTTTGTACAAGTTAATATTATTCTTTAGGGTCTAAATGAAAAGTTTGTAATACACTTTAATTAAAAATTCTCATTAGTATTGTAAGAAAACACTAATTTTACCTGGTCAAAAACAGCTCTGTTTTCAGCACGCCATTTAAGTGCATGTTTCTTTAAATGATAATGAGCTTTGCTCACCCCGCCCCTCTGTTCTGTGGGGCGTTTTGACACAACACACGTGGAGTGTTGCCTTGACAACAGTTGAGGGTATATTTTGGAGAAAGAATGGCAGCGGGAGTCTCTGAGGACACATCTATTTGAACCGGAGTCGGACCCGGAACAAGATGACGGCCCCGAAGAAGTTTTAAGGCTCGAACAGGACGTTTCTGAATGGTTGGTTAACGTAATGTCACTTTGATCTGTCTTTGTATCTACTGGCAGGGTAGAGTAGTGAGATACGAACGCTATGCGTTTACTGATGTATACGTTAGTTCATTGACAGACTTTATACTGACCCTCGTTTATAAAGCAGTCTGGTGAGAAATGATTCGCGCAAACATGAAAGCATTGACGTTGATCGTGGGGAATATTCCCTTTGAAAACAAAACTCAGCCACTGCGTCTTCAGCGGTTCGGATTTAGGAACATCAAAATGACTGCTGTGTTCCTTATTACACCCAAGAACAGAACACCACAATCGCTTAGACGCCATTCTGCTCCAGCGTATCAACAATGGCGGACTATGATGACAGCTCGCTCAGGGCGAGTCTGTGTTGAAACGCTGCTGTCAATCAACAATCGTGGGAGGGGCGTCCGACCGTGTGACGTCACACAGTCAGACGGCTCGATTTGAGACATGGGAAAACATATAAGGAGATTTAAAAAAAAAAAAAAAACACTGGATGGATTTTTATCATTATATGATGGTTGTGTACAGGCACTGCCAACACACATTTCAGTACAATCAACTTGTAAAAGTGCATGTACCATTATATGACCCCTTTAAAGAGGATGAGCATTTAAAGCGGCAGATGGCAGAACTGCAGCACGTGCTTATTATAAACAACATTATCATCAGTTGGTGTGGATGCTAATATAGTTCTTTTTTTAGCTATCATTCTTTAAAATAGAAATATTTTGCAGCCCTGTCCTGATCCATTTAATGTGTCCTTGTTGAAAATAATTATTTCTTTTAAAAAAATACTGACCCCAAACATTTTTAATTCTATGCAACTTTAAAGACTGTTCAAAACAAGTGCAAGTTTATTAATTTATGCACCTTTTCATACAGTGAACGTGCAGATTATTAGATGGTGGATCATTTCATTCAGAGTCTTTCCCTCGGTTGTTCTGTCTCTCTATCTGCTGTGAATCAAAGCTTAGCAGCTGGTTCCCATAATGCAGCTCTACGAACTGAGCTCTAAATTGTTTTTCAGTTAGGAAGCAGGTGGCCTAAGCCACTGAGCTCAATGCAAAAGGGTTACAGTGTACCCAGTGACTGCTGAAGAATGGAAATGGAAAATGTGCCTTATCTGAGTCAGCTAGCCATTAGCATAACAATTATTACTGTAGGTACGGTGTGACGCTGCTAATATCAGCTGCCACAACCAGACAAGCAAACCTGGACACGAACATAAGCTCAGTTAAACACAGAAAGAAACTTATGAGCACACAATCTCCCACACAAGCACAAATACAATCTTCAAAACAAATAGATATTTTTCCGTGGCTGATATAGCCAGATCTCTCTGCCCACCTTGTATCCCAGGAAAGCAGTACCGTTGTGAGTGGCAGTGTGGTTGGCTCGGCTCATTACCATACGTGCAACTAAAATATAATTGGTGCGTCTCACAGAACACCTGCAGAGGTGAAGGTAGGCATGCTTTTTTTTCAGCTGGTGAAAACAAAATATGGAATAAATTAATTAAAAATCAACAACCTACCACCATTCAGGTTGCTGAAAATCATCTTCTAATTAACATTACATTTTAAGCACCAATTTCTTTGGAGTAAAATGAAGAGGAAACCAACACCTTGGGCCTCTTTTTCATTTTCTGACTGAATGGTTCCAAATGTGTAACAGAGATATAAAACCGACAGGCCATGGCACCATAAATGCCACTACCAAGACAAATGCTGCACACGGCTAAGGCCAGGAACACTAGGCGATCTCAAATGAGATGACAATTCATCAACAATAAGGGCTGCAGTGGACCCTGGTGAAAGAAAAAAAAAATAAGCAGTTTTTTTTCTTTGGGTAGAGATATTCTACATTATTCAACACTCTTAAAAATAAAGGTTCCAAAAGCGTTTTGTTGTTGATGTTGCGGTGATGCCATAGAATAAACATTTTTGATTCCCCAAAGAACCTTTCATTGAACAGCTTCAGTGAACAGAATTTTATAGTGTAAAGAACATTTTAAAAAATCAACAAATTTTTTTTTCAACTATACAGAACCTTTTGGCCAATCGAAAGTTTCCATGGATGTTTAACATTCTTTATTAAACAATAAGCGACCTTGAGCTATGGAAAGGCGCTATATAAATAAAACTTCTTCTTCTTCTTCTTCTTCTTCTTCAATAGATTCCAAAGAAGAACCTTTGTATTTAAGAGTGAATGAGTTATTACAATATGTCCATTTATGTGTTTATTTGATACATACACAACAGTCAGCCTGCCATTATTGCAAAATAAAGCCTTCAGGGCGATGCAAGACACCTCTGATTATCCTTTACTTCAATATCAATTCTTCTCACTGTTGCAAAGCATTCGCTAATATCACCAGACAGAGCAACATTATGACATTTCTGATGTAGCGAAAATTACACATTGCATTAACCTTTTGTGGCCAGAAACCATTAGCCTACAGAAACCCCAACATCAGTGTCCATTAGTTTACATCATCTGCCATAAATAAGTTATTCCTCATACACTCATTTCACCTATAAAAGATGACACGCTGACTCATCGTGAGTTAAATGACTCTACCTAAGAGTCTAACAACACACACACACAGTCCAAATGAATGGCTACATTCACACTGCAAGCTAAATTGGCTATTTTTTGAGGCTCTTCACATGACCTTATATATATATATATATATATATATATATATATATATATATATATATATATATATATATATATATATATATATATATATAAGGTATGGGTATTTACTCAAAGCAGACACGTCATTTTGTGATTAATGTGATTCATGCCTGAAGTCTAGCCTGTGAGGGAAAAACATGCATAACGTATCCAATTTCTTTCCACATTTAAGTGTACTGAACGTGAACTGAAAATGTCAAATTTATGGTGATTTCTGTTGTTCACACTGTCATCTGCAATAAATCTGTGTCATATGGGGGAGAGTCCAATTTAGGGCACATTCAACCATGTTGTAGATGCATTAAACCCCAGGAGGCAAGATCCACAGGGGAAACCATATAACGGACACACAACAGTCTCATAAATGTGTCATCATGGGAAATCAGATGTGAACACCTGCAGGTACAAGCTTACACCAGATATTTTTAAGACCAGAAATCAGTGCATGCAGAAATAAGTGCCATCCAGTTAGAAACTGGTTTGTGCATTGATGAAAGGGATCTTCATTCTGGCTGAAATGCTTCTTTTTTTTTTTTTTTTTTTTTTTTACACAGCCATCTGGGTATTTACTCATCTTATTGAGGTCAAGTGTTTTCCCCTGAGGGAGGACAACTTGCAGTATTTATGACAACACCATTCTGCATCTCTTAAGCAATGCCAAGTTAGCTAACTCACACAAACCATTAATAGTCAGGGTGAAATATACAAAAATAATTCATTGGTGTAGCAGTCCTCTCATGAGAAAACACTATTTATAGTCATTGCACAGTGGGCAAAGCCTTAAGTCAAAGAAACCCACCAGTCAAAATGCAACATGACACGCAACTCATCATGATTCAGGTAAGTTTGCAAAAGAGATGCTTAAAACAAACCCTCCGCAAAACATTTCCCAGGCACACCAGGATCAACAAACAAACAATATTCCCAAACCACAGCATGAAGCAGTGTGGCTTCGGGTAAATAATTAACAGGAGAGAATCTGTCAAGTAGATAAGAAAAACAACAGCAGCATTGTTCTCCTACAAGTGCACTAAGATGACCAGCAAACTACGGCACTCTACTGTTAAATATTAATGAAGGGGGGCGGGTGTGCGATACTTCAGTGCGTTTTTTTGTTGTTTTTTTTTTGCCCCAGGCTTCATGCAAGAACATTTCAAAACAAAGGCGCGCGTTTTGATGACCATCGTTGGTCCATTCCGCTGTGCTCCATCAGGTCCGGTGACCCGCTCTGCGTCTAAATGCCCTGCGTAAACGTCCGTATATCATACAAGCACGCGTTCGCTTAATGGGGAGGGCTGCATGAGGTATTATCAAGGATGAAAACAACCGAGACCGTACCTTTGTTCACTCTCCGCAGTATCTGGCATCGGCATTTGAAAGAGACGGCTATCATTCTAGCTCAGCCGAAGCGCTCATCCAAGGGATGCGATGAAAACGGCTCCTCGCACACACATAACACAGGCGCCGTGTCCCACAGGAGAAAGGCAGATTCCGAACGCGGTGCAGAGCTCGAATCATACACCACGTCCCTGCAGCGCTGAGATCCGTGCTTTATAATGGCAAATCATATTTCCCCCCACATATAAAATCCATTGGAACGCGCGCAGCAGAAGAACGCGCACAGCGCGGCTGATGCTTCTCATCTGAGACTCAGTCTGATCTGAATGGGCTTTTAAAGTTGCATGCTTGGTGTATTCAGTAGTAGTCGTGTACCTGAGCACATCAGGAGACAAGCGACTCTTTCGTCGAAATAATTAGTTATTTGCAAGCAGTGTCAGAAATGAACTTTTCCATTAAAATGCATGAATACTTGCCACTAGAGTTTGTTTTTTTTTTAAATCCTTTATGAGGGCAAAGTTTCAATTGAATCAATACATTATCATAAATTCGCAATCTGCATAATTCGATTTAGAATGTATTACTTATAAAGCTGTACAGTTTATATTCCTGGAAAACATGGAAAATAATGACCTCTAAGCCATTTCCTTGGGGATTTTAGAATAGCTGTTATGAATTTGATTGAAACAAATTCGAATCATTTAACTCTGAAAATTACCAGGACATTCCAGAGGGAACACGTGACAAATTCTTTCACAAATAATTCATTACCACATTTTGCATTTGGATGGCATTTTGCTATATTATATTATTAGATTATATTAAACAACATTTATAATATGTATAATCTTATATAACCATTCAGGATAGAGTGAAGTTATCACATGCCATTTTCATTTAGATGCTTATTCAAGCTGGAAAAAATGTAACCTTACATAAGAGCACAATTAAGAGCCTATCAATTCCCCTGAGTGGAGAGCAGAATAATTCTCATTAAAAATAATAATAATAACAGTCAATTTTTTTGTCACTTCAAAAGGAGAAATCAAATTGAATATGCAACAACAATAAGATTGTTTCACACTTTCAAAAACACATTTCAGAACTATTAATTAACCAGTACTGTCTGTTTATTTACTTCTTAAATTTGCATTGTGCCAATCATACATCCCTAATTGCAATCAAGAGTGGGCTGATGTGATTCACAGGGCAGTGCTGCTGTGCTCAAGCTCAATGCTGAGAAGCAGACCTTTTTATAACACAGATGACATGCATTTAGGTCAGTGGTGGCATCTCTTCGCATTATCAGACATTTGGAGGCACGATGAGCCTAGTGACAAGGGACTGCGTATTAAAGGGATCTATCTCTGTTTGTGTATGAAATAGGCCTGAATGAGTCTTTAACGTGAATGAAAGTATTAAGGTCATCGCCACTATACTCTGTTCCTCCCTTGACGTTTGTAAGAAGAGTCTGAGATAACAGTTAAAACTGCTTGTCTGAGATCAAAGCGTGCAAGCTCAGGGTCTAATCTCTCTTTTCAACCCCCCTTGTTTTTTATTCCCTTCATTTTAATGTTGTCAAGCTTCCAGGTTGACAGTCCAGCGGAGTGGATCAATGTTCCTGAAGAGAAGGATGAGGTTTAGAACTAGGATTATGCATACTGATCAGATTACACACATACAGGGATTTGTGTGTCCACTTTGATAAATAATGCTCTGGACTATCACCACGTCAGGATGAGAAATGCATTTGCATGTGGTTCTCAGTGGGCAGAGCTTGCAAGTGCATTGTAAAGCCTGTCTGTTAAGTGGTTAATTTGATCTGCACTCTGTAGTTTGAAGGCTCATAGGAAATGTGCTGCCTCAAAGAGAAATCCACTGGTGCAGGAGGAGATGGGAGCATGATTTCTGCTCTGTGCATATTTTATGGAGATGTCCGTGAACTGAGGCACTCTCCCACTGTTTAAGACCCACCAGTGCCACATTTAGCCCTCCTCTACGTGCTCGTATTTAAAGAATATGACCCAAGAAGAGAAACAAATGGAGTAAACCACAGTCATTTCAATCGTGGCCTAAGATTAAAAAAATTATTTGAAACTGAAAAAATTCAGAGGCAAATACACTTTAAATCCAGCTTGACTCTATCCCAAAATAGTCTGTGCAAGCTCTAATGTATGCATCCCACATGAAAAACCCACAATACAAATGCTCCCTGCTTGGGGTTTGCATATAATATTCAATCAACAAAGAATCAGTTTAAAGACTCCATGAAATTGCTTGACAAGTGAATTTTCATTCTTTGTTCACATCGAAAGGTGCGTCTTGTTTAAAATGGAGATTGTGATTCTCCCACGATTCTGAATAGACAACTAAACAAAATAACATGTAATTTACTAGTTCCTGACAAAACGCAGTCTAATTAAATTCATTTGAATTAATTTCGTAAATGAATGATTCAATGACTCACTCAAAAACGCTTCACTTGTTTCATTACTGAATGAATTGGCGTGTTTAAACGCATCTCTAGAATGAACGATTCAATGACAAATACATTTTTAACAGTAATTTGTCATGTCAAGTTACTTTTAAAAGGCGATTTACTCTATTTTGATACCAGAGACATCAGTGCTTATATCCGAACTGTACATTTTTAGTACAGAAATAATTATACTGTGTGGTTGAGACGGTTTGTGAAGCTGTTTTATACATACACATGACAACTGCATGTGTTTGTGTGTGTGCTCATGGACAAATCAATATCCTCAAGGTCGATGACGACTACCTCAATCTCAATTATAGGAACCACACAAGAGTGTGAAACATTCCTAAATAACAGGAATCAAGTCTCTTGTTCGTCTCCCAGGATGGTGTAATAAATTTTCTAGAGATGAGCATGGCAGCAACGGCAAATCAAACCAGTAGGATGCTTTATGCTTTCTCAATACAGCTCTGAAGGTAAAAACTGACTTAATGGGAAACCTCTCCACAAGGGCTGTCCCTGCATTTACATTTGCACGTGGATGAACACATATAACTGGCAGGTGTTGATGTGCATGGATGCATGTATGATTCAACATGACATACGTGTGCAGAGGTCTTATTAAACAAAATTGTGAAGCTGCGAACATGGCAAATCTGTCATTGGATGGTGAGTGCGTTCATGGCAAGTGCAGTTGGACAGATGGAAAATACACTTCAAATCTGCTTGGCTCATCAAAGAGTCTATTATTTTTCCTTTTGACCTGCTGACTTGGAGGCGAGATGTCTTCTCTTAATGGCTCTCCCGAATAAGACATTTTTTTCTTAGTAAATCAGAAAAATTGAGAGCAGTTTTATAAGACCATTATTACTAAAAGAAAGAAAATGTCATTCCACCAAAAGAGGATATAGCTTAGCTGTCATTATCATGAATGCTGTATATCTTGAGGTTGGGATTAACCAGACCATGAAAAATCGAGCCACCGTGTTTTAGACAAGCAAGCTAGAGGCAGGCCGGGAACATTTTCCCCACAAAGAGTAAAAGCAGTGAACTATTATAAATGAGCAGTAAAGCCCCTTCAGCCTGTAAAGAGCAAAAGGAACAATGGCGGGAGCTGTCCATCAGCACTGGTGCTGAAATGGCGAGGATTACAGTTTTCCCTTATGTACTACATTAGCGGCCTCTAGCGGTGAAAGTCATGAACTGCACTATCAAAGGACTCAAAACAGATTTAATACTGCAGGGTGGCCACAATTCAAGCCCTATTTACTGTAGCTTCAATCAATCAGGTCATAAAAAAATGCAAAGCTCTTACATACATGTATAATTATAATTTTCAGCCTAGATAAACAGTGTACATCCTTTTGCACCTCATCCCACTCGATTGGACTGAAAACTGGGGCTGTGTGGGCCATTAGAGTAAACAAACATGCTTGTGGGAGCAGCTTGAAATGATGCGTACTTAGTGCCAGTGCACATCATTCTGCTGGAAGAATCTATTTAAAAACGAGTAGGGTACATGATGACTCATTTATACTGAGGGCTGTAATGTGGGCCAAAATAAGTCATTCCTTCTGAGAAATAAGACCCTGTCATTTGATATTAAGATTAATTAGAGCAGTTAATACTTTTCCAATCACCAATAATACAGTTTTAGTGTGATCAATGAGGCCTCATCTTCACAGGAACTGAATCTGACATGGTATTCTACCAATTGTAGTCAATTAACTTGTGTTTGAATACATACGTATGGAAATTTTTGCCTTTTTGTCAATTTAATTAATCTTTAATATATTATGATGCATGGTTTTCCCAAGCAAATCATAAAATATTATTTGGAGAAAATCTGTATCTTATTTCTTCCCACTTACAGTTAAAAACAGTAATTGGAGAGCCTAAACTTCATAGAATCTGCTTAAAATAATGTTGAATATCTTATTATCCTGTTAACTTTGACTGTTTATTTTCTCTCAATTTTATCTAATTAAGTTAAGTGACAATATATCCAGCACAATAAAGCAGGCACATAGACATCTCTCTCTGTCTCTCGTTCTTTCACTATTGTGGTTTCAGAGAAAGCTCTATATTGATTCAGCCTAATGGAAGTTAATTGAAGCCCAGGCCATTACATGCAGAGTTTGCATCACGATGTTATGCAAATTAGATGCTTCTAATACGTCTTCAGGGTACCATTATAATATGAAAATATATATTTCTTATTTACATGGATATACTTCTCACACTGTCTTATTAGTTGGGAAGCAAAAGACTTCAAAAGGGTGATGCAGCTGCATTACCCAACTGAACTGCGTGGCAACCCCAATTATCTGTGCAACCCGGTGGATAGCGCAGAAAGAATCTTGTTACTTGGTTTACTTTTGCAACCCCTGATACTGCTGTGCAAACTAAAAATTGGCCAAACAGAAGTGTATGATGATACACCCTGGCCTGCTTTTGGCTCTCAAAACAATATTTTGAGTAAATGTAGTCGCATCTTGCCAATAAATATATACAGTATCACCACCTGATGCCATGGAATGTAGCACTTAAAATTATACAAAGTAGCAAGACTCCCATAATATCCTCTCATTAACATTATTTATATCTTTAACAGCAGATGGAATGTAACCAGTTCTACTGACCTGATCCGAGCATTTTTCAAAACAGGGTCTCCAGCATGGGAGTTTGCTCTAACAAGGAGGCTAAGACCGCAGCCTCTAGTGTCAGTCGCTAAAGCGCCTCTTGAGATCAGGGGAGTGAGGTTTACACGCACAGCCCTTACTGGCCTACGCCAGTTACAAGTGAGGTTTCACAAACACCACCATGACATTGTTTCATGAGCTCAGCAGTTATCAAACTACTAACATCTATAAAAAGACACACGGTTGGCATTCCACTACTGCAAGACTGCTAATGCTGGGACCCAGTATCTCCCAGCAGACATGACTGGACAATTTAAGGATGTGTGGGTGCCAAGACCACTTTATCCCAAAGGAAAATTGATTTGGCCTTGAGCAAAAAAATCTTTCATCAGGACCATTTGCTACTTAGGACAGACAGTGTTGGGGTAAAGTTACTTTTAAAGTAATGCGTTACAATATTGCAAGTAACTAACTGAGTTACTTAGCTACTTTTTATGGAAAGTAATGGGTTACATTACTTTTGTGTTATTTTTTCTTGCTTTGTTTCTTTTTTAATAAAAAAAAAATCTATTTTTGGCAAATGTAAAGGCCCTTTCACACTAAAAGTGAAATGAAAAAGCTTCAGGCTGAAGGAAGCGCAAACTCACATCTGTTAATAAAGTGAGATTAAATACATAAAGTATATGCATTATTTAACACATTTATTTAATGCAGGTTTGTGTAATATTCTGAGTTTGCGTTTCAGTTTTCATTCATTTTGAGGAATGCTGATGTTTTTGTGCAAGTAAGCTGAGTAAATGCTCACATTTAGTCTAGAACTACAATAACAATCATGTTTATACAGCACACACAATACATCTGCGCTTACTCACGATTTCTCTCAACATGGGGACAGGGGACGGGTCAGCCAATAAATGGGGAAACACAGTAACTTGCATTATTTGAAAAAGTAAATCAGATATTTTGTTGTAAATTTTAAAAGTAATGCATTACTTTACTAGTTACTTGAAAAAAAGTAATCTGATTATGTAACTAGGGATGTTAACCGATGACCGTTTGACCGATGGTTGACCGTATAAACGTGAACCGATCAAAGTTGTCGGTAGTCGGTTAAAAAAAAAAGTGATCTCTAAATTAGGCTATTATAGACAGTGGACTTAACGCTACTACAGTTAGCCATCTCATTCCAAGATCTTTTTGTGTGAAGTAAACAAATCCCTCACACTCAATTTTTCATAACTGGCCTGTTTGTACTTAATAAACCAATAAAAATGTTTGGCGCGAGGTCACAGCGCTTGGGTTCGCGCGCTCACAAGGTTTGCGAAAAGTAAAGGCTACAGGCTAAAACACTCGAGGTTAGAGCCAGGGCAGACGACAGGATGAAGCGTGCAAAGAAAAGTAGTGTGTGGGACCATTTCACCAAAAAGAATGACACAGATGCAGGGTTCGAAATGAGGGGGGTCTGGGGGGGTCCCGGACCCTCCATAAGTCATTAGGGACCCCCCATAAGAATTTATTTTTGGATTTTGGGGGGTCCCCGACAAATATATTTTAACATTAATGATTGTGAAATAGGTCTTTAGTGACGTTTTATATTTATAACAGTAATTATATTTTATTTCCTAGCGCGAGGCTGCAATCAGGGCAGCTATTAGCCGAGTGAGTTCCTATACAGCGTCACAGATTGTTGTTGTGGTGCTCCCGCAGACATGTACTGTAGCTGAACCAAAACGAAACCTCACAAAGAGTGAAATCCTGAATGAAAATCCTGTAAGTGCTTCGATTATGTTTATATCTCCATAATTGCTTATAGTAAAATATTAGGAGTTCGAGTTCCTATATCAAAAGTTGCATTAACTAGATACCCAGTGTAATGATTAGAAGAGTAGGCCTACGTTTGTCAACGTTTCTTGTTAGCTGTAACGTTATCTGCCAGCTAACAGCAGACTATGGAAGCTTGTTTCCGCCACAGAGTGAAAAATAAACAAGGAAACGTCAATTTTTAATCTCACAATTCTGACTTTTTATCTCAGAATTACGTGATATAAAGTCGCAATTGCAGGTTATGAAGTCAGAATTGCGTGATATAAAGTCGCAGTTATGTGTTATAAAGTCAAAATTGCGTGTTATAAAGTCAAAATTATGAGATATAAACTCGCAATTGCGAGGAATATAACTTACTTGAAATTCTGACTTTTTTTCTCAGAATTGCATGTTTATATCTCGCAATTCTGACTTTATAATACGCAATTGGGAGATATAAAGTCAGAATTGCATGATATAAAGTCGCAATTGCGTGTTATAAAGTCAGAATTGCGAGATATAAACTATTCTGAGGTTAAACAAACAACAACAAGATTTTAAATAATTTTTAATAATTTAATAATTACATTTTAGGGTACCCCCCAAGAGTCCTAAGTCATTTCGAACCCTGCACAGATGTAAGTTGCAACTTGTGATACAGTGCTTAAATACAGTAGTAGCACATCATCTATGATGTAAGGTGATGATGGTCATCATATTTCTTTATTATTGTTAGCACTATACCTCAAACTAAAGCGGCGTCTCTTCGGAGCTGTCATTTTCTTAAATGAGGCGCGGCAATGTTTCAAATGAGCTTCTAACGCTAGACAAACGCCTTTATTTTCAACGCGATCACCTTGTACCCAAACCATTTCGAAACTAAGGAGTCATTTGTCCTCCGTCCGATTACATACAAGCTCCTCGGCGCCGCGTTTGCGGGACTCATGTTTCGCGCTGTAGGGGATTTAAAAAAAGTGACGTGAGTGGAAGGGCCGGGAGGCAGAGCGGCAGAGAGATGCGAAAAGTTGCGAAATTGCAGGCGCGGCTCGAAATGGCTGTTATTTCAAATAGCGTAGCATATTTTAAACTAATCGGTTAACCGGTTTCAACCGGCTAATGAGGCTCGGTGGTCGGTCAAGAAATTTTTTAGTTTTCGCCATCCCTATATGTAACGTGTTACTTGTAAAAAGTTACCCCAACACTGCAGGACAAATGCCAAGAAGAAACAAACAGACCACTCACTGTTTCGCATCCGATGGACGGATCATTGAAGTTAAGGTTTACAGCATAAGTAGCCTGCATCTGACTGAAATTATTATTTTGCAAGACCAAAAGCCCACAGATGTCCTTGTCAAGACAGGCTTGTCTTCCAGCCAAGGTGCAGTAATAGGTCTAGTCAAGCATCACCATCTCACAGAATTGACTTAAGTGGCTTTTTCCAGATGAAAGAGCAGCAAGGGAAAATAGACTGATAGAGATTTAAAACACAAGAGCGCTGAGTGTCGCACAAGAGAGGGAATGTCGCTTGCAATCAGTTCCATTGTTTCAGGCGGATTGTACATCATTCCCGATGAAACGTTGATGACGGTGATTTCTCAAACAAACACGGCCCTGTTTCCCACAGGAAGCCGGCAGAAAGAGTTAAGAAAAGAATCTCCACCATCCCCTCCCTTTGAAGGCCACATCAAACATTAAATGCATGCTGTTTGCTCAAGAAGTCTCTCTCTCACTCTGATATATGACCCACAAACCCTTGCAGAAGCATCATGATCATTCTTTGATCCAAGTGGATTT